>NC_057808.1:554498630-554841189 GCF_018294505.1 Triticum aestivum | reverse complement strand
AAGGTGCAAGTAGTTGGCCACCTAAATAAGTCATGGGTAATGGTGGGTGATGTGTCCCGATGCCTCTACATAACCGACCCAATTAGCCTCATCCATGTGGTCTACCGGAGAGGCAAGCGGAGTATTTCCGGAATGGACGAAGTCATTGATGAGGAGGACTCTGTCCAATTGAACGACCCAATGGAAGAACAAATGAACAAGAATGTCCCCTGAAGGAAAAGAACTACATTATCTAATGACGGCATTTTACCCTTGAAAATACGGAGCCACACAAAGATAATAGTGCATAACATGAAGAGGATCAAACAAACCATTTTGAAGGTTGTCCATGAGTGACATGTATTGATTAATTTGGTCTTCCTTTGTATTGAAGACTAATTTAATTATGTACTATGAGGTTATATGTCTTTTTAATGCACATTAACGACTACTATGTACTTGAGTATTATGTTGAGTTCGGTTAAGTCTTGCAACTATGGCATCATGACCATGGTTAAGTCTTAAATCTTTGCCACACCATACAGAGGTGATAACATGACACCATGCCAAGTTTCATCATTTTTAGACTTAGTTTACATCTTTTTCAAATCATATTAATTTACAACCACTAAATATACCTAAAAATTATTGAATGTAATAAATATAGAAAACTGACCCAAAAAGGTGCCAAATGACTAAATGGAACTTAAAATGTGTAGATTCAACATACAACTTTTTTAAGGCCAAGTTATAAAAAAGAGTTCGCCTTCAAACCTCACACACTCCCTCTGAAACTCTGATATTCACCTAGAGACTCGTCCATTTCTAAGAGAAGTACATCACAAGTTTTCCATAACCCTCTCAAAATTTTACCACAACATATAGAGGTTATACCGCGACACCATGCTATGTTTCATCCTTTTCAGACTACATTTACATGTTTTTCAAATTATATAAAATTTATAGACACTAAATTGCTAGAAATTCATTTGATGCATTAAATATAGATAATTAGCCCAAATCAGTTCCAAAATTCAACATGAAACTTCTACTAGTCTACCTTCAACTCAAGACAAAATTGGACCATAACTCTAAACATAAATTGATATGGCATCAAAAAAACACAACTAAAAAAATGGTGGTGGGTGCTAGATACACCCGCCATTAATGGTTATGACAGTCGTGCGCACGAGAAACCACCCTCCACTTTTAATTACCGAGCAGTGGCGGGCTTGGATAGCGCCCACCATTGCTAACTCATCCCCCCCCCCCCCCGCCCAAATCAAAAGCAGTACATAGTAAAATTTTGGTGCCTGATCCATTCATCTTCCCACTCCACATGGGCCACACGCACACATGCCCCACTTCCACCGAGCTCTACCTTTGACACGCGCCCAAGTTCACAGTCGCCGCCGTAGCTCGGCCAGGCCTCCACCGGCCCTGCCCCAAGCTCCACCGTCTGGTCCAAAATCCACCTGCGCCTAGGCTACCCAAGCTCCGCTGCCCAGCCCGGCTAGTCGGCTCCCCTCCACAATGCCTCACCCTGATCTCGACCGGCCTCTTCTCACCTGAGATCCATTGATGACCCCGAGCATCCACAGCCGCTGGCTCATATTCCTCTATGATCCCGACATCAGCTACAAACCATATCAGTGAGCTCCTTCTCCTCCTCCTATTTAGCATGGATACAAATTGGTATGATTTGTGTGGCGATGGTGGTCATCTGACCATCTTGCATATATATTTGGTTGTTTGGTGCTGGCATGAAGCAACATTTGGCTACTCGTGCATTTCTCGTCTTCTTTTTCAGGGAATAGAAATAAGTTCCAAGGTTTTGATCAAATGTTGATTCATTTCCATTCCTTGAATTTCTAGCACTCAATATGTCATTTTTTTAGCAAAGGTCTTGATGAAATTTTTCAGGAACTTTTTAATCAATTACATAATCAGTTATTATACACCCCATTATTATTATTATTATTATTATTATTATTATTATTATTATTATTATTATTATTATTATTATTATTTATTTGGTCTAAGATGGTTAGAGACAACCCCCCACACACACATCTTCCGAGCAGGCATGGACGATTGATCAGTCGATGCCTTCATGTCAGGAAGATCCTCGGAATAGGTCATGCACATCAAGATATGATGACGTTGATGCCAAAGATTATTCGAGCGGTGCGGAAGAAGAAGCATAAGATGAGGGACAGGAGTGTGGCGAGGCGACAATTGTTGTCAAGAGGGCCATGGAAGCCTAGGTCATGGAACAAGGTGCTTATCACTACATACGCAATAACTCGACTTAATAAGGTTGGCAAACCTGTTACTCTGTCCGTGAAACCTGCCACATCAACCTAAGTCCATAAGGGGCCGTAAAAACAAGCACGAGGCACGCGTGACCTACTATTAATGAACATGAAAGATAGTTTGAAGTTCGGCAAGCACATAGGCCCCACACAGAAAGATATGCATGATCATGTTCACCACGTCCTCGAGTCCAAGGAAATACCATGCAAACAGACTTTGAAATAAGAAAGAGGATTCGATACGGTTATCAAACGCCAATATCCTTTGACTACCGATGAAGATTAGGATGAATTCATTGCTTACCAAAAGACCAATGAATACGAGATGACCGAAATCAAGGGGATAGCTGTCATCCAAATCTGCGATGTCATGTATGATCGCCTCCTTTGAACCGGTAAAACAAAGGACACGATGGAGGAATGTGTAAGTGAATAGTAAGGAAAAGGTTGTCAACACCGATAAAAATGAAAAAGCACCGCCTCATAACAGCTCGACAAGGAAGTCATTGGCATACGAACAATGTGCTAACCCGCCAAGATTACTACATGTCTATATCCTAGGTCCATAAATGTAATTGCATCATGTGTATGGTGACTTCAGGATTGAGACGAAGATTCAACATGACAACATCATGGTTCGGAGCCAGCCAATCGTAAGTCAGGTTCCATCGTTAACCGAATACATTACATGGCGAACGTTCCAACGGGTTACGGTTTCTATGAAGAGTGTTCCATGTGGACAAAATACTTGTGGATATCCAAGAAATCTTCTATCTGTTCAGCTTCTATAAACTCAAAATTTTCCTGATTAGGCTAATGGGCGCTTTTCAAGCCAGAGGGGCCATGCGCATGAATGTTATAAATGTCACGATATCCGACCCTTTTCTCATGAATAGTGAGAACATTCTCGATGAGACTACTAATAAGTCCATGAAGGATTGCCTTCTGTGTTTCCACATAAAAGAACAAAGGCTACTACTCGTGGCCTTCCGAACCAAGTAAGTGCTTGTCTTGTTTATGCATTCGTAGTTTTTTTACTTTATATATGTTTTGACATAACGAACTTCTAAACTTGGTCATATTCATGGTATTTTCACATGTTTGCGCAGGGACCACTAGATTCTGGTAGTTCTATAACCACAAAGGTCCAATTATTACTTCATGGATTCCACGAAGAGCCCAAATTAATAAATATTGGTCGCTACAGGCAAACTTTCTGGATGGTTGTCTATTTAGTTGGAATTTGAGCGAAGTGATCATCCCGAGGAGGAACTACAGAAATGGTAAGATATGCTTCAAGAACAGCACTCAATTGTGTCGCAAGCAGTAACCGGAGCTTAGTCTGAAATGTGGCTTTTATGTTTGCCTTCACATCGAAGACTTCCTGCAGTTGGTCAAACCGTTCAAGAAGCAAGAAGACGTCGTCAAATGGGGACAATACCTACAATTCACGCTGCTTGAAGCGGGCATAGTGTCCGAACATATCCAGAGCTTGTTCGTATATGTCAAAAACAAGGAGGTCATCTTGTCAACCTGGTTCTTTCGTAACGACGCCGGCGAAGATGAGTCAAACGAACGAAAGAGGCATGCTTGATGTGTGTGTAGAGGAGAGCAGAACCAGC
This sequence comes from Triticum aestivum, assembly GCF_018294505.1. Lineage (NCBI taxonomy): Eukaryota > Viridiplantae > Streptophyta > Magnoliopsida > Poales > Poaceae > Triticum > Triticum aestivum. The sequence continues at coordinate 554,837,273 of NC_057808.1, read as the reverse complement.
AAGGCAAGCGGTCTACCAAGATATTACATGACTACACACTTCCCGATTGTATTATTTATGTAGACAAACACTTAATTTGTTGACTATGTATTGTCTGTTACTCGTTTATTGTTCACTTATCTTTTATTGTTATAAGTTACTCTCGTTAGTTTTATGTGATGTGGTCCTATTTATTGATAGTAACTTGCATCACATCTGTTGTGGCATCGTGTTGCTTGCGTCCTGGAGACTGTACCAGAGTAGGGAGGAAAAAAGTGCCTGCCTCTAGTACCAATCCTTATCAGTAGCTGGTAAATAAACACATCCACCACTGGTACCCAGCCTAACCAGTGGCGGGTGAATACGGGCGCCCATCACAGGTAGCAAAATTACCAGTAGCAGGCGTGATGCCACTGGTAGGCCTTTTTCGCCTGCCACTGCTAACCTGTTTTGCAGTACTGTTATTAGAGTTATGCCCATATCTGGACCAAATTATACTATTTGTAGTGTATCTTTCGCAAATTTTGGTTCGATATAATCAAATTATGTTGTTCATTTTGCTGGACAAATATGTGCATTATGTGCTTCTACGAACAATAATACTATAAAGGCACACACACACACACACACACACACACACACACACACACACACACACACACACACACACACACACTTCTAGTTGTTCATTTTCCTGTACTAATATGTGCATTATGTATACGAGAGTTATGCATACGAGAGTTATGAACTGCAAGAATTATTTAATCATGTAAAAATGAAAGAAAAAGAAAAAGAAGAACATACGTGCAGGCAACTACATGGAAGAATCATGCAAAAAATATAACGCTACAAAGAAGGAAAAACCACTGAAGGAAACTCGACCAACAACACGTACGGATATTCTTTTCGCATCGAACAAAGAAAAAGAAGAATGGACAAATAAAACTGGAACAAGAACCACACGACTGCAATTAGTCGCACTTGATGGGCTGGACACAAAAAATTAAACATAAAGAAGCAATCAAAACCATATACAGCCTTTGCCGCAAATAAAAAACCATATACAGCCTAGAAAAATATGTTTGTGAAGCAGGCTTTAAAATCTTGTTGCTAGACCTTATTCCACACAAAATGTTGAATATCCAATTGGCAGTTTTATCTCTCCTTTGTTGTGTGAATGAAAAAATGAATGCCAGTTAGAAATGTATGTACCTGGGTCTCGTAGTTCCAAATGGACACGTATCCATTACAATGACCTCCCAAAATCCTGTGTGACATAGAAGGATAGTTCAGCACTAAAACCATAACTCAACTTTTAACAACGGTAGTGTCACTACTCCGAAATTTTAATCTAGTACCGATTAACTACCATGTATTTTTTTTCCGGGTAACTACCATATACATTAAAAGGCATTTGATCCTGAGTGTGTATGAAACATAATGAATAAACTCTGTTACATATCTGATATCAGATTTTTAAGTATGAAAAAAAATGAATTTTTTTATGGAAAAATGAAGTTTTGGGAAATTACGCGTCGTGAGCTTGGCAGTTACTTTCAGCAAGCATGAAAATTGCAGATACGTTTAGTATTTTTGCTAGGATTTATCATGCTTGATGAAGAAAATTGCCATGCTCGGGACATATGCCATAAAGAAAGTTTAATTTACCATGCTTAAAAAGCCAACCTGAAATTTTTAACATTTCCTTTAAACTTCCCTCCTCGGAACATAGCCACATTAGGATATGATCCTACTATACCCCATCCATTCCAAAATATAAGATGTATTAATTTTTTACATAAAACATCTCTATCTTTGATAAAGTTTATTGAGAAAAGGACTACACTAACTGCAAAACGGTTGGCAGGTAGGGGTAGATCTAAATGATCTCTTTTCCCACTAATTACATTCATAGATGCATTAGAATGATTCTCTCTCCCTTGTAATTACAAGAATGCATGTACAATAATAACTCTCTCCTCTCATGTGCACCTCTTTCTCTTATTATATGCATGCATGCATACACTAGAGTACAAAAACTGATGTTTTGAAGCTTAAACCGCCGGTCAGATTCAAAAGATGTTTTCAAATAAAAAATCATGGAGCGAGACCTTTAAAACTAGATCCTACGTTTATGTTCTAGCGATTTTTGGGTCAAATTTTACCAGGCCTAGATTTTTGTAAGTTATCACACATGTGGTACATAAGTTACCATGTTGTTTGTACAGAAATTACCGGGGTATAAAAGTGGTTCCTCCAACCTTCTATCCACATGCACATGCATGCATGCACTATAGAACAAAAGATGATGTCATCATATATTCTCCCTAATTTGAAATTCAAAATGTTTTCTAGCTCAAACCATTGGTCTGGTTTAAAATCCGTTAACACATAAAAATTTCATCGCGATGAGATCTTAGAAACTAGATCCCATGATGGTATGTTCCGACGACTTTTTCTCGTGTAGAAGTTTACCACACTTGGGCTAAGTACGTTAGGACGCTTACGGTGTGTACATTACCATGTTGCTTGCACAAAAATTATCGGGGGGTATGTTTTCAAAATCTTTTTCCCTTGATCGAAGTTACAGTGTTTGTGTATAAGTTATCATCCGTGCAGTGTGTATATTACCCTGCCATTTATACATATATTACGAGGGTATGTGTTCAACTACATTTTTCTCTAGTCAAAAACGTTACAGCGGTGTTTGTGCATGTGTTATCAGGTCAGCGGTGCATATTTGACCATGTTATTTACACAAAAACTACCGTGAGTATATTTTCAACATCTGCTTTCCTAGTCAAAATTTACCATGGTGTTTTGTGCGTAACTTGTCAGTTAGGTTGTCCGTAAATTATCATACTATTTACACAGAAGTTATGGAGATATGTTTTCAATAACTATTTCCCATTCAAAAATTATCATGGTGTTTGTACATGTCTAATCAGCTCTGTGCAGCGTAATTGATCATGCTATTTACAAAAAACCCAGCGTGGGTATATTTTTCAACAACTGTTTTCCCTGGTCAAAGTTAACACGATATTTGTGCCCAATTTGTTAGGTTTGTTGTGCGTATATTAGCACACCATTTATACAATAGTTAGCAGGGGTACGTTTTCAACAACTTCTTTTCCCAGGTCAAAAGTTACCAAGGTGTTTATACGTAGTTTATCAGCTCTGCGGTGCGTAAATTATCATACCTAGTTGGGTGACTCATGCATTTGCGTGCCTAGATTTACTATGTATTGCTATGTTCTCTATTGCAAACTACCCTTGGATTTATATTTTGATGCTATATTATTATCGAAATAGTTGAGAATAAAAAAAGAAATCGTAAAATCCTATGCAACCTTTGGTATTTGATGGAGTGTGCATTTTGTTGTTGACACCGATATTTTATTATCTAACAACAACAATGCAAGAACGATGGGATGGAGATCCACATCAATCCATTCAAAATCATCGATTTTATAATAATGTTTTGACTTTTTTTTTACTTTACTCCTGGTCATTTCTATTTATGTTTGCTACTACACTCTCTCCATTCTGGTTTATAGGGATCAATTCAAAAATCTCACCAACCAAGGTAGATGGTGAGTGGTGGAATGATTTTTTTAGTTTGCAAAAGTACTCAATTAATGCACTTGTTTTTCTTGAAAATTGTGTTTACCAATGCATTAATTCCAATACATGCATGTGTGCCCAATAAATGACCAAGAAGCTTTACATGCATTGGTGTGTTTTATCTTAATTTTTCATGCAGAGATTTAAATGTACCTTGAAATCTGAACATGTGATGGAAAGTAATAAAAATGAGACTTATAAAACAGAAAAACTGAAATCTTACGATGAGCCCCGTAAACCGGAAGGGAGACAGTAGCCTTTAGACGAATTTTCCTCATAATTAAATCTTAATATTGATGATGCATATCTTTTTTTGTTCTTGTCCCGCATTGAGCTCATTTCTTATCAATTTTAAAGGAAATACTGAATTTAAATATTGACTGATTATACTATACTTTATGTTATATTTGTACATGCACCATTACTTCTAGATGCTTCAAGGCATGATGTCTTACTCGAATTGCCTTATAGACATACCCAACAATGTAATTATCAGATGAAGTTCTTAGATAACACTTAGTATCATCCTAATATTCCCTTTATTGTCATGCATGTTTTTTATGGGGATTGATTTATCTATTTTTAACATAACTCAAACAACTTGCTACATAGTTCACATGATATGTTGCTTTCAACTTCTTCTCTTGCAGACAAAATGCAGTTTTGCTTCCTTAACTTGCTTTATGTTCACATGATATGTTTTATACGCAGTTTTACACATGTGTAGCTGGTTGGCATCGAACACCGATTTTTCTTGCATGATGATTTATACCAATGAAAGTGATCTCTACCTATTTACACGTATCTACCATATTTAGTGTAAGTACTAACTTTTAGCTTCTAGATAGAACCCGTCAAGTACAAACTCATTTGATCTTTGCATTGGATTTCTTGGAAAGCTCTCGCATCGCCAAAAGTTCAGGGGGGAATGGGTTTTCGTGACATGGGGTTGTTCAACCTAGCACTCCTTAGGAAGCATGGGTGGAGGCTTATGGTTATCCCAGATTCATTATGCGCCCGGGTGTTGAAGGGTCGACACTTTCCAGATTCAGATTTTTTGCACGCTACAGTGCCGAAGTCAGCCTCTCCAGTTTGGCGGGCAATTGTGGCGGGACGCGAGGCTCTTCAGGCGGGTCTGCTCATGCGTGTTGGTAATGGAAGATCTATCTCTATTTGGGAGGATAAGTGGATTCCAGGTACCATTAGCATGTCTCCTATGTCCATTATTACTCCCACTACTTTACATACTGTCAATGAACTCATTGATGAAGAAAATTGGACATGGAAGACGGATCTTGTTCGACAAAATTTTCTCGCTCTGGATGCAGAAACTATCTTGAATATACCATTGCGTACCGGAGGTGGGGATGATTTCTTTGCTTGGGCTTTTGAAAACTTGGGTGTGTACACTGTCAAGTCGGCGTACCGTGCTCTCATGAATCAGAAAGAGCGTAAAGCTCTAGAGGAAGGGACGGCTACCGGTGCCCCAAAATCTGAACAACAGATGTGGACATCTCTGTGGAAGCTCAAAGTTGTGCCTAAGGTCAGAGTTTTTTGGTGGAGAGTTCTTCGCGGGATCCTCCCTGAAGAAGCAACCCTTAAGCACAAACATATCAAACCTACAAGCCTATGCAATGTATGCTTGGCCAAAGAGGAGGATCTTATGCCTGCACTGGTGACTTGCTCCCATGCACGCAGATTCTGGGATGAAGCGCAAACATGGTTCGACCTTCGACTTCCACGCCTACATCCAGCAACATGGGCGCGCGACATCCTATGCGATGATCATTTTTCGGATCATGTGAGAGGACAGATTGTGTCGGTGATGTGGGCTATCTGGCATTCGCGGAATCGTTGGACTCATGAGAAGGAGCACGTGGATCCAGTGTACTATACTCGACGCATTCGAGAGGACTTGGCCTTGCTCGACATCCCAAAAAAGCAAGCTACACTGTTGCCAGGTCATGGTTGGCGACCTCCAGAAGCAGGGTTTGTCAAGATAAATGTTGACCGTGCAATCAACTCCGAAGCAGGACTAGCTGGAGTGGGTGGTGTAGCTCGCTCTGCCACGGCGCTGCTTGCTTCCTGGTGTAAACCGCACATCGGTGTTACGGATCCTCTCATTGCTGAGGCCTTGTCACTACGAGATGGAGCCCTATTTGCTCGTCTACGAGGCTACTCACATGTTATATTGGAATCCGACTGCCTGGAGATTGTGAATATCTGGAACACTCGTCACGGCTCTCGTTCGGTCGTGGTCCGTTACTAGTAGAGATTGGAGAGCATGCTTTGTCTTTTGACTCTTTTGTAATTCAGCATGTAAACAGGTCTGCTAATCTCCCGGCCCATCTTTGTGCAAGGCACGCCAGCACACTGAGGATGACCGAGAATTGGTTCGACTCTGCACCTTCGTTCCTGATCAATAGCCTTACGGCGGATGATCCTAGGAGCGTTTTTGTTTGAATAAAGCTCTCACAATTCCCCGCAAAAAAAAGTACAAACTCATTTGGTGTTTATATGTTGTACTCCCGCAGTCCTTTCACCCAAAATATGGAGCGCATACTACTTGATATGTTGCTGACCTCACTTACGCACGCAGTCTAGCCCTACTTGTTGGATTCAAGTACAATAAACTGCACAACTTGGCTGGAAAAAAGTAGTATTCTTTATTTTCTTTTTGATATCTCAGCTCAAAAAATAAATTGTGGCAAAGTGTGCAACCTTGTGTACTGATAGTATTTTGGGCAATAGTCTAGCAAAATTCCTGTATTGCCCTTTCTAAAGAACCCGCCTATATTGCCGATGTCAATTTTCTTTCTTCCTTCGTGTTCCTTGAAATCTCTATCTCGTGTGCTGCGTACTGCTGGACTTTTTTTTGCTAAGTGTGTACTGCCTAGACTTGTGATATATAGTACTCGTATATATAAGTGTTGTATTATTCGTTTGCATGCATGTTATCACAATACGGGAAAGGGACCACTTCAATTCATGGATGCATCTATCCTTCTCCTAAATACGTACATGCTTGTACACCAGCACACGTCTTCGGTCTTCTTTTTACAAAATGTTGCATCTTTTTGGCTCATCAGAGCCTTGCAACTCTAGGTAATCGAAAGTATTCGTATGCATCTCCTTAATGTACATGCTTATACACATGTTCGGTATTGTTTTTCCGAAAGAAAACACTGCATCCTTTTGTCACGTACAACTCTAGTAATCTGGGCCATTCGCTAGCTATTACTTACCTAATCTAAATTGTTCCTTTTCTATCGTTTTAATAATATAATAGATATTTACATAGAGTTTACAGGGGTATGTTCCAACAACTATTTCCCTGGGAGAAAATTACCATGCTGTTCTGCACGTATGTTATCAAATATACGTGGATAAAATTATCATGTTATATACATAGAAGTTACAGGGATATGTTCCAATACCATTTTTCTCTGGTCAAATTTGGTGTAGATACAAAAGTCTCAGTTTTGTATACATGTGTTAGTTTCCCTCAATTAAAAATTTATTATTCCATCTAATGAACACAAAATATAAAGTTGGGTTAGTTGGTTAATGGGTGTCACCACATGAATAGCAGCATTTTTGCTGACAGGAAAGTAAAGAGGCTTCAAATTTCTAGCTTCCATGTGCTAGACATGCATTATAGTTGGATTTGTTGGCTACTTTATTGGGTATTTGAAGCTACCATAGGGTCGTGGGTTTGATCCCACCATCATTTTATTATTTTTCTCGGCCTAACAGTTTGATCATTCATCTATTGAAAACAATGGTTCCCCTCAAATCAGCACTAATTTCTCTCGGCCCAACAGCTTGATCAACACTAATGGTTGTAAGATGTGGTGCTTAATGGGCCTCAACTAATGCAGCAAAAAAAGTCCTGGATTCAATTCCTTTAGCATCATTGTATACAATAACAAATTAGTATAATTATATTCACCATCAAGTATACATTTTATATTGTTTATTTCGTATTATAGATGTTCATATTTTTCACCTTAAACTTGGTCAAACACAGGAATATTTTACTTGTGAAAAAAATTATTGCACCTTATATTTTAGAAAGGAGGGGGTATTAGAATTTGTGAGTTAGACGTTAGCTGTGACAACCATGATTGCAGGAAGAGTGAATTTCATCAGAACCAAATTCTGGAGAGGATATAGCATGTCTCGGCAGTTGATTGCAGAAAGAAAAAAAAAGTTCCTTCAAATCACGTTAAGTGGGATCTGCATCTCAGGTTTTTCTTCCCTTATGCTGCATTCGGTATTGCATGGATTAACATAATCCTGTTTTCCAAACAAATATTTCTCTATTAATAGGATTTAACAGAAATAAATAGTTTTCTCAAATTAACAGCCTCGAAAATTGTGGATATGTTCAAGAAATTTCAAAAGATGGGTTTCATTCTTGCCTACTTCAATTTTTTGGTTTTTTGAAATGTACACATAATGGAGTTTTCAAAATTGACACTATCAAATTTATAGTTTGATACTAGTTTTTGGGACCAGTAAAATTTCGTCATCCCAACTTCAGCACCAACTAAAAATACATATAGCTAAAATTGTTAAGTGGGCGAGAAGTAATAAAAATATAATAAATTGAAAACATTCAATTAATTTTTCTTTGAACAAAATATTCTAAAAAATTGTAGGTAGTGTCACTTTTTAGACCATATCAAAATAAAAGGATATAAATTGACTAGAAGAAGTGTATATCATATAAAATTGTTGAATACAAGAAGAAGTAGAACAATAAAGGGAAAAGGCTAGCGATAATTGTTGATCATGTTTTATATGAAGGATATATTTGTTTTCAAGTTAGTTAAAGTAACTCCCACTTCAATACGCGTGGGGACTAAGGTGCAGCTCTCTCCTCTGTCTTCTTCACCATCGGCTTCATCTACTCCACCTATAGAGGGCACCGGCACGTTGTTGCTGCCGACATCACTCCCCAAACCACTGAGACGCAGCGGTCGTCACCCCATCAGTGCTCATGGTGTGACAGCCACTTGATGAGGACTTGATGACCAGGGCCAAGCGTACGACAACATCTCGCATCCTCGGCATCGAAGGTTATTCATGGATGTATGTGATGGCTCCGTACTTAGTATAGCCTGCAAAGGCTGGAGAATACAGACCTTTTTATGATGGCATCTACCCAACTGGAGCATATACGACGAGAGAGATTTTCTCCCTTCATGGATGGTATGTAATCTCTGGATAGGATCTATCCCATCTTTATTTTTTGGTTGTGCTGGACGTGTTGGCTGTACGCATCGTGCTATGAAGAGGAGAACATTCCTTCATTGTGGTTATATCATTTTGATATATCAATTGAATGAAATGTTCTTTATCAAAGAAAAGTACCAAATGCAGACTAAGGCCTTGCCTAATGGTGGAAAGTGGTCGATGCTTTCCCACCCATTCAGGTTCAAGGCATGGTACTTGCAATTTGAATTTGTTACAACAATTCTACTGTAGGGGCCTTTCTTACAGTCTTTCTGTCAAAAACTGATGTACGAAATGAAAGTAAATAAGTGAAACTGAGTTAAAACCGAGTCACTCACCAAGGCTCCGTTGGATGCACGTCCATTGATAATGTTTCCCGAAACTCATCCCTGCAGTATATGATCTGAAGAACACAATTGGTTAGAAGCATTTAGCACAAGTAAAATATATGCAAAATGCAAGCAACATATAAGTTTATTACACCTTTATTCGTGGTCGGATAGGCTGCTTGGTAACGAGCACACACCATTCGCCATGCCAAAAACAAAGTATGAGAACGAGGAAGAATATCACATAAAATCAGTACTAGCATACGTTAAGTTCAAGTTAGTTGCTTAGCCTAAAGGAACTATAATAACTAACCTCGGAGGTTACAGTCTTGCCTGCTGGACCACAAATGGCCATCAATCTTACCGCGTGCCCTGGACCTTGTCTAGACATGTAGTCATCTATGTCCCCTATGTCCTCGGGAACTACACAACTCTCTAGAACCAAGGAAAGGGCATCCATGTTCGTCGGCGGATGTTGTTGCATTTCCATTGTTAGAACATAGGTGCAAGTGGACCTTGGCGGGAGAACGCCTTGGAATTGCGACAGTCCATCCAGATAAATCTCTGGTGTTTTTGGGACACATCTAAATGCGACATGCTGGTCACCTAAGTTGTTAGTTAGGCGCAGTGGACACGAGATCAACTTGTTTGGCTCAAACAGGAAGTCGAGCTGGCAGGGGTGGATATCCAGTAACCCACCCTCTATATTTGGAGATGCATGCAGACACCCACTCTCTATTTTTGGAGATGCATCCAGTAAGCCACTCCCAGTAGGCATGTCAGGGCTTATCTACATGTAAGAAGAAATCACAAATCAAATAAAAATGTTAATCTTGGTAGAAAATAAGAATAGAAAGCAGGCAAAGTGCATGCATAGTAAACACCGAATTGTGCCCTTAGTTATCACACCTGGTTCAAGGATGACCCTGCATCAATACTTAATGCATGTTGTAACTGAATCAACATCTCAGTCTCATCCAGCTTGTTGACAATATACCCTATATCCGGTCTTTTTTGCCGATCGGCCTCGACACAGCTTAAAGCTATTTCAATGCATGTCTTCACTTGTTCCAAATATGATTGCACCATGTTTAATGATGTGGAATGAAACCTACTCCTCCAGTTTTTATTCACCTATTTTTTTTAAATGTAGAGTGTTAGAAAAGTTGAAGTACAATTTGTGAACGATGTGCAGTAGTTGATCTCAATAAAGAAAATATTTTTTTATTACAAGCTCACTAAATTGATGGGAAAGCATTTCAGCACTTCTGGAGTAGCCCTTAGGTCCTGTCATTATCTTTATGATTACAACACCTAAGCTGAATATGTCAAACTTATTTGAGATCACACCCCTCTCTATGTATTCTGGCGGTAAGTACCCCCTGCATAATACACCATATATTTTATTGATATCATTCATAATTGATACAAATATAATTTCATATCATATGAGCGGAAATTTTAGAACGCAATAAGATTTAATCTTACAATGTCCCCATAGAAGTTTTTGTAACCTGTGTTTGTTCTTCTCCGAAGAAGAACCTGGACAAGCCAAAATCTGCGATTTTCGGTGTCATATCCTCATCCAATAATACATTAGCTGGTTTCAAATCCAGATGATAAATAGGAGATTCCAATTCCTCGTGAAGGTATTTCAAACCCTTGCATATCCCCCTGATTATTGCATAGCGTGTGTTCCAGCCATGCCCACTACACTCATCTGTAGTAACAAAAGGATGACTATTCTGGAAATGCAAATTTTGAAATGATTCATCAGGATACTAACTAAAACAAAAGGAGAATCATCATACCAGAAAGATACTTGTCAAGGCTTCCTTTCTGCATGTACTCAAAGCAGAGCACCCTGCGTATATCTTCAGCAAAAATATTTCTTCCATTGTAGTCTACATATCGTTTCTGAATTTCATAGCAATAGCCAACTAAATGCACGATGTTTTGGTGTCGAAGCTTTACAAGGTTGTCAAACTCATTCTGAAATTGTTGATCACTGTCTTCGAGTCCCGGCAACGGATGAAGCAGCTTCACTGCAATCTTTTCCCCATCTTTAAGAACGCCCTGGAAACATTTAATACATATTACAAAAAATATTTTCCTAATATTTGATGACCCATATCTTATACTTTCTGCATCACAATATATATGCATCTGCGTTTTGCATGCAATAAACTTATCAACTTTTACTGAGTTAGAAGAAAATAATAATAACATATGCAAGACAGACTATCACAAAAAATGTATTTTATAATATATAGCAGTGTGGTTTTGCAAATGTTGGTACATTTTTTTGTTAACTTGGTCAAACCTAAATGAACATATGTGTTGTGAAACAGATGGAGTACTAGTATAATTCGTTGTATGTATTAAAGAAACGTTTTTTTATGCCCTTGCCATTAGTGAGGGCTGAAAGTATGAGAATGCCATCAGGGGACGTGCTCATAATTGTTCCCTCACCACTGGTAGTACCAAGGAATTGAGAATCCCCTGAAAAAAACATCATAAAGCAAGATGGGTATGCCAGTTAAACATCCTTATTGTTGTAGCCCATAAACTTGCGCAGCATGGTAATTAAAATATTAGCAACATTCCTCCCAGTACTGCTTCTCGTCGTTTGAGCCACATAATAATAACTCACAGACCTGGAGGCAAATCAAAATATGAATACAGAAAGCTATACACAGATCTGTAATCATACCATGTAAACTTTTCCAAACCCACCGCTTCCAAGTTTCCGTTCTTCAGAGAAACCATCTGTTATTTCTTCCAATAAATGGAACGACAGATCTCTTGGCTCCACACTCACAAGATCCATTTAACCTTTCTCCTGGTAGAACAAAAACAGCAGAACCGTTGTACGATAGACTAAAGATGTGGTTATATTTTACTGGTACAATAAGTGGCATACAAATTAATGAGCAACCATGGTCAGAGAGAGAGAGAGAGAGAGCGAGAGAGAGAGAGAGATAGATAGAGAGAGAGAGAGAGAGACTCCGGTTAGCTAATGGAGATATGGTGATTTCTGCTGATTTATAAAATTTAACTGCAGATCTGCCAATAAACAGAGATGTATACAATAATATATATAAGGAACAGGTTAGCGGACTAGCTCGGAGGAGGGCAATGGGAGTCATAAGTCTGAAGATGAAAATAAGATATAAAGCACAACAAGATACAAACAGGTGAAGAATAGGATCAAACAACCACATCCCTAGCTGAAAGTCTAGTCGGATTACCACCAGAACCGCAAATCGATGCACAGCGAACGTAGCTAAGAGAACACCTCCGACCCGAATCACCAAACAGCGGCCGGAAAAAATTAAGGAGGACAACTCACGTACCGTCCTTCCGGCGCCGCGGTGGGAGCGAGATCTGCGCGGGCGGCTGCACTGACCTTGCAAGTAGGACGAACAACGGCGGTCTTTGGCTAAAAAAGGGTCAAAGTTTCTAGGTGGCGATCACATGATGGAGCCGGAACAAATTACACAGTTAACTAGATTAAGTGTACTTTATTAATTGCACGGCAGCCAAGGTGAGCCCATGTGATCTGTCCCGACAAATTATATCGAGATGAGGCAAGTGGCGCACTCCACCCACCGGTCCTGTCCTTCCTCGCTCCTCCGTTGATCCATATGTGATCGTTACTCACTGCGACGTAGGTCAGGAAGCGTTTAGTTACTGGATCTATCCGATGGGAGATGGTAGCACGGGCTATTTTCAACCGGTTTGGATGACGGTCATGTAATAGGATAGGCAATTAGTTTTTCTATATTTCTTTTGCTAGCCGGTTGTGGCTTTACTTTTACCCTTCTGCTCTTTGCGAGCTTTTCTGGTTCGTTCGTTTGAGACTTCAAGATCTGTGTTGAACTTATTTACTTTTTAATAAATGTGGCTATATGCGTTGCTCTGATGCAGAGGCCCAGGATCTCCCCTTTTTCCAAACAAAAAATCTGGACACAAGCCGAGGCCAGCCGAGTTCGATCCGAGTCACGCTTAGCTCGCCATTTTGGGAGAGGTCTCGGCTCGGCCCGCAGCTGCCAAAGAGCCCTATTTGAGAGGCTGGGCTTGCATAGACCCATGCTCGGTCTAACATGAATTGCTTGCTAGCCCAGCCGCCAGAACATTACAATGCGCTGCAAAGAAGACGAAATCGGGTAGCCAGGAAGCGGCAGCGGGCCATGGCGAAGACTATCCCCTCCTTCACTTTCGAGGAAGCTCTCTCTTACCGGTCACCTTCACCTGTGTCTCAAAATAGGCTTTCGCCCTGCTATATTAATATAGCAAACCACCCGATATACCATAGAGTCCAACATTGGGGCAAACAGCACAATCATGCCTAAGAAAAAAAAATGCCAAAAGCACCGGCTCAACGAAAGCTGTAGTATCCTGCAACCGATGCGCCCTCCGAAGAATTCCATCACACTCCCATGCCCCCCCCAAATCGCCGCGAACCAAGCAACACCTTTAAGAAGGAGTGCGACGATGACGACGCTGCCCGGCCCTGAGCCCCCCCCCCCCCCCCCCCTCGCCCGAAATCAGGGGGCCCCCATTTTATGTATGCGTGCCATGTATATTACTAGTCGATTTGGCCCAGCGCACAACCCAAACGGGAGGTGGGCAGGCGGCAAGACGCACAGACCTCTGATGACGCATAGATTAGATCGTGTCCGGCGTTTGATCTCCTGAAATCGTGGCAGCAGTCGTCCATCGCCGGCCACGCCGATAAGCAGAGCCGCGAGGTCCGGCGTCAACAGACAACAAGCCCCACGATTGTTCTGGGCGTACCTCGGCCACGCAGCCGCCGAGACATCCCTTGTCCGCAAACCTTGCCTTCATCCGGTAATGCATCTCTCTTATTTCCCCTTTCTGAAAAAAGGAACCCACCTCCGTGGTACTTCTCTAGACAGTTGTTTCTTGTATTAGCGATCAAGTTGGATGGTACATTGAAACGACAAAGGAGGATTTCTTAAGTACAAAGGAGGATTTCTTAAGTATTGTGATTGTTAGGGTTCAGTTTTGACACCGATTATGTGTAACTGCTCACAATTTTGGGGATATGATTGTGTAACTTTACATTCTACAGACATTGTCAAGGAGATCTTGATTCTGAATAATGCCCACAAACAGACGAACTTTTTTTTAGGCTAACTATATGCATATGATTTATGAGTCTCCCAATTAGTCCAGAAATTTCCACATTGTGTTCCGGACTGACCACGTTTGTGGGCCACTATATAGGAGATTTACGTCAATGGAAGTTTCAGAGGCCCAAGTGTATTCCTATTTGATTTGAATTTCTATGTTTATGCCTACTATTTTAGTAGACAATAACTAGCTTATAAAGATAAATCTCCATTATTGAAATCAAGTTCATGGCTGTGACACCGCGTCAATGGAAGTTTTAGAGGCCCATGTGCATTCCTAATTGATTTGAACTTCTATGTATATACGTACTATGTTAGTAACCAAGAACTAGCTTCTATAAATCTTCATTCTTGCATCACGTTCATGGCTGTGATACCAGACATTTTCAGGCATTTAAGCAGGATTCAATTCCAATCGGTGCACTCATGTGGGGAAACTTTTAGTTGTGCACCCTCAAGCTTCATATTTCCTAGGATACACTGCATGCATCATTTAGCTTACCATCTCTATATGGATCTTTTGATACTTCCGATTTTTTTCAGGATAGGTTATTGGTGGACAGATCAACTCTTGCCCACCTAATATATGGAGTTTTACTTGTGTCTGGCTTCACAAGAGGTTTGTGAAAATATATCTTTCATCTCATATTCCTTGCAATGAGTAACTTAATTTTCTCGACAAATTAATTATCATCTAGATATTTTTTTATCCTATACATAGTCTTAAATGCATTTTAAGCATGCTTATTATTATTTTGATGTTGTGCAAACACGTGGTTACCATTTCAAAAAAAAGGGCCCACAGATTCTAGTTTCGGCCCGGGTCCCTGAAATCTCAAGACAGGCCCTAGCTGCTGCCCGGACGAATCCGAAGATTTCTCCCGGTACACGGAGGGAATCGGTAGGGGGGGGGGCTGCCGACGCCCTTCAAGAAGGATGGTGGCGCACACAGGCGTCACCGCGCTGGTGCCAGCCAGATCCGACATGGATTTCTCCCGACCACTCACACCCACAACCCAGGACCAACTGTTGGCTCAACCTTGCCTTCCGCTCGCCAACATACGCCACCACACAGTCACGAAGATACTACTGTCTCACCACAACAAACGCAGCAAGGCCGGCCGGACCAAAACGAAGCCACTGTAGACAAGGGCCGGCAGTACCGCAGCCGCGTGGGAGGGGACAACCTCCACTGGCTCAGGCGGTAGCAGATCGGACGCAGGAGCAGGAGCACACCAGGCCAACTACCCGGCTGGGCCCAGATCGGGCCCGCTAAGCCCCCGCCACCGCGCTGCAGCAGACGCAGCGCAGTAGCCGTCGCCCGTAGTTCACCAACTACAGCCAGAGGCGACCCGCAGGAGTCCAGGTCGGCCCGCCAGGACCCAAATCGGGCCCGGATCTAGGCTTTCAGGGTGCCGCCGGTCAACCACCGCAGCCAGCCGCCACCGCCGCCAAGGGGCCGCCACTACAAAAAATACAGTTCCGTGATGATACGTGTTTGTCACAGTAGGTCACATTTTCTGTCGTGCATGTACATTCATGACGATTTTATGACAGAATCAAGATAGTCATACCTGTGCTGTCGTATAAGTGTTCCATGACATTATCAAAATTATCATCACCGAAGTGTCCACTTCCATGACGATAATTTGCGCATCATAGAAGTGCTTTCGTCAAGGGTGACCGACACGTGGCATCCACCGTAAAGGGTTGCCGTTGAGCTATCAGGTCCGGTTTTGGATCCGATAACCTGCTAACAGCCCTGACCACTGGGGGCTTTCCACGTGTAAAATTCTCATTGGCTATAGCAACCACGTGTCAGCACCCGAAGAGGACAACCACCCAATGGACATGAGGCGCCTATGATACGTCGACACGTGGCAAGGCTCGACAGCGGCCCATTTTGGTTAAAAAGGCTGGCCTAGTCAAAATTAGCGGGCTGGCCCATTAACGGCCTGCTTGTAGATGACCCATTCGCAGTTAAGGCCCGTACGGCTATTGTCAAATCGTCGCGTCAACGGTCCGTTCTAAACTTGTCATCATCGCGGCCCATGGTCACTTCTGGCCCGTTAACAGTCCGCTAAGTATTTGGGCCGAATTAAGGCCCGGTGTGTTTCCGGCCTGTTAAAGGTCCTGCTTCAATTGGGCCCATTTTTTGGCCATTGAAACTTTCGGCCCATAAATGACCGTGAAGGATTTGGGTCATATTCGGCCATGTCTGACATTCGGCCTGTCAGAGGCCCACTGTAGATTTGGACCACTTCCAGCCTGTTGTGACATTTGGCCTGTTAGAGGCCCACTGTAGATTTGGGCCACTTCCAGCCTGTTGTGACATTCGGCCTGTTAGAGGCCCACAGTAGATTTGGGCCACTTCCAGCCTCTTGTGACATTCGGCCTGTTAGAGGCCACAGTAGATTTGGGCCACTTCGGGCCTGTTGTTATTTTCGGCCTGTTAACGTCGGACGAAATCCGTGGGCCATATGTGGACCAACGTCACATCGGACCTATTAACGGCCCTTATAAAATTGATATTAATCAAGCCCGATCGAACATCCGGCCTGTTAAAGGCCCGTGTAGTAGGTCGGTGCAATTACGGCCCGTCTGAATTTCGGCCTGTGAACGATCCACATTGTAAATGGGCCACCACGAGCTGAGATACATTTCGGCCTGCTAATGACCAATGTGTTATTTGGCACAATCAGGGCCCAATTCAGTTTCGGCCTATTAAAGGCCCATGTTATTTATGGGCTCGAGATATTTACACATGTTATCGACCAATTGGTACCGAGGGCCCAAATTAAGTTTAGGCCTGTTAAAGGCCCACTAGGTGCACATGCCTACCAAAAATATGAAAGGTTATGTTGATTTAGGCCCAGATATTTTTAGTGGGCTACATGCAAATTACGGCCCATAATCGCTTTTAGCCCAATTTGAATGGGCCTAAAGAATGTTGGCACGTTGGACTCCTACGAAGCTTTTGGCCGAATACATTACTATGATAAACCTACACTATACAAACATAGCTTCGTAATTTCTACAGCCTTTGGCAGCACGATAAATGATGTATCACAACAAAATAAATTCCAGCCATACAACAAAAGGCCTGTTGGCATAAAGTTTACAGTCCTTGCAGATAAAAGCACCATCAGTTGTATAGAAGCACAGATCATTTAACCTGAGTGCTAATGTTTCAGGCTGTAGATTGTGATGGAGCAGCATGATCATCCCCTTTTTCCGCCATTGCTCTTGAACAACGAAGAAAATGTTTGATAGTCTGGTTTCAAAACCATTCATATCTTGACGACATTTGTCAACCACTATTCTTGTTTCCGAAACGACGTCCATTAGGGATTGGACTTGTGTCTGGAGCACAGATATATCACTCTGTCTAGCTGGAAGATTTTGTTCGGTTGGCAATTTGGTTGAGGTTACCTTGACAACCAACCCAGAATTACACAGGAAGGTGCTTTTTGCACTGTTAGTGGAGAGATACTGACGCACTGCAGCAAGAGGTGACATTGTGCCTGTGGTAGCCTCGTCACCTTCAATTGGTTGTCGCTGTTCAATCATTTGTTCCATAGCTTGCTGAAAGTTTGAACTTGTAGATTAATGTACCACATAAGTTACTAATGAGACAAAAACAAATAAAGTAGGTTTCACGTTTATAGATAACTTATTTTGGTGAACTACTGTAATACATTAGCATGTATTGTAGTGCCAACTACATAATAAAATCACTTTCGGAACATATGTTCATGTAGCATGCCTACTGTATTGTCTATTCCTCACATTCGTTGACATGTAAGGATAAAGAGACATGGTTTAAAATAGGATGAACATAGTATGACATCATTCATATCATGGGCAAACATATATCAAACAAACAGGCTATTGTATCATTGCCTGGGCACGTGAACATCACAACTAGACTACAGATCAAGACCAAAAGAATATCCTTCCTCTCTTTTAAACCGTGTAAGGTGAAATGATACGTTAAGACAACTGTGTATAAAGGTGAACAGAGTAACTAACATTGGCTGCAAACCAAGCAGTTAAATGAACACGTGACAGTAACAAGTAGTTCAAAGGCAGGAGGAGTGAGGACTTACAATAGCGGCTTGAACCGTTGTGCTCATGCCCTTCATCTTGCTGGTGTGGCAATGCTTGAAGATTTGCACCGCATTCGGTTCAGGTTCTTTTTGGTCTGCACGGGCTTTCCTCTGTATTTGGAACAACCCAATATAGATACGATAATATTGCACAGAAAAAAGAAGGAAATAAAGCTATTTACAAGAGCCTCATAGTGTGCAATATAGCTACGAGATCCTGTTGTCTGTTGGAATTTCACTTTAGTACGGTTGGTCTTGTTCTTCAAACAGTTAGCCTAGAAGAAGATATACTTGTAAGGCACATACGTAAATGCAAGTTCAATATGTGATCTGATCAAATACATATACCCTACCTGATACTTTGGATCAGACCAGCGTTTAACAAGGGTTGTCCAGTCTTCATCTGTAATATATTCCACTGGAGATGTTTGGGCGATTTCATTGTTAGCCTTGCCTTCAAAGTGAGTTTTTCTAAGGTGATACCGATACTGTCGCAGAGTAGACTGAAAAACATGAGTGCATGCTTGTTTAGTTGCATCATCTTTCGGATCCAACTTGAACCTCATTTGTTGAAAAAAGATTATGAGTCTGATTAGGAGGAAGCTAGAATGTATGGGACAGAGCAAGAAAATATTACAAATTGCGATGAATAACATTACTTACGGATAAATGGTCAAGGAAGGTGTTCAACTCGGTATCGTCTTTCTCATTCCTGTACTGGATCCACGTTGGGAGGATACGTGCATGACACCTAACGACAACGGTGCCTCTGATCCACGTGGCCTTTTTAAACCTGCCTCAAAATGGATCTCCATTCTTCCTCCGTTAGATTTTGTTAATCCGTCAAGCATTATCCCTAATGTCTGTTTCCGCTTGCGCCGTGGTGCTAGTTCAACAACGAATATGGAAAGTGTTAGTGCACATCAAACTGTGAGAGTACATATAAAGGAGCATGCAATTTCAACTTGACTCGGTCAAGTACCGTCTTGGTGTGTCAGCGGTGCTTCCGAAGTAGTGTTAGGTGTGAAGGGCAGCTTGGGAACTGGCCAGTTGTGGAGCAAACGAACGAGCAACTCGTTGAGATGCCGGTACAGTTGAAGCGGATGCTGCAGCTGGTGGAGCAGGTGATACTATGTTTGTAGATTTAGCCGGTGAACTTGGACCTTCTACTGCACTATAAGTACTAGCAGAATCTCGAGGGCAGATCCTTTTCCGTTGCACCCGACGAGTAACACCATTCCCTACTATACACTTTTCCTTGCTCTTTTTTGACTTTGCCATGTCAAGACGTACCCGCAACACAAAAGAATAAAATCTCTCTTCAGAACTCATTGATGAATGATACAGACAAGCAATACTTTGATGTAAGACAACCGTATGTGGATGGAATATGTAAGAAAAACAGGACGGCGTGACATATTCACAACTACGATGTGTAAACTAAGCAGAAGGATTTTCAAGAAAATAGAAGTAATGCAAGTTAGGCACCATATGAAAGATGCAACAAATATCACTCTGCCAAGCTAAAAGTGTCTTGTCATAAGTGGCATTTCAAAAAATTAGAAGCAGTACAACCTAGAAATCAATGCAAGATGCAACCACTATCAATCTGCCATGTTTAAAGCATCCAATCATGAGTGACTGATGCGGGATACACAACAGCAGTACTTTGATGTAAGAACATGGTATGTTAGATAGATGCAGTGTATTCTAGACACAGAAAGGCATGTCATATGCACATGTATAACGTATATACTCAGCAGGTGCAATTTAACCAAAACAGAAGAAATACAGACTAGACAACATATGCAACATGAGACCAATTATCACACTGTCAACATAGAGCAAGCACCTGCGATGGTGGAGTACGGGAGATGAACTCATCATGTATACTTGGGACTTGAACTGCATTAGCAGTAGTAGTGGCAAATCTAGAGAGTCTCTGTTTGCGTCGGTCCGGAGGACCACCTACATCACCTAACTTACTCTTTTCCTTCCTCTTTTCTGATATTTCCTTAAGAAGTCAAAACCACAGGAAGATGGATAAAATTAGCTCTGCATAACTGGTTGATGCATGATACAGACGAACACTACTTTGATGTAAGGCAAGCGCAGGATAGGAGGATGGAATATATACAAAAAAGACAGCATTACATATTCACAGGTATGATAGCAGGACGGAATATGTATGAAAAACAGTAAGCATAAGGCATTTCAACAAAATTAGAAGAAATGAAAGCTAGGCACCATATGAACATGCAACCAATATCACTCTATCAGGTAAAAAGTGTCTCGTTGTAAGTGCCATTTCAAGAAATTAGAAGCAATACAAGCTAGAAGACAACACAAGATGCAACCTACATGACACTCCCAAGTTAAATATGTCTTATGGGTAAGTGACTATGGCAGGTATAAGTTATAAGCTACGCAGATGCAATACAAACTAGACATTATACGGAACACGCAACCACATATAAGAGTTCACTACTAGGGAAAACCCTAGTAGTAGCGCGGTTTTTAACGCTATCAGTAGTGCGGGTGGCCACACTACTAATAAGGCGCTACGGCTAACAGACAGTAGTAGCGCTCTATGTACCCGCGCTACTAGTATTGACTGTATTAGTAGCGCTTTTCCCACATGCGCTACTAATAAGAGTTGTAGCACTTTTCTTTACCCGCGCTACTGCTGTATCTTTCACCATTTTTTCCCTGCTTCCTATTATCTAGAATAGTACCCTGTTTCACTAAACTGCAATTTCACAGATACCAGATAACAATATCATTAACCACAATACCATATAGTCATACAGTACTCATAAAATATTATTAAGCATTATAGGTTCTCATATATAGTCAACATGCATCCTCACGCACATATATGGTTCATACAGTAGCATATATGATAAGCAGTACTAGGTAGTCATACAACATATAGCAGCCTACTAGGGGTAGCAGTCATACAACCACACACATATGTAGTTCTAGATGATATCGATGACGACCATCATCCTCAAGCCATGGCGGTGGGTGTTCCTGATAGTAATTAGGATGGCTTGTCCAACACAAAGATTCTTGTCAACGAGGAAGTTCTTCCACCCAACCGAGCTGAAGTGTGTGCGACCGTCCGTGTCCACGCCGTACGCACAGGTGGTGACGAAGCCCCTTGCGGTAAGGCATATTCCAGCAGAGCCTTCTTCATCAGGCTCGATACCACAACTCACAAATAGGCTCTTTGGCAATTTTTGAATAAGAAAAACATATCAATTAATAAGTAGCCTCGCACATACTCTTGCAAATATATTTCTACTAAGTATATATTTATTATCAAAAACAGTACTATATTTCTGCTAAGCTTGAATTGTACTAATAAGTATGGATCGGACAGTAAGCTTGTCATCGATCGGACAGTAAGCATGTCATTGGACTCTAGACTAATTAAGCATGTCATCGGCTAGCTTCTACACATCATATCATTGGACTCTACACTAAGCATATCATCGGATTCACTAAGCATATCGTTAGACTCTACACTAAGTAAGCATGTAATCGGTTCTACACTAAGCATATCATTGGATTCGACACTATGCATATCATCGGATTCTACATACAGATAATTTGCATTTGTAAGTATAACAATAAAGAATATAATGAAATTACTACAGTAAGTAGAACATACCATAACATGCCGATCAACCATGGTACTTGTGAGGCGGGTCACGAATGGCACCCCGACAAAGTCAGCACGTGGCAGAATTATGTCCCATAGGTTGCACACCTCCTCCTCGCTCAGGCTTATTCTTTGAGTACAGATGGCTTCATCAAGTGGGTCCTCATCATCTTCATCCGTGTTGAGATAAATGACGGCCAACTTGGGTCTTTCTGCTCTGAAGGAGAAGCTGATCAACTCACCACCAGTGATACCAATGTGGGAGATGAAACGGTCCCATCTAACTCCTCCCATCTGCGACATATTTCGTCCTTTCTCGACCTCCATAGTGTAGGGGCCCCCAGGAGCCTCAAAGGTCACAGTGTCTCCGGTCAGCTTGTTGAATTCCATCCTCACATTGCATGGGACGATCTGTGTATACACAATGATATATACACAACGCATTAATGCCAATAACACTAAAAACAAAATAGTTGTTACAAATTTCATATATTTTGTTACTGCCGCAGGAAGAAAACTCGGCTGGAAGTAGATGCTGAACAACGTGCCAGTTGCAAGGCTGCTGGCGCATCTTGACTTGCAAAGTCGATATGGTGGTGGTGGTGGTGGTGGCGCCATTTTCCTAAAGCAATATTAGAAAAGGATTAACGATCCACTTCAGAGGAAAAATCCGGCATGACCTTTGCTAAAAAAGGACATATCGAGCGCTTGAAATTTGTCGGAACGGAAATTAATCAACACTCCGGCAAAACATAGGCCACTCGGAGGTGTTACCTGCAAACACGGTCACTTGGGCAAGCACATATCCAATTTGAGCAACACTAGATATACATGTTTATATCTACATCATATGAGCAATTCTTGAGCAATAATAAATAAAATAGTTCTACTAAAAAAATCTACATCATCATTTATTCAAAATGTTCAACACCTAAAACATCTACATCATCATCCACTATTACTATTTCTTTTACTAAACCCTAAAAATATGCCCTAAGTTCAGAACATAGCAAGTACAAAACATTTTTTCAAATTCTACCAATTAAAAATTTCCATTACTAAAATTTCTAATCAAAAGACCTAAAATTTCCTATTCAATTCAAAACACCTAAAATAGGCTAAAAAATTATTCTATTACAAAACCTACATTCTACAATGTCTACATTCTAAATCCTACATTTAAACTACCAACGTTCTACAAGAACAGAGAGAAGGGAGGGAGGAGGGGTAGGAAGGAGGGAGGGAGGAGGGAGGGAGGAGTGGGAGGAAGGAGGGAACATGTGGGAAGGATGGGGGAGGGAGGAGGAGGGAGGTAGGAGGAGCTACCTTGGTGGCGGTGACAGCGGGGGGGGGGGATGGCAGCGGGATGGAGGAGGGAGGGGGGACAGCGGCGGAAGGGAGGGGGCGACGGCCGGCGGCGAGATGGGGGAGGGAGGGGGCGACGGCGGCGGCAACACGCAGGCGGCAATGCGGCGGCATCACACGTCAGGGTGCGGTGGAGAGTGAGTGGAGCAGATAGAGAGGAGAGTGAGGGGCGGCCTGGTGATAGGATGGCTTTAGCAGTAGCGCATTTCTAGGTAAGGCACTGCTGCTAAATGCCCTAGCAGTAGCGCCTTTAGGAAAAACGCGCTACTCCTAAGTGTAAGCACGCAAAAATGCATTGGCCATTAATGATCTTTTTGTGTACAATCTGAATTGTCAATATGAGTCCTCTCCGGTAGGAACCGGAGAAGACTCATATTGCGGCCACATATTCTACACATAGAGTTCAATGAAGACCAAGTGGTTGTGATAGTTTGTGAAGTAACATATTTAAGGTGGTAAACACCCTGTTCAGGGAGCGAGGTGGGACTAAACTTGTGGACTGAACTTATCAGTAGCGAGCTTTCTCAAAATGCGCTACTGCTAACATCAATAGCAGTAGCGTGGTGTGTAGAACGACGCTACTGCTATAACTAACTTGACGGCGAGGTCATGGCAATTATAGCAGTAGCGCTGTTTACAGATGACGCGCTACTGCTATTTTTCTTATAGCAGCGCGTTCCACTGGAACGCACTGCTGCTAAATAGCAGTGGCGCCGTATTTTAAAGAGCGTTGCTGGTAAGATTCTATGCATAAGGTTTTTCCTACTAGTGGTTCCAAGTTAGAGCAAACACCTGTAATGGTGGAGTAGGGGAGATGTGCTCATCATCTACACAGCTACGTTGACTGTCCAGCCTTGTGTTGTCTTGCGAATCTTGTTGGGAGGATGGCGGATTAGAATCTATAGGGACCTCTGTTTAAGTTGCTTCGAAGGACCACCATCATCCGCTGCCGTACTAATTTCCTTCAGCTGTATTGATTTTGCATTGTGAAGTCAAACCGGTAAGAAAAAGAAATATAATTCGCTCTTCAGAAGTCATTCATCGATGATACTGATGAACACTACTCAGATGAAAGGAAAACACATGATACGAGGATGGAATATGTACGAAAAATAGGACGGCAAGCAGAAGGAATTTCAACAAATTAGAAGCACTGCAAGCTTGACACCATATGAAAGATGCAACCAATATCACTCTGCCAAGTACAAACTGTCCGGCGTTTCAACAAATTAGAAGCAGTACATGCTAGAAATCATATGCAAGACACAACCAATATCACAATGGTGACTTAAAGGTGCCTTTATCATAAGTGACTGATGCGGGGTATGCAAGAACAGTAGTATGATGTAAGAACATGGTGTGATCAGATATAGTATGTTCTAGAAAGAGGAACACATGTCATATTCACATGCATTATGTGTAAAGTAAGCAAATACAAGCTAGACGGAGTTAGAAGCAATACAAGCTAAACATCACTAGTCGTTAACCCGTGCTACTGCACGGGCTAGCAATTTTTGGAACATTATGATATTGTACATAGAGTTTTTGTCAGTATTGTTTTGTCTAAAATATTGTAGAAATTACAAATGCAAAATATTTATATTGATATTTACTATTTTGCTACCTATTTTTGTAGCTTATAAAATATTATAAGCTTTGAGGCACAAAAAAATTGGCGACGCCGTTATATATATTAACACCACCTAATTTTTGTAATTACTAAATACATATGAAGATGTGTTTTTAATGTTATTATACATATCATCTATGATATTTCTCTCTACCGGTTACTATTGGCACAGTTACTCCATGATTCTGCGTGTTTGCGTGTGGTCATAATTCAGTTAAAACATGGTGCAACAACCATTCTGTGAGGTTAGTTTATGCTAATAGCACACCACCCCGTCCACCGTCCACAAACCCATGTCTAGCTCGTTGATACCACTACCGACCAAAGTGCTTATCATTTTAATAGGTTGGTGACCTCTGCGCATTGATGAGGGCCGCGACTCACTTGAAGCTTATCCTTGTACTTTTAAAATATTTGGAAGGTCATTGAACTTCTTAAAGTTTGCTTTAAACTCTTGGAAGCCATCTTTGTATTTTTTTAGTAATTCTCTATATTTATAATTTTCTGATTTAATCTAATGTCCTAGAAGCCATCCTTATATTTTTCAATTTCAGCATAAAAATATGAAATATTGCTTGAATATTCTAAAATATCACCCTTTTGTTGTCCACATATTCTCTAAAATTATTGGACGCCCGCATGCAAGATTTTAAAAGTTATACTTTGTGTACATTAAAAAAAACTCATCCTTCTTACATCACTTCATGGCTGACCAATATGTGCATTTCTCCTTTCGGCTATTAAATTATTATTTTTATTATTCAATTGCTCGTGCATTACTGTGGACTTTTTCCTTAATATATATATAATTTAAGTGGCATGCCCGGACTTCCGAAAAACGGTGGGTTTTCTAATGCGCTTGCACAATTTGGCAATTTCATTTTTTTTCAAAATCTAGGATTTGTTTATTACTATATTTTCAACACAGATTTTGAAATATTTTATCAATTTTATTATCATTTTCGGAAAATTTGGTGTACGCCCCAAACAAATTTGGGAGTATTTTTTTTGACCAGAAACAGTAGGAGAGGCTCCTACTGTGTAATTATATTAAGAAAAGGATCTGTACAAGATGAGTATTTACATCATGGGGGGGGGGGGGGGAGAGGGCAGACCACTTTGGGTCCCACCCAGAAGAACTAGAAAAAGAGGGGGGGTTCTAGTGCAAAGAGTTTACAAAATCCCTAACTGGAGACCTATTTGCCTCTTTGACCCTATGCTGCAGAAGTTCAAAATCTTTCTTGAATCTATCAAGCCACGATCGGAAGGAAGGATCTATTGATCTGAAGTGTTTGTTGTTTCGTTCCTTCCAAATGCTCCACGACGCCACAACAAATTTTTCAAACAAATTTGGGAGTATATATATGTAGATGGTTTGTGGACCGGATTGGTTTCGTACATGCATATATCCCTTAGTCTGTTCAAAACAGTATCCCTTCTGGTTGTGTGCGTGGGGCATTTATGGGTGAGAAAAAAATGTATTCCGAAACACAAATTGCGAAAAAATATATACGCAGATTTTTAGTAAGCAGAACAACGTGTTGACCTGTGAAATAGTATATTGCTGTCTACTACATGCATGCATGGTAACTTCGCTAGTACGTTTTCAAATTTTTTTTATTGCTTATTAGTTTTTTTAGAAAATATTGTTTGTTAGGTGATTTTAGCTTGGACGTTTCCCTTTTCTCTTTTTACAACCTGGACGTTCTTTTCCTCTTTTTTTTGAGACAATGGACGTTCCTTTCCTTGTATAAGTACTTTGGGCTCTTTTTTTTTTGAGGGAAAAGTACTTTGGACTCTTGGGCCAACTGGATATTGATTGGAAACGTCCGGGCTAGTAAACATGAGGTGGTAGAGTTTCCCCATATCATTTAATCCTAGACGCACATTTAAGATCTAATGGTTAAATTAAAGTAGTTTTTTAGGATTAACGTGGAACCTCGTATGGTGTCTCCAATTAGTAAACATAAGATACACAACATGCAACCACATATAATAGAGTCAAGTTAGAGAAAACACCTATGATGGTTGAGTAGGGGAGATGTGCTCATCATCTACACAACTACGTTGACTGTCTAGCCTTGCGTTGTCTTGCGAATCTTGTTGGGAGGATGGCAGAGTAGAATCTGTAGAGACCCTCCGTTTCGGTTGCTCGGAAGGACCACCATCATCCAATGCCTTATCAATTTCCTTCCGCTTTATTGATTTTGCATTGTGAGGTCAAACTGACAAGAAAAAAAAATAAAATTCACTCATCAGAACTCATTCATGCATGATACTAACGAACAGTACTCTGATGAAAGAGAAAGTCATGAGACAAGGATGAAATATGTATGAAAAACTAGGCGGCTTGACATATTCACACCTATGATGTGGTAACTAAGCAGAAGGCACTTCAACAAATTAGAAGCACTGCAAGCTAGACATCATATGGAAGGTGCAATCAATATCACTATGCCAAGTTAAAACTATCTCGTCATAGGTGGCGTTAATCAAACTAGAAGCACTACATGCTAGAAAGCATATTCAAGACGCAAACCAATATCACACTGCCAACTTAAAGGTGTCCCATCATAAGTGACTGATGCAGGATACACAAGAAGAGTAGTTTCATGTAAGGACATGGTGTGATGGACAGATATAGTATGTACCAAAATCAGGAAGGAGTGTCATATTCACACGTATCATGTGTAAGCTAAGCAGATGCAGTTTACACTAATTAGAAGCAATACAAGCTAGACACCATATGCAACATACAACCAGATATCACACTGCCAAGTTAGAGCAAGCACCTTGGATGGTGGAGTAGGGGAGCGGAGACTTGGAACTTATAATGCACTAGCAGTAGGAGTAGAATCCATACAAATGCTCCGTTTATGTTGCTGCAGAGGACCACCATCATCGCCTTCCTTACTCTTTTCCTTCCTCTTTTTTGATTTTGCCTTGTCATGTCAAACCCACAAGAAAAAGGAATAAAATTTTCTCTTCAGAACTCATTGATGCATGATACTGACGAACACTACTTTCATGTAAGGCAGCCGCATGATAGGAGGATGGAATATGTATGAAAAACAAGACGGCATGACATATTGACATGTACGATGTATAAAGTGTATACTAAGCACAAGGTGTTTGAACTAGTTAGAAGCAATGCAAGCTAGAAACAATATGAAAGATGAAACCAATATCACTCTGCCAAATTAAAAGGGTGGCCTCAAAAATGTATTTGACCAAATTAGAAGCAATACATGGCAACATGCTAGAAATAATATGCAATATGCAACGAATAAAGGTGTCTCATCATAAGTGATTGTTGAAGGATACAGAAGAGAGGTAGTTTCATGTAAGAACATGGTTAACAGATAGATGTAGTATGTACCACAAATAGGAAGGCATGTCATATTCACAGGTATAATGTGTAAACTGAGCAGATGCAATTTACCCTAATTAGAAGCATTACAAGCTAGACACCGTATGCAACCTGCATCCACATATCACACTAGGAAGTTAGAGCAAGTACCTGCGATGGTGGTGTAGGGGAAATGCGATCTTCAAGTATAGAGCTACGTTCAATATCTTCATTTAGGCTTGCTGTTTCTTGAGAATCATGTGGGGAGGATGAAACTGCACTCTTTATAAGAGTAGCGCGTCTCATACTAACCCACGGGCATGACTGTCTCATCATAAGTGACAGATGCAGGATACACAAGAACAGTAGTTTGATGTAAGAACATGGTGTGATAGGCAGATGTATTATGTACCAAAAACAGGAAGGCGTGTCATATTCACATGTATAATGTGTAAGCTAAGGAGATGCAATTTAACAACTTAGGAGAAATGCCAGCTAGGCACCACATGCAACATTCAACCAGATGTCATACTGCCATTTTAGAGCAAGCACCTGGGGCTGTGGAGTAGGGGAGATGAGATTTGGAACTTGCACTGCAGTAGAAGTAGCAGGAGAATCTGCAGAGATCATCTGTTTCGGTTGCTCCAGAGGACCACCATCATTCGCTGCCTTCGTCCGTTTAGATTTTGCCTTGTCAAGTAAACACACAAGAAAAAGGAATGTAATTCGCACTTCCAAATTCATTGATGCATGATACTGACGAACACAACTTTTATGTAAGGCAACCACATTGCAGGAGGATGGAATATGTATGAAAAACGCTAAGCAGAAGGCATTTCAACAAACTGGAAGCAATGCAATCTAGACACCATATGAAAGATCCAACCAAAATCACTCTACCAAGTTAGATGTGTCTCATTATAAGTGTCACTTCAACAAATTAGAGGCAATACATGTTTGAAATGATATGCAAGATGCAACCAATATTACAGTGTCAACTTGAAGGTGTCTCGTCAGAAGTGATTGATGAGGGATACATAAGAAAAGTAGTATGATGTAAGAACATGGTTAATAGAAAGACGTAGTATGTACCAAAAACAGGAAGGCATGCCATATTCACAGGTATAATGTGTTAACTAAGCATATGCAATTTACCCTAATTAGAAGCATTACAAGGTAGACAGCATATGCAACATGCAACCACATATCACATTGCCAAGTAAGAGCAAGCACCTTCGATGGTGGTGTAGGGGAATTGCAGTCATCAACTAGAGAGCTACGTTGACTATTTTGATTTAGCCTTGCTGTTTCTTCAGAATCATGTGGGGAGGATGACACTGCACTCTCTAAACGAGTAGCGCGTCTCACAGTAACCCACTGGGGTGCCTGTCTCATCATAAGTGATTGATGAGGGATAAAAAAGAGCATTAGTTTGATGTACGAACATGGTTAATAGACATATGTAGTATGTATCAAAAACAGGAAGACATGTCATTATCAAACGTATAATGTGTAAAGTAAGCAGATGCAATTTAACCAAATTGGAAGCAATACAAGCTACACACCATATGCAACATGCAACCACATTTGACAGCGCGAAGTTAAAGCAAGCACCTGGGATGGTTGTGTGCGGCAATTGAGATCATCAACTGCAGAGCTATGTTTACTGTCTCCATCTGCTGGCACTACACCCTTTTGAGCGCTGAAACGCTTAGTGCTTATCTTCAAATTACACTAGCTGTCTTATCTTTTGTGTATTTATCAACACTGCGTCAGAGTCTGAAATACCCATGCATAAAAAACAAGTGTGAGTATGGGTGAAGTGTGTGCACAAGTAGTACAGTGTAAAAGTAGCAGATAGCAGGTCGATGAGAAATAAATGATGGGAGACATATGTTAGCTCTACAACATGCATGGCACACGAAATTACTAGATTCTAGGATTTTGAAATATGAGCACAGGGATCGCTGGGAAATGCAGATGGTGCTCTAGCACACCACAAGGTGTGGTCCTATAAAAATAACAGTCGACTGAAATAAATAGGTCAGTACATTTTTTCTGTGCCGTCCGATGTACAAAGAACGGACAGATCACCCTCATCTACCTCCAGCCAGTCAGTGTTGACGATCTTCCTCGAAACTCCGGCGACCACCGGCCCAGTCCCCTGCCTCCGCCCTCCCCTCGACCTCACCGCATCGTTGTGCTTGTCACCGCCCCCCGGCCATCCCTTCAAGCCCCGCCGACCTCCTGATCGGGCGCAAGCAGCTCCTGCGCCCACACCCGTATGATAGACACCGATGTGCCGCTTCCTCGGCGAACAGGCGGACTAGGTGCTCCGCGCGCCTAAGCGGGTGCTGCTTCTTTTAATTGCGAATCAACTGACCCTGAATTGAAATCCAGGCGGGCTTGTGACCTCTAGCCAAGGTGAAATATCAATGGGAAGAAACCTTGTGCATTTAGTATCACGGAGTAGATGAAGTAAGAAGCACTCAACTAGTTTCTTTCGTGGGATGAATATGGTGTGAGCAGAGACGTAAGATTTGCACGAATAAGAGAAGAGGAGTACCTCTTTCCGCTGGTAGTGTTGTGTCCTTCTGTTTTTCCAACGATCTTCTTTTGGTTCGCTGGAAATGAGAAGTTGTCGAGGACAGTGGAGCCTTGGACGAACCCATGGCCAAGTTATTAATTATGGTGCGTGGTCGTCTGTCGGCGGCTGGGAACCAGATCCGAGGCGGCGAACGACGGCGTAGCGAGAACAGCTTTGGTGCAGTGGACGGTTGCAACAATGGAGCGGCAGCGATGAGGTGCAGGACGACGTGGTCAAAGTGGTTCTGGTACGACGCACGTCGGTTTCGGCATCGTGCAGGCAGCTCTGCCTTGGCTTGATCTGCTAAGTCCTTGAGGGCGTTGCGCTTGCGGTTGCGTTGGACGACACGTTGGGGTACCGGCTCCGGCGTGATGGAGGAGGGCAGCAGTTGATTGGGCGCGATGGGGTGGAGGACGGAGGAGGCTCGGGTTTCACGGCTGGTGGAGAGGGCGTTTTGGCGCCCACGGAGTATGAAATGGGGAAATAGAGGGAGGGGGCACTAAGGGGGAACAATGTTTCGGTTTGGGACACGCTTGTTTGAAATTTGGGGAAAGTTACAAACTTTGCCCCCATCTAAAATTTCGGACATATTGCGGGTCGGGGGTAGGACAGTAATCTCAGGTGTCCCAAATGGTGGGCAGGATAGATTTCGGCCGAGTGCATGGGTGTTAAGGCGCCCACGACGTATGAATGCTTCACGGAGGAGGTTGAGACTGGCGTCTTGGTGAAGTTACAAACCTACCCCGGTTTAGACCTTTGGACATCGGGCCGATAGGCTACACGGGCCAGAGTCAGGACAGTAATTTCCTACCACCAAACATTAGTCTCGCGTGGCTTCGGGTGACCAGAGGCTTATTCGGCGCTTCGTTCAATATTTGGGAGCAGAAGCATTAACGTTTTCTGTTCTCTTGCATTGAACTTTCAGGATTTGTCAAACTTCACAAATCTTGACTCTTGAAAATCCTAAAACTACGATTATTTTGGAATGGAGGGGCTACATTTGAATATACATTGTATACTAGTATATATTAAAAATTATGCATCTTACCTCAGTTCATGCATGGTTAAGGATATAATCTCCTTGGTTGCAAAAAAATAGTTAGACATGCGTATGAATATATATAGCATGTTCAAACGCACAACAAAGATTGATGCCTGATACGTCTCCAACGTATCTATAATTTATGAAGTATTCATGCCATGTTTACAATAGTTTTACATGATTTTGGTATGATATGATTAGAACTAACCCGGACTGACGCTGTTTTCGGCAGAACTACCATGGTGTTGTTTGTGTGCAGAAATAAAAGTTTTCGGAATGTGATGAAAATCAACGAAGAATTTTTCTGGAAAATATAAAAAATACTGGAACAAAGAATCACTAGAGGGGAGTCCCGTGGGCCCCACGAGGGTGGAGGGCGCGCCCCCTGCCTCGTGGACTCTCCGTGGGGCCCCTTGACTTGTTCTCGACGCCAACCTCTCCTATAAATACCCAAACCTCTAGAAAATAACCTAGATTGGAAGTTCCGCCGCCGCAAGCCTCTCGAGCCATGAGAAATCCATCTAGGCCCTCTCTGGCACCCTGCCGGAGGGGGCCATCATCACCGGAGGCCATGGAGGAGGATCCCGGAGGGGCCATCATCGCCATGAAGGCCAAGGACCAGAGGGGGAATTTCTCCCCAACCAGGGGGAGGCCATGGAGGAGGAAGCACAAGGGGGAGAACCTCTCCTCCTCTCTCCCGGTGGCACCGGAGTGCCATCGGGAGGGGAATCATCACCGCGGTGATCGTCTTCATCAACATCAACATCACCATCATCATCACCATCCTCATCTCTTTTACACGGTCCACTCTCCCACACCCCGCTGTAATCCCTACTTGAACATGGTGCTTTATGCCACATATTATGATCAATGTTGTGTTGCCATGCTATGATGTTTTGAGTAGATATCCTTTGTCTTTGGGTTGTTGATGATCTAGATTGGTATGAGTTGTATGTTTTATTTTGGTGTTGTCCTATTGTGCCCTCCGTGTCGCGCAAGCGTGAGGGTTCCCTCTGTAGGGTGTTGCAATACGTTCATGATTCGCTTATAGTGGGTTGCTTGAGTGACAGAAGCATAAACCCGAGTAAGGGGGTTGTTGCGTATGGGATAAAGGGGACTTGATATGTTAATGCTATGGTTGGGTTTTACCTTAATGATCTTTAGTAGTTGCGGATGCTTGCTAGAGTTCCAATCATAAGTGCATATGATCCAAGTAGAGAAAGTATGTTAGCTTATGCCTTTCCCTCATATGAAATTGCAGTAGTGATTACCTGTCTTGTTAACAATTTCCTAGGATAATTCCGCACACCGACCCATCATTATTCCACACTCGCTATTTATAATATTTAGTAATTTATTATAACTTTATGATAACAGCACCTACTTTTATATTTTAGCTCTCCGATATCATACAAAGTTATCCTCTTCATACTCACAACGTAGTTTTATTTCTCGTTTCTAGTTGGAAGCAAACGTTCGGTGTACGTAGAGTCGTATCAGTGGCAGATAGGACTTGAGAGAATATTGATCTTACCTTTAGCTCTTTGTGGGTTCGACATTCCATACTTATCACTTCCCCCTTTGGGAATTGCTACGATTATTCCTTGCACTTGGGGATTATCAAGCTCTTTTCCGGCGCCGTTGCCGGGGAGCAATAGCGTAGAGTCATAGCAAGTAGATTTTTTTACTTTTGTTTCTATTTAGTTGTGGGTGAAACATACAAAAAAATTTAAAAAAATGAAAATACAAAAAGATTCACTTGCCTCATATGCCTAAAAAGTTTTTCAAAAAGAGAAGTGATTGGGAAGTTATGCATTGAAGAAGTGAGGGTCGACCTTGAGCACTTGTGTTCATGCTCATGGAAACAATGTAGAATTTTTCATGGAAGTTTCTATGTAAATAATTTTCCCCTTGTATATATCCATTGTATTATAAATATAATGTTCCAAGCTTTGGTTTCAGGATGATTAGATTGCTTGTTTACGATGTGCAGTACAAAAACAGAAACTTTGGTTGTAGCGCGTGAATTTACATTTTTTACTGGAAAGTCAATTGGTCTGAAAATTTTTGCACATTATTTTTGTACAAATTATTTAAATTTTCATATGTTTTTAGATTTTTTTGGAGTTACAGAAGTTTACTAAATTTCCAGATTACTACAGGCTGTCCTGTTTTTGACAGATTCTATTTTCTATGTGTTGATCGCTTATTTTGATGAATCTATGGGTAGTATCGGGGGGTATGAACCATGGTGAAGTTGGAATACAGTAGATATAGTGCTAATATTAAATTTGAATGAGTTTGCAACAGTACCTAAAGATAGCAATTTGCTTTATTATACTAACGGATCTCACAAAGTTTTTGTTAAGTTTTGTGTGGATGAAGTGTTCGAAGAACGAGAAGTTACCGATGTGAGAAGAATAAAGAGAGGCAAGAGTTCAAGCTTGGGGATGCCCAAGGCACCCCAAGTAAATATTTCAAGGATACTCAAGCATCTAAGCTTGGGGATGCCCCGGTTGGTATCCCATCTTTCTTCTTCAACAATTATCGGTATACCTCGGTTTTTGTTTTGTTCACATGATTTGTGTCCTTTGTGTTTTTCTTTTTCTTTAGGAACCATGCTAGTATGAGATAGCGCTTCATTGATTTATAGAATGCTTCATGTGCTTCACTTATATCTTGTGAGTATGATCTTATAGAATGCTCTTTGTGCTTCACTTAAATCTTTTGAGTATGGTTTTATAGAATGCTTCGTGTGCTTCACTTATATATTTTGAGCTTGGATATTAGTTAATCTATACCAATTGCATAATGCTCCATGAACTTTACTTATATCTTTTGGAGTATGAATAAGACTATCATCGAAAGTGGGTTTGGAAGAGTGTCAACTTTACACTACTAAGGAAAAGCCTAGCAGCAGCGCGGGTTCTAGGTATATCAGTAGCGCGGGGTCTGGCGCTACTGATAAGGCGCTACAACTAACCCGTAGCAGCAGCGCGTGCATGCCCGCGCTACTGCTATACAAGTGTAGCAGCAGCGTGCTGCATGGAAGCTCGCTACTGCTAATAGCTCTAGCGCGCTTTGCCTGGACGCGCTACTGCTACTGTCACGCTGCTGCTAACTTTTCTTCACTCGCTACTGCTAATTTTACTAGTTTTTGATTTTTTTTTCCTGCATATTTGTTTTGTATTTGAACAGGCTTTATACAAGAATCTTTAGCACATACAAATGTCATCATGATACACATACAAATGGCTGCGAGACCACAAATGTAATCATAGCATATACATACAAATAGTCTCATCATAATCATCATCCAACAGAAAGTGGTATCTCATCATCATCTCGAAAATAGCGATACATGCAAGTCTCGAATACTTGCAACTACAACGTCATCCATCTAAACAATGATATACGCGAGAAGAGCTATCACAATGAGTGAGAGCGGAACTATGCAGTACATGAGGCGGTGGTTACGAGTCCTCTCTCGCGCTAGCGCGAACCTCAAGTAACTAGCTTCTCCTTCTTGTCTGCTTTTGAAGCCTTTATGGCTGGCGCCCGAGACCCCATTTACTTGCGCCTAACACTCAGGCCACTCGTTGTACACCCCCGGAACCTTCCCTTTGTACACGACATAGCACTGCCATCTCGCCATGAAGAAGCTAGGTACCTGTTAGAGATGCATCTTCATCAAGAGGATGTACAATCATATGCAACAAAATATACTAGAGCAACACGAAAAAGAAAGGGTTAGCAACTAGATGCAACATACAGTACGCAAACTAATTAACTAGAGGTACGCAGGTCATCGTACCCAAACTAACAAAGTAGCGTTACGCAAGTTCGGCAGGGACCGTGGACATCACAAAGTTTCATCGCTACAGAAAGTATACAAGTTCAACCGACACATATCATCATCATCGGCATCGTAAATCACTAGAAGTTCCATTCTTCCATATCATCGAGGATGGACCCTAGCTTCTTGAACGGCGTGAGGTCATGACATTGCATGCCTATGCGAGTTCGGACGTCAGTTCGGGAATATAGGGCCGTGGTGGAACATCCCCTTCTCATCGATGACTTCTTTCATGATGATCGTCGCAATGTCCCTTTGAATGCGAAAGAAGTCATCTCTAAGTTTATAATCCGCTTCTCCATGATATTCTACCCACTTGTGGATATGATCATCATTTCTGCTTGTCATGCGAAGCTTTTGGTGATCCGTGCTTAACTCAATCATGAGATGGAGGATGTAGAATCCATCTTTCTTGCTTGGTTTTGGGACATGGATGCAGCAGAAGTTAGTTTTATGGGCAAAACCCATCTTCTTGTTCCTTTGTTTCCCGATCTGCACGTGGCCAACTCTAATGCTGAAGCCTTGGAGAGCATCATCTAGAATATTCATTATGTGGGTGTAGTCCTTCTTCTCGTAGTCTCTGGAAGGGTCGAAATACACGGCGTGGGAGACTCGCGGGTAGAGAACGATAAGGACGGCGCGCCCGTTGCTGCGGGGAAAAGACACCTCAAATTATTCTCCATATGAGCGAGAAGGAATGATTGAAATGTACGAAAGGGTTGTTCGGAACTGACTTACTTTGGATGATAAGGTAGGAGGACAATTTCCTGGTCCTTATTCTGTACCATGAAGTTTTGGAGGTAGTCCCTAGCAGTTTCACGCTCAAAGTCGCTGAGACTCAAGAAAGACTCATGCATGTAGTACGGATCCACCACACACATTTGCGAGACTTCTTCTCTCTTCATGACGGAGCTCATATGTAGCGCAAAAAGGCGGACGATTGTAAAATCGAGCCGCCTTGTCAGAAACATCTCAAAGATATGGTCAAACCGCAGGAAGAACACCTCCGTGGGCCGTGTGTCGATGTGGCACTTCCCCTCAGGCACACGCGCCGTGTATGTCGGATATCCTGGATCCTTCGAGGCTAGTAGGCTTTTCTTAGTCGACAGCACATGGTCGTGCAGTCTCCTGAGATCCCCTGATAGTGCCTCCAGCGGTTTCGACGATAGCATCGGCTCGCCCGTGAGATGGAACATGGCCGCACCTTTCACGGGTACACGCTCTTCAGAATCCATCGTCTGGCTGCTATGTGCTCTGGCTTGTTTGGAGGCAGCTATCTTCCCCGATCTCTTCCTCTCCTTTTTCTTGGGCACACCTTCCAGACCCTTCCTTAACCCCTGCCCCAGTGTTGCCGGGCTAAGTACTGTATGACCCCCGGCTAGTTGAGCCTGTGTTGAGGCGGCATCTTCAGGTGTGTCCTATGAGGATTTCATGAAGAGAGACTTCTTGCAATCCCTGCTACGACCTTCCTGCCCGGGCAGATCATCCATATCCTCATTAGCATGCTGATAGCCTGATTCGTCATATGGTTGACTCATCATATCTAAGTCACACTCATACGCGTTTGTATTGAGGAAAGCCATTGGGTCGACCTCCATCTCATCATCCATTCTCTGTTCTACAGGACCGATTACATCGGCCAGTACTATTGCACCCCCTTCATCACGTCGTCCGCCGATCTCACCCGGCAATACATGAGCTGGTAATTGCGTAGGCGGGGTGGTGGTCTCCGCACATGCTTGTTGATGTGTGGTTATTGGTGTGCTCTCGGCCGGCTCCAGACGAATAAGATTCTTCTGCCATAGCAGCACCCAACCCTTGCAGCTTCCAATCCGCGACGGGGTCTCGTCGTCCTCTCCCACATGCTGTACTGGAGGAGGCAAATCCTCGTTCCCCGATTTCACACTGGACAAGTTAACCCTGAAGTGCCCAGCGGGGATCAGCTGGTTGTGGAACGTGGGTTGCAAGGAGTTCATTATCACCCCCTTTCCCACGTCCACCTTCTGGCCTTTGATCAACTAGAATATGGTGCACGGGCTTTCTTCGGCCTGCAAACACATGCCTGTGGCATAAAACATCCGAAAGGCAACGAAAAGGGAATATTATATATATATATATATATGTTGGTGCGACATGTAATTACCGTGAGGGCGTCGAGCTCAGCCAAAGACGAAGGCCCACCTAGCGCGCCAGAGACTCAGGACGGGCTGCTATGAGCAAGAGCGAGTGAGAGAGGAGGCCCGGTTGCGTGAGCAAGTGATGGTGCTGTGGTGTTGTTGTTCACGGAGTTGCTCCCGACAAAACTGGGCAACGGGAAATCATGTACCGTCTTGTCTGGATTTTCCTTCGTCCAGTTGATGATAGCTGGAACCAAGCTACACTACAAAAAAAGACACATCCGTGACATTTTGGGCCGAACGAAGAATTTTTCTGTCATACTTATGACACTTCTATGACGATAATTATGACAAAACCTGGTATCATCATAGATGTGGCGGGCTCCTACTTCTATGACAAACAATCATGACAGAAAATGCGCTTTTCTTCCTGGGCGGGCCGGGGACGCAGCTGCATGACATTCTTTGGGCCGTCCATGACGGAAAAAATCGTGGTAGAAGCGAGGGCATGGAAAATATCGGGGTGTTCCCGGTTACGGTGGGTGGTCGGGGCCGAGCGCTGCGCGTTTCTCTCGTACACGTACATGCGTGGGTGCGAGGCGTTGGGCTCTAACTGAACCCGAGCGAGGCGTTCGCCTACTGAACCCGAACGATTGCACTGCAGGCTACGCGTTACTGAACCCGAGCGATCGATCGATGGCTGTTAACTGAACGCGATCGAGCGATTCCTTCGCTACTGCTGCTAACTGAAGCCGATCGATGCTGCCTCTGGATGAACAGTGAGAGTTGCAGGGGGGTTTGGATGAACAGTGAGCGGTGGGGTGGATGAACAGGACCCCGTGGTGTTGCCTCTGGATGAACAGGACCCCGATCGATCGAGCCGGCTGGGGCTGGATGAACAGGACCCCGTGGAGGGCTGGATGAACAGGACGACCCCGTGGAGGGCTGGATGAACAGTAGACGGTGGAGGGGTGGATGTACAGTAGCCCGTGGAGGGGTGATTGAACAGGAGCCCATGGAGAGGGCTGGTTGAACAGTAGCCGGTGGAGTAGCGCGCGGTGGAGGCTGGATGAACAGGAGCCCGTGGATGAACAATCGTGGGTGGAGGCTGGAGGAGGTCGACGGTGGATGAACAGTAGCCCGTGGAGGCTGGAGGTGGTCGACGGTGGAGATGAAGAGTATCCCGTGGAGTCCCGTTTTGCGGTACGCCACACCCCTCCCGATGAGTAGGACCCCCTTTTCGACCGTAACGCTCCAACACAAGTATGTTTCCTCTGTTTTGCGGTACGCCACACCCCTCCCGATCAACAGGACCCCGTTTCGACCGTAGGAGGTCCAACACAAGTCCGTTTCCTCCGTTTTGCGGTACGCCAGACCCCTCCCGATGAACAGGATCCCGTCTCGAACGTGGCCGGTCGAACACAAGGCTGTTTCCTCCGTTCTGCGGTATGCCAGGCCTCGGTTCCATCGGCTATTCCGTCCAAGCCGGTTGGCTCCCACGCGTTCCGTTGCCTCCCCAGGAACACGACGCATTCCGTTGCCTCCCGATGAACACGACGCATTCCGTTGCCTCCCCATGAACACGACGACGACGCAGTTTCTCCGTTTCGACCTAGCCATGTACACGAGTCATGGCCGTATGTATGCGCGAGTAGGCGTTCGAGACCCCGCCCATATGTACGTACGTGGCTGTATTTTCTTTCTTGCACCATGGCCGCTGTACGTACGTGTACATGCTACGTGCGCGCCTCTACTACGACACATGCGCGCCTCTACATCGACCGGTATGTACATACACGTTCGCGACCAGAATGACAACGCTACGTACGCTTCGACCAGGTGGGTCCCGACTGTCAGGCAATTCCTTGCGTGCGAAGATGTAGCTGGTGGGTCCCAGCAGTCAGGGGGGAAACATTTTTTTCGCGAAATATGGTGGCCCGTCCGGTGGGTCCCGGCTGTCAGGTGGAGGAATAATTATTTTGCACGTAATAAGGAGGCACTTCCTTGCGGCCGCCGTGGACCCAGCTGTCAGCCTCTCCACGTACAGTACTCTTCCGATGGAAGTCGTTCCTTGACCACGTTGACCACACTGCGCGGAGAGCACCAGGGCGGTGGACGACGGCGAGGCCTAGGAAGTGGACGTCGCGGAGCCGGGGAAGACGCGGCAGTGGAAGCCCGCGCGGAGAGAGGAGTACAAGGGTTCACTGGTTCGGCTGCGGTGTGAGGCTGTCGTCACCGCAGGGCCTGGCCAGCGGTGGGAATAGTAGGGGGCGGTGAGGCCTCCGTGGCAGCACAGCCGGCCACGGGAGGCAGGAGCATGCGGCACGACCGGCGCTGTTTTGGGCGGCTAGAGCAAGAAGACCAGAGGTTGAAGAAGCACTACGGCCGTTGGATGGACATCGTACGGTCACTGGAGCTAGAATCGTTCATATTGACTAAGTTGACAAAGCCCTGCGTCGCCGTCAACTTAGTAGGCCCACAAGTCAGCCTCCAACCAAGGTGTGTCCCAGCTAGCAGGGGGAGTATTCATTTTTTTGTGCGTAATAAGGAGGCACTTCCGATGGGTCCGAGCTGACAGCAGGGGGAACAATTTTTTCTCGAAATACGGTGGCCCGTCCGGTTGGTCCCAGCGTTCAGGCGGGAAACGTTTTATTCGTGAAATACGGTGGCCCGTCCGGTGGGTCCCTGCTGTCAGGTGGAGGAATAATTATTTTCCGCGTAATAAGGAGGCACTTCCTTGAGGCTGCCGTGGACCCAGCTGTCAGCCTCTCCACGTACAGTACTCTTCCGATGGAAGTCAGCCATTGACCACATTGACCACGTCGCGCCGAGAGCACCACGGCAGTGGACGACGGCGAGGCCTAGGAAGGGGACGACACGGAGCCGGGGATGACGCGGCGGTGGATGCCCACGCGGAGAGGAGTACGAGGGTTCACTGGTTCGGCTGCGGTGTGAGGCTGCCGTCGCTGCAGAATAACAGGGGGTGTGGGTGAGTGGAGGGATGGCCTCGCCAGCAGTGGGAGTAGTGTGGGGGTGGTGAGGCCTCCGCGGCAGCACAGCCGGCCACGGGAGGCAGGAGCAGGCGGCATGGCCGGCGCTGCTTTGGGCGGCTGGAGCAAGAAGACCAGAGGTTGAAGAAGCACTATGGCCGTTGGACGGACATCATACGATCAGTGGAGTATTGACTAAGTTGACAAAGCCCTCCGTCCCCGTCAAGTTAGTAGGCCCACAAGTCAGCCACCCACTATGGTGGGTCCCAGCTAGCAGGGGGTATTCATTTTTTTGTGCGTAATAAGGAGGCACTTCCTTGCGTGCGAAGATATAGCTGGTGGGTCTGACCTGTTAGCGGGGGAATGTTTTTTTTGCGAAATACAGAGGCCCTTCCCGTGGGTCCTAGCTATCAGGTGGAGAAATCATTATTTTGCGCGTAAGAAGGAGGCATTTCCTTGCGTGCGGTCGTGGACCCAGCTGTCAGCCTCTCCACGTACAGTCCAGTTCCGATGGATGTCGTTCATTGACCACATTGACCAGGCCGCGCCGAGAGCACCAGGGCAGTGGACGACGGCGAGGCCTAGGAAGGGAACGACACGGAGCCAGGGAAGACTCGGAAGTTGTTTCCCATGCGGAGGAGTACGAGGGTTTACTGGTTCGTCTGCCGTCCCCGAATAATAACAACAGGTGTGGGTGAGTAGAGGGATGGCTAGGCCTGCGATGGGAGTACGGTGGGGCGGTGAGGCCTGCGCGGCAGCATAGCCGGCCGCGGGAGGAGGGAGCAGGCAGTCCCGCCGGCGTTTGTTTGAGTGGCTGGAGCAGGAAGAGCAGAGATTGAAGAAGCACGACAGCCGTTGGATGGACATCCAACAGTCATTGCTCTCGTTTGTTGACTAAGTTGACAGGGCGTTGCGTGTGCGTCAACCTTTTTTTAGGCAAGCATACGCGTCAACTTGTAGTAGGTGCACAAGTCAGGCTCAAATCTGTGGAAAACACCTTACAACCCGTCTGCCCATTTGCTAATTCTTAAGAATTGTTTCGGAGCCCATCTTTTTTTGTAAGCATTACAACCCATATTGTGGCCACGGTTAAAAAGTATACAAAATTTTGCATATTTCGGTGCGGTCAACTGTTTTTAATCCCGAAATATCAATTCACATTCAAACTATTTTGAAAAATAATTTATATAAATATAAAATCCAAATAATTGTCCACGCATAAAAATCAATGGAATTTAAAATCTTATAATGAAGAAAATTTGAAACTAATTCCCGGTTTGATGTGTTTTAAAAATGTACAGCCCATTTTTGGGCAAACCGAATGAAACTCTCCTCGTCTTGAATGATTTGCAGCCCAGCAGGGCTGATAAAGCAAGTAGGCCTTGTTTGGGTATTTCTTTAAAAAATAGAACTGGGCTAGCCATTTTTAGCAAGAAAAAAACACAACTGGGCTCATGATGTGGTAAACATAAATAAAACCCTGGCTAGACGGGCCACAGCCCTTGCACAACCCCGTTGTTACCCTGATCCGTCGCTAAAACTAGTATAAATAACAACTGCTTGTTCCTCAAAAAAAATGCGCGACCTGCTGGGTCCCTGGTGTCAGCCGCTCGTAGTGTAATTCTCTCATATATTGACTACATTGACAATGGCGTGAGCCCCAGATGTCCAACCATTAGGAGGAACCATATTTTTGGGCTTGTAATATAGATGCACTTAGTACGAGGGTTGATTGGTTCGGGTGCGGGTGCGTGGTGGGGCTAACGTCGCCAGAGAATAACAGGACGTGTGGGGGAATAGAGGGAGGGACTGGCCAACGTTGGAGGGTACATACGGTAGGGCCGCGGAGGCGCAGCCAGCCATGGGAGGCGGGAGCAGGCGGAGCCGACGGGGTGGTTTGGTTTGGGCGGCTGGAGGAAGAAGAAGACAAGAGATAGAAGATACACGACAGATGTTGGATGTCAATCCAACGGCTGGTAGGCAGAATCGTTTATTGACTGGCTAGTAAGTCGACACCACCTTGGATAGGCTATTTCCTCGCGGGTCCCAAATGTCAGAATCAAAATCTGTCACGGCCATGCAGCCTTTCCTATGAAAATTTACAGCCCATTTGATGTGCTAGTTCGAAATAAGTTTGTGGGTGCTGGTGGGGGCTAATCACTTGGCTTCTGTAATGCACAGTGAGCTCAAGCAGCCGGCGAGAGTGATGTTATTTCCCTTGGTTGGGATTTGTTACAATATTTCACTCTAAATTAAATGAATGGCAAGCCAATTGCCTTGTTTCAAAGAAAATATGACAGTCACAACCGAGTTGAAAAGGGCAAGAACATCTAACTCCAGCTTACAAACTATAGAAAAGTATGAGGGTTAATTGTTCATCAGGTTTACAAAAAAAACCCAGGCTGAGAAGGGCAACAACATCTAACTCCAGCACTGTTTTCGGCAGTCACAGTCAAATGGATCGGTCAGGTCCATAGAATGAACATCCTGGGTCATCAAATTTACTGGATTATGACCACAATATGTTGTAAATAGAAGCCCGACACGTTCAGAAGCTCTTTTGCCCACCTGAAACTCCTTTTTTCCCTCTTCGACATACCCATCCGTCAAAACCATGCTGCTGATAAACTTAAGCTTGATGGACAATAGTAACCTCACATTCAGCAGGAAGAATGTGACAAATCTAGTGTTTGCACGGTTGGCTACATATCGTTCTAGCGTTATTGTCTTCAATCGAATCTC
The DNA here is from genome assembly GCF_018294505.1 of Triticum aestivum. NCBI lineage: Eukaryota > Viridiplantae > Streptophyta > Magnoliopsida > Poales > Poaceae > Triticum > Triticum aestivum. Next base: position 554,793,487 of record NC_057808.1, on the reverse strand, counting down.
ATGAGAAGTGAGAAAATCCGATGCTTACGAATCCACCGATTGGTTATAACTTTCTTACCCCGTCCTGTTGCCTAAATAGACATGAAGATTAAAAACAGTTAAGGTCTAAAAAAAGAGCGTTGAAAGAGCAAGAGCTGAATGGTTAATTCTAGTACACTATATGCGGGTTTCCAATGTGCGTGAAATTATCACCTTTATATACAACTTCTCTAGACATGGAAAGCATTGCAGCAAGCCAATAATCTTGTTCAGATCAAAACTATTCATTTGGATATATAAGATCGTGACAGAATCCAGCACCATTGATAGGCCATCCATGGAGAAACTCTTCATTGAGCATTGAACATAATATTAGTACAAAATGTGTACTCCAAGGTGATATATAACTTATGCGCAGAAATTTAAAATGCAGCTTATGGTTACAAGTGTAGATGATAATATAAAGTACCTGAAGAACTGTGGAGCCAAACACCATATTGAAATGAGCACAGAGATCATGTATTACACCCAAGCTCTCCAGTTTAGGCGTAGAGAGGATGGTTATTTGCAACGGTGAATAACTAGAATGAAGGATCAACCTTTGAAGTGAAGGGGCATCTTGGATGATGAGCTGCCTTCCGTCAAAAGAAATTCCAATTCTTACAAGGTTAGGCAACTTTATTTGGAGACAACCAATTCTAACTGTGAAAACAAGGACCAAACACTCCAGGGCAGGGCAACTGGAGTGGCCTCCGATATACGAACCCGCACAAGTGAAAGTTTCTTGAGAAATGGGAGTCGAAGGTTTAGTCCCAGATTGTCTGGTAGGTAGCACAACGTAAAGGTGGCGGTGTGGAGAGAGGAGGAAAACCGTGAGATGGACATCGGTGCTGAGGGCACAAGTACATGGCGTTCGGTATGTGGTATGTGATTTCTAGGGGAATATTAGAACTCAAGCAGCTGTAGTTCTATGAATTCAGGGGATTTTAGCCAAGCGTCCACCATGCAGGGCATGGTATGCTTGCTCAGGTAGCATGACGGGATGCAGAGGCTTTGAACGGAGCCCTGGTGGGAGGAGATGATGGCTCTGGGGATTTCAAAATCATTGAAGAGAGATAGCTGACGACAGTCGAGATTAAGGGGCACGACGCGCCATAGAGGGCGCCACCGAATTGAGAGGACTTGGGTGCGGCAGCAATCCTTGGTGGGGAGAAGCGAGATGATCTCCCCAAGGACGGCGTCCGGGAGATCGCTGATGCGGTCCACCCAAGATTCTACGGGTTCCTGGGATCCGGTGGGGGCGGGGTCGCCGCTTCTCCCCGCGCTGCCGAGTGCGGGATCCGGTGGGGGCAGGAGCCTTATCTTCTTGGCTCTGGGGTTAGCCGACTCCATTTTCCTCGAGGGCGTCGCGTCGCGCTCACGGATTTGAGCAGAGTAACGAATGACGAGCCTAGTTGTAGTGCGAGTGAAGAAGAAGGGGAGCTGGGGTTTTTCTGTAGTAGTGAGGAAGAAGGGGAGCTGGGTTTTCTGTAGGAGTGAGGTGAGGAATTTGGGGGTACGAGTGGAGCGAGCTGACGTGAGGTGGGTGGGAGTGAGAAGGAAGAAGAGCACCCAAGTTTTTTGGGGGGCCGGTGTTCTGGGTGTGGGTAGCGCCTCTCATTCAGTAAATATGTAAATATATGGGCTTTTGAATTGATTTTACTATTTACTAGGGTGGATGGGCTGTTTTCTCTTGGGCCCAGAGAAACAATTACTACTAGTACAGTGGAGACACTCTATAGCTACCCAGAAAAATAATTACTACTAGTACAGTGGATACAATACCGCTTCTGGCTCCTCCTAGGTCATTGAAGCGCCTCCCGCTACTGAATGCCATTATACTTTTGTTGACCGACATGCGGGATGCAGCGCGCGGGCCCAAATGCCATCCACCAAATTAGAAGGCAGTATGCAGGCGGAGAGTCACCCTGGTCGTAGCGCGGCAGTAACGAGCCGTCGTATCACAAAACCCCACCTCCCTGCAGTCTAAGTTTGACGGACGAAGCAACCATCATTTCACTCTTCACTGAATCCCCTTCTCCCTCGCCGTCTTCAAGAAAGGCAACACTCGCATCTGCCACTGTTCTTCTCTCCCAACGAAGGGAAGGTAAGTGGATCTGTGACGTTGGTATATTTTCGTTCAGAGAAAAAAAGAACTTCTGCAAAGCAGTAACCAATCCTCACTCTCTTTTTTGTTTCATTGTCATTCCGATTGTGTTTTCCTTTCAGTGGTCTCCTAGTATTCGTCAGTTTCATGATGGACCAAGGAGAACCAGGCAAATATCTGCCGATATTGGAGCAGACGCGGGAGGCTGATCCCCACGAGACAGAGAGCTCCAAGAAGATGGAGGCAGCCACCGAGCCGACCCCAGATACGCTCACGCCCACTACTGAGATGGTCAACGCCCCGTTTGAGGTTACAGCCCCCGTGGCACTGCAGGAGCAGTTTTCCCCCTTCGAGGATGTGTCCCCCCCCCCGCTGAGCTGCCCAAGGTGATTTTCTTCTTTGCCGATCTCGATTGTGGTTTTTCATCTAAGTATGTGGTGATGAATAATGCAAAATTTTATTAGCTTCGATGCCATGCTATACATAGTGGTTTAAATAACTTGTGTTTCTTATACTGGAAAGTAATTCAGAATTTGTTTCTGTTTCAATTAGAGCCCTGATGCAGACAAGGATTGTGTGGTTGTACATGTCACTCGCTATGAGGCGGATGACCTGAATATACGCACTGGGAAAACAGAGTTCTTAGGCTGTTGGATCCTGGAAGCCATTTGCGGTTATACCAATGAAGAGTTGTATTCCAGCCTCACTGTTGTCAGGCGTGTTGTCCAGGGTGTACTGAAGCACAAGAAGTTCAAAGCTACTCCTTCGTTTGTGAGGCATACTGTTCTTGTCAAGCTTACGCAGGAAGATGACGTGGCATGCCTCCACAAACAAGTTTATCAGTGGCAAGGCCACAAGGTTGTCTTCATGAAGGTTCACAGGATTGAGCTGCTGCGGGACGTCCTCGATGATGTTCATGGCAAGGTCCGTCTTGTGTCTAGCCCAAATTAGATCGAGGCATGAAATAGTTGCCCCAGCTAGTGTTTAATAGTAGTTTGGATTGTGTCTAATTATCCGAACCTTGCCTGTTATCGAGCCCTCTGGGGCTAGTACTCTGTTTGAATCCGTCTATGGGAACTGCTGCTACTTTTGTGTGCCCGTGAATCATGTGAGAACCATCGTAATTGTTGCCGAAACAGATGCGTCCTCACTAGTTTTTTCATGAATATGGCATGGTAAGACATAAGTTGTCACAGTTTATCATACGAGCAGTGTGTGTTTTGATGAAATAGAGTACTCGTTCGAGAACTGTGCGCCGACGTATACATAAGTACTTGTAAACACTGTTGGTGCTACCCCACTTGTAAGCAGTTGTGCAAAACACGGCACATTGGCTCAGCTCGCTTCAACACTAGGCTATCGACCAGCTAACAATCAACAATCTGCTGTCTGACATATAAGCAACTATGTATCTTGTTACAGTGGTTCATGCAGTTAACTGAGGCCACAATGTAAATTCCAAACGTTCACACGCTAGTCCAGCGTTCATGTGGAACACTCACATTAAACTCGGCTTCATAAAAAACTTGAAAAGCATAAGTTAAGCAATTTTATACATCTCAATGATTCATAGAACATAACAAACATATACTAGTTCACAGCAAAAGACAAAGTTGTGAGAAGGTTTACAAATCAGGAAAAAACAAGCAAGGCTTCTCTGGGAAAAGGGCCTCCCGGCAGGCTTAAATTTCCTGGAGTTCACTCTGGTTTTTTCTTGTTGCCACCATCCAGGGTTACGTTCTCTCATTCCAGAATAACCAATTATAATTGTGGTCTTAGCTGGAATGCTGAACTGAACCATGCAGTGTACTGACCAGCTGAAATTCTTGTGCATTCCACTAATTTAAGCATCGCTATTTGTAGAAATAAGCAGACCACAATGCCTCTTGTCCGCGCACCTGTCCAAAAAACCGCCGTGCAGCCGTGCCAGCTAGTCCTCAGTCCATGGATGAACTAGTAGAAAGTGCATTCCGGACTAGGATGCAGTTGTTTTCGCTCGTCCCTACACTGCAATCAGGAAGTAAAACGTATGAATCAACTTCTTTTAGATTGCGTTGGTCATTCTACCTAGTAACTACAAATGTAGGAATACCTGGAAGACGGGTGGTTAGACGACGGCAGCGAGGGATAGCCATCTCATTTTGCACAGTTATACTAAAACTGAGGTGTGTGCTTTTGATTGTGCGGATAGAAACGATACAGAGGCAGACATCCCGAAATGATATGGAGACAGACATCCCTGTTTGCGCAAATACAAAATACAGTTATTTAAACAGTGACAGATATTTGCAGTGGCATATGATTAACAACAACATCTATTGTGTTATAATTGGCACTAGATTGACAGTATGAAGTGTCCTTAAGTAAGTAGCATCACATCACATCAACACTGCCACTAGATTAACATGCAGAACAATAGCATTAGTATTACTGTCATGAGAGTAGCACATGGTTAGTAAATGTGCAATCAAATTTGTGCAGTTCCACTGGGATGAAGCAATGTTAGCGGTGTGAGATTTAAGTGTAACTGCAAAAACACAATTCATGGGAAATAAAGCAAGATGGAAGCACTTCATAAAATGGTGGTGGCATTGCTTCAATTTATCGACGGCACTAGACCATTACTTATAGTGACATTAGGTGGCATTGCTTAATGCTTCATGTGATTTTACATTAACGGTAGCGATATGGGCGTAGGGACAGCAGGGGCATAAAGTGGTGAGGCAGATGTGGCTGCCGAGAGCGGCAAACACTCAGGCAGCATGTCTGCATTTGTCCCATTTTTTATCTCCTCGGCGACATTTTCCTATGTGAGCACAGGAAATCTAGACCTGCTCATTCTCATTTGCGTTGTCCCCCAACACCCGTCACTTTCTTTCCTTTTTCAACCAAGAGATAGGTCCACTTCCCCCCACCCTTCGCCATCCACCATGCTTTCTTCGTCTTTTCAACCAAGAGACCGGTTGGGTAGCCAGTATCTACTACTTTCCCCCGTTTCCTCTTAGAACCAAGTCCTAGATTCATGCTACAGCTTTCCCACTTTCTTCCCTATTTGAACCAACTCTTAGAGTCGACTGTATGAACTAGCTTTACCTCTAATAATAGTAAAAGTCTAGGTGGCTTTGGAACAGCGGACGGAAGTAGAAAAAGATCCACACGAAGCCAAGTGGGGAGCTGGGGTAGTAGAGCAAGGCAGGTTTCGAAGGAATATATACCTGAGGGTCGTCGGCATGTGGCAAAGACGGCGTCGGGAGGCCGCATCTTGGCCACAATACCGTAGGGAGGAAGAAGGGGTCGGAGGCCCTCCCGAGCCGGCGCTCTCTTGGAGAGAACGACACGGCCGCCGATCGGGACGCGCGGGCAGCCGTTGGTCTCCTCCCTCGCCGCCGACGACAGCGTGAACGATGCACCTACACCCCTGCCCCGGTCGAGGTTGTCCGGCCGGATTTGTGACCAGCCATGAGCTGAGAGAGAGTGTGGCCACCTATGTCTTGCTTAGATCTGGAGAGCATGAGAGAGTGAACAAGAGGAACCCTAGTAAAGCAAGCGCTAAGGCTCCTGCTTATATATATAGTGGAGTGATTTTGTTGTACCAGCTTCAAAAAAATGCGCTCCTACGTGTACCCGCGAGTGGGTGACAGAACTAGTGCGTGCGTGCACTGCTTCTCTTCGTGAGAGTACAATATACTATGCGCAAAGAACGTTCGCCACAAGAGTAATAGTATAAGTGTGTGACGTGTGAGCTAAAATAAAACGTGTGTGACGTCTTTTGTTTTTTAGAAGTTCTTAGGGTAGGGTGTGAAGAGCACATATGTGCGTGACGTCTACCTGCAGATAGACGGTGGGTGCGAGAGGACTCGGGAGAGTCGTGACTCGTGAGGGTGCGTGTGCGTGAGAGAGAGGGGGGCACGTATCAATGCAATGCATGTGTCCGTAAATCATTATCCGACAAACGTTCGCCACAAGCCTTTTCCTGACAAACGCCGTAAGAACCGTTAGATCGGCATCCGACAGTGTCAGTTTTGCCATGTCATTTAACAGAACAGCCACTCCTCCTACACACAAATCTTCCACGTGAGTGTTAGCAACTGCCATATGCTCCCTCCATTCCAAAATGCAGTGCATATAGCTTTATTGAAAATTCGAACCTCACAAACTTTTACCGAGTTTTCGTGTACCAAATTGCACATGTAGAATACCCTGTATATATCATTTCATTCATCTTCGAGAGGTAACTATAAAGATGGGGGAGGAGTCTACAAAGAAAGACCATCGTATCACCTGCAGCAATTTCAACCATCCTTTGGTGTGGAGGAATATCATAGGAACTCTATATGATATGATTTTTATAGGATTTTTTCCTTTAGAGCCAATTGGTTCATAGGAATAGATTCATATACTCCACATTTCAAAGGAAATAAACATGATATCATTTCTATAGCTTTAGAGCCACTTGGTTCATATGAATGGATTCCTATACTCCCATAATTTCAAAGGAAAATAAACATTAGCGTATATTCAATAGAAAAGTTCCTATGATATGAACCAAATTACATCTCTTTTCTAATCCCTCCTCATAGGAATTGAGATACATGTCATCTCTAGATTCAATAGAAAAGTTCCTATGATGTGAACCAAATGACATCTCTTTTCCAATCCCTACTCATAGGAATTGAGATACTCCATGTCATCTCTTTCCCTACAACTTCCATGTATACATCTTCTATTCCTAAATAGCTAGTACAACCCACTAGTAGCTTTTTTCCAAGACATGCAACTATGGCACAGAACTATATAGTGTGCTAATAACTTTGAAAGATGGTCGCTGGATGAAGCTAATCCGACAGTGCAGAGATGGCAAATCCGAGCACTACTGGCCGTTGGATATCATCAACATTCCACCAGATCTCCCACATGTACAATTTAGAAGACTCCATGGTTGAACTTAAGCATAATGCACAAATCTCAAAACACAAGCACTTCTCCTTTGTTCTAGAATCTTCTGTATCATAATTGATTTTTTTTCTAAATGAATTGCCATTATTTGTTTTTTACTTTATGCTTTACAATGCACAACCCCATGAATCTTAACATTTTTCTAAAACTAATTGATTTTGAATGAGATGAACTATAAGAACTAAACGACCATCTACATCATGCATATATGACTCCAAGATTTACATGCTATAGTGTGTATTTATTCATAATTTGGTTTCGAAATCTCATGCCTTCAATGCATGTGTACCTTACTAGTTTTGAGTAGAGTAGCAATTTGACGCGGCCCTGGGTATATCAAAATGCAGGGCCCATGCATCATTGCCTTTCGGTCGAACCTACGTCCACAATTTTTTGTACGTACTATATCTCCACTAGCCCCCGAACCCAAATGCTGCCTCGTTCCCATAAAACCAAGCGACCCACACATATTTAAGGCGTCGACTCGAACTCAATCCCTCTCCCGTTTACTACGACGTGGCCCCGCACGCCGTAGTACTCCTACAAACCCTACCGCCACACTCATCATCGGTTTTCTTCAAGAGGACGAGGGAGAAGCCGATTTGTAGTGGAGGCGATTTCAAAAAAAGGATCTGTAGTGGAGACCCCTACCCTAGGGTGCCCTAGGTAGCTGCCGCACGCATCATTGTTTTCTCTTTTCTTTATGCTCTTGCGCCCTAGAGTGAAATGATGGTTGTTTCGTCCGTCCAGCTTAATGCGGTAAAGGTGGGGCTTTGTGATTTGACCCCTCATCGCTCATTTTCTACTACTGCGGCGCTACGACCGGGCTGCCTCCAATTCCACCCGCTGCTCCGAACTATAATTTGGTGCACCGCACGCGGAACAAGACGGTGGATGAGCCACATGTCGGCCAAAGGGGTCCTGTTAAGTGTGTCGCCATTTCGTGTGCGGACTGACCCTGCTTGAGTTGCTACGCCAACACGACAGGAGCAGCCTACCACTTGCTTTTGCTCCTTGGTGAATCCCGACTATATTGATCTAAAAAGATACGTACTGAACTACCCTCTCCATCTTGTTTTTAGGCGTCTTGGTTTATAGGGCGTGCACGTAGTTCTAGATTATCCATTTGACTAACTAAATATGAGTTACTATGTGACAAAAAGTATATCATTGGATTCTTAAGCGGATGTAGTTTATAAGCATATAGTATTTAAAAGTCGAGGGCGGGGCTTTTCCTGAGCGGTAGGCGGGGCAGTTCCGCCTAGTCGGTTCGACATAGACGCGAGAAGATGAGGGAGTAGGCTGCTGCAAACGTAGGGCTGTGTGATTTTACAGCGAGTTACTGCTGGACAGGTGGGGCCCCGTGATTTGACTTGCCATCATCATTTTAACTGCGGCGCTACGACCGGCGTGAGTCTCCCGATTACTGACCACCTCCATACAGGTGCCTCTCCAAATGCTCCACCATGTAGAGGCTGGCTCTTGCATGAGAGCCCACTTCTCCACTTTTTCCTTGCCTCTTTCCTCCACATATGCAAAAAATGCCATGTAAAGCGGGCTTATAGCCCACTATTGTAGTACTTACTTGCTCCTACAGGTGCTAAGCTTGCCACATAGGCATAAAGTCTGATGTGGCAAGTTAATTAAGAAGGGAGAGACTAGTTTGGTGACCCAAGGAAGAAACGGTGCTAAGCGCATGTACCTAGGTAAAAAGACAATTTTGAGTCTATAGCTAATTAAATGAAGCAAACTTAGCAACAAAAAACTAAGGACCTATGCATTGGGGACTTGATTGCTAAGCCATTTAATGCCGTTAGCACCTCATCTAAGCACCATTTCATTGGAAGAGGTCACTCCTTGGCAAATGCAATAAATAGTACGAAGAAAGAGATAGAGAGAAGTAAAAAATACACTTATAGCCAACCTTATAGCTAACCTTGTTGTAGTATGAGTGACTAAGTGATGGCTATGTATGACGGACCGTGTTAAATCTCCAAGGGCGCGACCGCGCGAGCGACGCGACGGTCGTGGTAGGCGCGACCATGATACGGGCTACTGGCAGCTCTTGGATCTGAGACCGAACGGTCGCATGCTAAGTTGCTGAAAATTTGCAGAATAACCATCCAGGATAGGATATTCACCCATAGGTCTAGAATCACGCCATGCAATCGTTCGATCTCAGATCCAAGGGCTCTCAGAAGCCCGTATCATGGGAGAATGGAAAGCCACTGCCCTGCCGTTCACACGCTGGCAGTTCGCTCCTACCCGTCCCCGCACGTCCTTTAATATTACGGCGGTTCGCTCCTAGTCGTCCCGTCCTTTCACATTACGGCAGTTCCACTAATCCTAACCCTCCTCCCAAATCCATGGCGTCCCAAATCTCCATGATCGGCGGTGAGTACAAGGTTAGAACCATCACCAGCGATGAGTTCGACGTCATCTACACCCGTTCTTCCGCGACGGTGAAAGGATGCGTGCATGACTTATGCTTGGTCTACCACATATGCCATGCCGACGTTGAATGCCAAGATTTTAAGAACTTCCTCAAGGGCGACCTAGTCAAATTTGTTACTGTAGACTTTACGAACGACGAAAGAGTCCTGGGTCAGATAGGCCTCGTTGTAGGCAACCCCTTCAACCTCCAGATGAATCGGCTGCTGCCCTCCAGCGGTCAGCCTTCAATGTTGTCCCTGGCAGGAGCCATGGTTCATCCTTCGTATGGTAAACTGGAGAAACCTCATTACACGTTTCATCGTCATGCATGGCAGCGGAATGTACTAGATATAGACCACATCCACTACGCTGCAATGGATGGCTACCTTTGTTTCAATATCTACAAGGGTTGGATGAAGAGCAAGAGCCAAGTGTGCTGTTCAAGCAAAGAATTATCGGCCAAGAGGAAGAGGGACAAGGACGAAGTCGAGGAGGTGGAAGAGGACTCCGAGTAAGGTGGCAGTGTCGTTGCTCATGGTGGTTCTAATGCAGTGTCTACCGGATTAGTTGCATAGTTTAATTTCAGGTTTGCATAGTTTAATTTGAGGGGTGTGTCGTGCTGAGCCCCCAGCAGAACTATGTTATATTTCTTCTCGTTACTTTAACTCTTATGTACGTACATACTAGTATTTATTTAATAGAATTTAGCACCCCATTTAAGCACGTACTAGCTTTTTTAATAGTACTATATGCATAATTTGGCGACGAGCGCTCTCTATATGTACCACCTTTTTTTTTAATTTCATGTTTTGCTTCATGGCGCAATCCATTGATACTACTACTCTACAATAGTACACATTTTTTAAAAGGCTAGAGTACCGTTCATCACATATATAGCCAGTTAAATTCTCAACATAGAACGACGTACATGCCATGTAAACCGATACGGAGGAAGTATAGTAAAAATGAGGTGATTTTACCGATCGATCAGCGGGGGAGCATGGCCTGTCATGCGGTCCCACGTGTCATGATTTACCAACGTGATGCGCGTGCCCCTCTTGAGGCAGAAGCAATACTACGTGGTTTGAGATGATGGCGAACCGAAGTGTGAAATAATGGTTGCTTCGTCTGTCTGGGAAGGTGCGGCATTGTGATTTGACATCTCATTGCTCATTACTACTACTGGGGCGGTACGACTAGGGTGCGTCCCCCTGCTGTTTTGCACTATTATTTGGTGCTTGAAACGTCGACCCGGTTGCTATATGTCCCACATGTCAGCGACAGGAAGTACATAATTCATGAAAGGGAGCGTCGACGGAGGAGTACAAGATATGGCTTGGGTTTTTGCTGCTTCGCTTTTCTGTTTGGTAAGTCTCAATTCTACTTCTAGTAGTAGTAGCATCACGTGTTGGATTTCGAGGTGCGTTAGATCATCCCATGCAAGCAGTGTCAAGAGAAAACTCACCAATGCATGTAGAAGTTCATGGAAATTTAGTGGTCATTCATGCATTCGTTCTAATTAATGCCTCGGTAAACGTAACTTTTTGAGAAAAACGAGCGTACTAATTACTTGTGCAAATTACGAAATTAATTCGACCACTCACCGTCTACCTTGGTTGGAGAGATTTTGAAATTGAGCCATAAACTCGAAAGGAGGGAGTAGTAACTTTTGTCTCGATTACTATTTGTGGCCTTGTATAGATGCAAAATGTATTTTTTATAGTGGCCTTGTATAAGTAAATGGAGGGAGTACTAAAGGACATATATATTCCAAACAATATGATAATCTCTCTAACCAAGGTAGTAGGGACGAGGAGTAAACGGAGGGAGTAGTAAAATTTTCTCCTCATCCTGCGAGCCACCGCGCGCGTGGGCGAGGGAGCGGGCGTAAGGCGTACAGTAGTACTACTACTAGTAAGCAAGCTTCACCTCATCCTGTGAGCCACCGCGCCCGTGGGCGGGGGAGACGGCGTACTAAGCAAGCTTCTCCTCGTTCTGCGAGTTGACGGGACACATCAAAAGTACTCCAGTGTATAGAGCCTTGCCTCTAAGGTAGGCCCCACATGGTTTGCCTCTTTTTTAACATAACGCGTCAAGTCGCAATTTGTTTGTTCACCCGTGGTAGACGATCCTCCCTCCACCAAGTGGACAACCAGTAGACGATCCTCCCTCGTACAGAAATGAGCTCCACCGTGCACCCGCGCGCGTGTGGTTGGGAAAGAGACGGGAGTACGTGCACCGTGCGTGCACCTCTTCTCTTCGTGCACGTCCCCCACCTATGTGGGTGTGTGTGAGAGAGATACAAACGTTGACATAATGCGCCGTCCATCCCCATGCCTCCGCCCAGTCTGACCACCAGTCACCACCACGCCCCACTCCTCCTCACCTTATCTCTCATCTTTCTCCCTCCATTTTTATATACAAGGCCACTATCAAAATTACAATTTGCAGATATACAAGGCCACTAACACTAATCGATGCAATACAATGGTGTTTGCCTCGCAGTACTAGCAAAGGAGGACATTAATTATCCCTTGCATGCATGCGGGAGTGTGAGCATTGACTTGATGTGCATGAAAGAGAAGAATACACATTAATTTACACGGCAAACAAGGAAACAAGGTGGCTTCCAACGTTGACTTAGAAGACATTAAATTTTGCCTTGGTACCTATAATATGGGTTTGTGGCCTTGTATACAAAAATGGAGTCCGATAAAATTCTCGAGATACCATTTATCCGATAAAATTGTCGAGATGTCATTAGTTTTTACAAAATGGGATTACTCCTGCATGGGTCAATCACAACAGGTGTTTTGTAAAAAAATGCATCTTGATGTTCCATGCAATGCACGGGCATCTTTCTAGTCCATGAAAACAACACATGGCAAAATTCCACGGCGAACGAGGGATTTGAATCTGTTGGGAGGGGCTGTTTGGATCTTGCCCGGGGTAGCCAAAATATTGGCGACCCTTTTGTCCACCGGTGCCTTTGCCACCGATGATCGAGGAATGGCTCGGGTGCTCATGCATCATCCAGCGCGCACGTTGGAGACGAGCTCGCACGAGCTGTGTTTTTTTTGTCCCACCACGCCGCCCGAGCCATCCGCACACTGACCAGCGACCCGCAAATTACGCCATCCAATCGTAGCCGCACACATTATGACAGCAGCTCAACCAACCAGACGAAATTCACGCAAACACGGAGATATTTCATATAAACAATGACGGAAATCATATAAAATACCGGATTTTCATACAAACATGACGGATTTCATTACATTCAAATGAACTACGCGGTGCTAGTTCTGGACAGGACAGGTATATAATACCTGGCCTAAATGGTCGCCCCCCATTCGATTTGTGTTCCTCATGTCCGGCAGCACGATTACCGGACTGCCGGGAGCCCCGGAGGTATATGCTTCAGCGCAAAGGACGGCTCGCTTCCCCACTGCCCAACTGATATCATTGGCAGATGCCGAAGATGATGGTGGAAGGGGGCTTCCCTGCTTTCGTGGAGCCCATGCGGGGTCGACGAAGGTCCTCGCAACAAAAGGATCCGGCAAGACACCTGCCGTGTACGCCCGCGTCGCCTCCACGGTGGCCTTCATGGGACCCAAGCGGCGGCGGCCTCCCGTGTTCTACTTCTCTTCGATGATGGCGGCGGACTCGGAGGCACTTGCCACCGACTCGTCGCTCTCCGCGCACCCGTCTTCTGTCGCTGCTTGCATGGCGCGGCCGCCAGCATGGGAGTCTCGGCCACAGAAACAGGAGATGCGGTACGAGGCGGCGGCGTGGACGGCAGCAACGACGGCCGTGCGCCGCTCCTCGTCGAGCTGGCCTGGAGCGGCCAGTTGCTGAGCCGCGCGCCGGCTTGGGGTGGCAACTGGCTCCGTCGGGCGAGGGGAGGGAGGTGGATCAGCGAGCTGCATAGCTCCTATCCAGCGGGCTACCCAGCCGGCTTGGATGCGGAATAACTACTCTTCGTAAGCCATTGTAAGAGTGGACAAAATGGTGAAGGAGGAGATAGGGGAGCGGCGGAGGTGTGCGATTCTTGGCCGGCGTTTGGCCTCGTTTAAATAGGAGATTAAATAGACGGTGGATTGGAGGAGCTCGGCCGGCATTGCGTTTAATGCCGGCCAGGTCATGAACGGACGTGTGTCCAGAGTGGGTTTCTTGGCTTCCACACGGGCGGGTTTCCTGGAGGCGTTTGAATGCGGCAAGGAGGCGTGTTCAGCCGGGCGTGCAGCGAGTGGCGCCCTCGACTCTGACGTAGGACACCGCGCCATTCTTCCACTGACGTGTGGGCTCTTTGGGTACATGGCCTACATGTCAGTGACCCAACAGAGGCAGCGCACAGTAGATGAACCTTTGGTGGGCCTGGGCGGTCAGAAGCGGGCATTTCATCAACCGATGATTGTTCATTGTGTGTGATGTCATCTTTTTCATGTAGATAAGCCTACTACTAGCCCGTTCGATACGTTCTGTGATAGCCTAGTTTTTGCCCTCTTTTCTTTGCCTCATTTTCAGTTGGTTTGAATTTGAAATTTGGAGTATTGAACCTTTTCATTTGGACTTAACCACTTGGGTACCCCTTGGCTTTCATTCCCTCTCTGGTTCAATTCAAAATAATGTTTTGAATATTTTTCTTTAATGAAAAATATCCATTTCCTTCTCTAAAACCCTAGCTAGCTCAATGTGCTCCAAAGCAACCCCATCTTGCCCATAAAAATCTGACAAAAATCCGAATTATTCTTTGAACCCTAGGGCACCTTCCTGAGCAAAAATATTTCACCATTATTTGGAATATTTTTGCTACAGAAAATATTTTCTGTTCTGGACAGAAATGGTAGTTTCTACAGCAACTACCATTTTACTTGCTCCATTGTGGCTGATTTTTCTTGTGCATCATCACCTCAGTAGATGATTGCTAGCCTCCAAAGCCCAGCTCCCAACTCCCAATAGTTTGACCACAGTAAGCTCTCAAAGTTGCTGTCCAGTTACTTATCTGGCGTATGAAATCTTTTCTACTGCACCTGAGACCAAACCAAAGCGTGGTAACCCTCAAAACTACCACGAACATCAAGCCAGACATGAACTTTGGACTTAGTTTGGCCTGCTGGCAAAGTTCACGCGGTGACCGGGTTCATCCAGGCGTGCTGGCATGCAGCCGACGCGCTCTGAGCGTCGCCCGAGCCTTTCTTTCGTGCGTGCTCGCTTCCCAGCCTGCCTAGTCTTGCCAAACTGCGCCACAATCATTGTCTCGACCTTCTTAACTCCCCCTGGTGCTCCTCGACGCTGGAGCTCGCCGCAGTGAGCACGGGCGCAGTCCGGCCAACGTAACAGTGTTGTGCACACTGTGCTCGTTGTCACCCCAGTGCCCCTGTGCTCGTCCCCGTTCGCCCATAGTCCCCGCGTGATCTGCGTCGCCTTCTCCCCCTCTCGCTGACACTGTTCGTCGCCGGGCGCCGTGTCCAGGTGTCCATCGGCGGAGCCCGAACCCTCCTCGACGCTCGGCTATAAATAGAACCCCCCAGCCTCCTCGATCACCATCCAACACCCACACACTCCACGATTGCGTAGATAGCCATAGCCCGGCCGGGCAGGCCGCGGGCCGCCATCCTCGAGCTCGAGCTCGCCGGCGATCCCCTCGGGTCGTCCACGTAGCACCAGCCCCTCCCAGGCCAGGGCAACTCTTCCAGGGTCTCCGCCGCTCTCCGGTGGTGCTGTTCCGCCTAGTTGGAGCCCCTGGAGTCGCCTCTGTTCGCCGTCGTCTTCATCTTCGGCGACCTCCGCTCTCTTGCTCCGCTAGAGAGGTCGATTTCAACGCCGTCCGACCACCCTAGCTACTCTACGGGTACGGGCAGGTGCGCCTCAGTCTCCTCTCTCGATCCCTCCCTCTCGTTTTGGCCAAGGAGCCCTTGTCACCGGCGTGTGCTCCGGCGAACCCGCGCTGTTCTCTGTCTCCCTCTTCCCCTCCCTGTCACCTGGCTAGCGGGGCCCGCTAGTCAGCCACTCAGTACGTGCGCGAAGCGGTACCAGTGGTGGCGCCCCGAGGCTTTACGCCTTCGACGTCACCCCCCTAGTCTGTTTTATTTAAATTCAAATTTCATATTTATCCAGAGAGCTTTAAACAACCATAACTCTTTAACCATAACTCCAAATGAATTGATTCTTTTTGCATTGTGTTCTTTGTACAAACATCTAGCAGCACACCAAAGATGGGATTTTTCCCTGCTGTCTAGATTTTATGGTGAATTTCAGAAGGATTCTTGATGATTTCTTTTTGTGTTTTTAAATGTTTTCAGAGGGTGAGGCTTGTCTTGAGGATCACCAGGAGGCTTGTGAACCTCATATACACTAAGGCAAGCCACAACAACATTTTCATTGTGCCATTACAATATGTGTGATTTTCTTACTTGAACAAATGATTTAATCCATGCATTTTAATCATTATCATGTTAGTTATATTCTGTTAATTGCTTGTTTTAGTTAATATGCTTGATTCACAGAAAGTTTGAAGTTAACTTAGTTGGTAAAGTAACTAGGATTTATTTTTGGGTGATGAAAGAATAATATGGTTATGGATATAAATATTTAGTGGAGTTATTTTCATGCATGAGTAAAAATGGTAAAATTTGGTAGAAAAGGTTCTGTTTGAAGTGAGGTTTAATCTTGACCAGAGAAGTGTCATGAGTTGTTGATGCTTATGCTTAGTGTGGATATAGTTGACTCAGTCATTTCCGTTAATATGTGATGCATATGTTAGCGTTGCATTTCATGGCATACTATGACAGCGCTTATTTTCACGTTAAGTTGAACCTGATAATAACTCAACTTGAATGTATTGTTGACCGGGTCATGGTGCCGCTGAATTGAGTTTTTCCCAGTGCAACCACATTTGCCTTTATGGGAAGGCCTTTATTCGGTCCGTTGTCATGCCTCTGGTCGGTGGCTCCAAATAGGGAAGGTTTTGGGCGTGCGTTACCCTGGCCCGGTAAGCAGACATAACCTTGTGTGCCCGTTGTTGAGTTTATGGTATCGGGTCCCCGAGTGGGATCATTTAAGTTTTGGCCACGACGGTGGTCGTTGTGTCTTTGGTAGACATGGGGCCACCCAGGACTAGCCCAGTGGGGAGTGAGTCGGAGTGGCCGGGAGAGTGTCATGGCAGTGGAGGGGTTTCGTCGGAATGCCGTTGGTCCACCCGAATGGGAGTGCGAGGCCATGGGTTCCGGGGTGTGGGTACAGTGCGCTACCTCTGCAGAGTGTATTAATCTATCGATAGTCGAGTCCACGGTTACGGACACGCTTGAAAGTAGGTCACACCATGGGTCAACATTTAATAAAGTTTGCACACTAAGTTATGAACTTTGCATTGTTGATGATGGCGGAAAGGTCATCATGTTGTTTTAGACCAAGTGTTGGTCGTGGTTGTGATCGCCGGAAGGATCACGAAAGAGAAAATATTGGTCGTGGTTGTGATCACCGGAAAGATCACGAGATATCTCTAGTTAAGACCTTGAGGTTGGTACGTTTGTGATCCAGGAGTGATCACAGTTGGTAAGCCAGTCCGAGGGACTTTTATCACAAGAGCATGATCACAACATGTTGAATATATTGTTGCATTACTAATAATTGGTTAATTATGATGATATTGTTCGTCATTATGTTTATGCTTGTTGTGAGCTTGCAAGTACATTCAATGTACTCACCCGGCGTGTCAAGCCAAATTTCAGGAAAGTCTCGTTGGAAAGGAGTGCTGCCCGAGTCTAGATCGTGTCCACATCGGTGTCCCTGTGCTATGGAGTTTCCGCTACGACGTTGTTCCGCTGCCGTGTATTTGTTATGATCGAGGCCCCTTTATGTTCACTAAATAATGTACATATTGTTCAGCCACACTGTGTGTGCCGCTTGGCCTCGCCACCTGTTGTAATGTAAACTATGATCCGCTAGTATCAATAAAGCGGTTGTTTTCTGTACCAAGATGTTGTGTGTTGCCAGAAGACATGGTCTCTGGGCTGGCAATGCATGGTAAACCGGTCACTCTGAGCCGGGGTGCCACACGTAGTGATTCATAAAGACCGCTGCAAACATCAATGTTCTGCTTATCACAGATAAGATTGATTAATACCCGTAACAATCCATGTCCTTAACAAAGGGTGCATGCACGTATAGGTTGAGAGTGTGTCTTGCGTCGTGTGTTGTGTGCATGCAGGCATGCGAGTGTTGCGTGCGTGCAAGGGTACGTTTCAGTGTTGCATGCATGGGTGCGTACGTGCGTGTGTTCGTGAGTGCATGTGTACGTGTCAGTGTTGCACGCCTGCATGCGTGTGTGTGTTCGTTATGTGTACGTGTCAGTGTTGCACGCCTGCATGCGTGCGTGTCTTGCGTGCGTGCATGTGTACGAGCGGGGTGAGGCTACACGTCAGTAGACTCACTTTTTCATCTCTGGTCATTAGATTTTCCAGCCGTTGGATACGAAATAAAGGGCCTGCAGTTTATCATCAAACTCCGCGCCCTGAGCCACCAGCCACCACCGGCCGAACCGCCAGCCCGCGCCGCCACGCTGCCCCGCCCGCCCCGAAACCACTCCCGACCGCCGGTCCACCGCCGCACTGGCCATCCCTATAGCCCCCCCCCCCCCCGCGCCGAGCTTTTTCTCCGGCGATCCCCACCCCACCGCCCAATCAACGCCCCCCCACCGCCGGCGACTGCCAACCAAAGGTCTCACGACTTCGAATACCCACCGACCACTAATTTATTACCATTTATGTCCTTCATATACGCGCTGACAGGTGGACCCTATGGTAATGTGCGCTGCTGAATGTGGACCGTTTGACTTCTCAATTGATCGTGTCATCAACAAATTACGGAGCTGTATGGTGAGCTAGTGACCATATGATCACCCTAAAATGTATTTTATTAACACAGTACAGACTCAAACTACCATTTCTTTCTTTCATATACGGGCTGACAGGTGGGCCCCACGGTTACGCGCCCCGATGGTGCAACAATAGTTGCGCCACGTGGAATGTTTGACTGGTCAATTGATTGTGTCATCAACAAAATATGGAGTTGTACGGGTGAGCCAGTGACCGTATAATCATGACATGTATTTTTTAACACGGTACAGACGCAAGGGCTCATATATACGCGCAAGCACTCACCGCTATAAGCGCACACACGCAGACCCTACCCCTATGAGCACATTCGAGAGAGTGAGCCAACATATGATCTTGAGATTTTACGAAGTCACCATAGGTGCCTCGTAGTCGAGTGGAACGTCTCCTCCCACTGAACGCACATCGCCGGAAAATACAGAAATTAACACAGGATAAATGCGAGCACCGGAACTTTAACCCTGGTGGGCTGGAGAAACCACTGTCCTCCTAACCATCCAACCACATGTTGGTTAGCACGACAAAATGTATGTGGTGACCGTGATGAGCTTATTCTAAAGTCCAGTGACCATATCGTGCTTTCGCTTCAAATACAATGACCGTAAGTGTCGTCAACAAATATGAAGCACGCATCAAATGCAAAGTCCGTCAGTGTCATCAAGAAAATACGGAGATGTATCGTGAGTTAGATACCGTATGATCACCACGAGAATGTATACGATGACCGTCATGAGCATATTCTGAAGTCCAGTGACCGTATAGTGCTTTAGCTTGAAATACATTGACCGTCATGCGTGAATGTGTCGTGGGAATGCATACTTTTAGAGGGCCGAGAGATAGTTTGTGTGCGTACGTGAAAGTGGTGTAAAAGGAGGGGTTGTCCGGTTGAGACAAGGAGAGATATGCCCTTCGTTTCTCTTTCCCGTGACTAATATTTTAGGAGAATATATAAACATTCACAATGCAAAACAAATATTTTTGGATGCACCATGCAATTAACTTTCATGTATAACATTGTACTATTGTATATGCTTATTTTCTTAGTGGCCGATTGCATGTGTGGTGTGGTGGGCACATCATTCCTAGTTGTGGTGGGTCAACATGAGGACTCATGGGTCGGTTCCATCCAGCGCCACATATAGGTTGGACCGAGACGCGTTATACGAAGACCCATGTGGAGGACTCGGCGTACAACACGAAGCTACCAAAGTCGCGGAGGACTCTATCCCCACTGGTGATAAGCCGACTATATATTATTTGTAATCCTAGGCCCCCAGTATATTATAGAAGCTTGGGGGCTAGTTCGTCGATAGTATGCACACAGGCACAATGCCTGGTATTCACGTGTACTTTGTACACACCCCTATCACTAATATACAGTACCAGGAGTAGGCTTTTTCCTCAACTGCAAGGGTCTGAACTAGGGTAAAACTTTGCCTCGTATTACCATCCAGCCTAACAGTCAGGGATATCCTACCGAATGATATGATGGAATCATATCTGCCAACTACTAAGAGAGAGGTGTGTCTGGGGGGGGCAATGTGTGCGAGAGAGGCCTAAAGATAATGTGCGTGCGGGAGACACGTAGGCACATATATGTGCGTATAGAGGGCTAGTAGAGACCGTGCGTGTGTATATATGCATGTGAGAGAAATAGTGTTTTCCAACTGAGATTAGTGAAAAGAGTGGTACATAGTAGTCAGAAAGAGAGAGAGAGATACAGAGAGAGCATGTGCGTGAGACACCCCGACACCCCGAGAGAGATTGTGAGCATGTGTGAAAGAGAAATGCCGATGCATATAAAGTGTGTGCACTTATGCGTTAGATAGAGAGATATATAGCGCGTTTGTGAGAACGGGCCGAGGCATAGTGCATCTACGTGTAAAAGGCGGTTCTACGCATTAAATTAAAATATAAATGGCATTATTATTTTTGGATGAGATCATGAATTTTGCAAATTGCGTATGGACGAAAATCGGTCTATCAGACACCCATACTCTATTGAATTCTAGCATGTGCATGTGTTTATTTCATATTATCAATCCATAGAGTGAGAGCGGTTTGAAATACAGGCAATGGATGCTTTTGCAATTCATATATAAACATTAATTGGTGCACTCCATGTTGTTAGTGTGAAGCACTTTATACATTTGACACTTGCATGGATACATTCCAAATTGCTCGCTATGAAATAGAATACATGTCGAATTCAACATAAAGGGGTTTTTGAAGTTTTGAATTCATAGGAAGTGCATTCGTCTATTTGAACCCGAGATAATGGCATTTGTAGATCATATGCAAAAGGGGCATCAGTCTTTGTTCTGCGTTTGAACATGCTATATATATATTCATACGCATGTCTAACATTTTTTTGCAACCAAGGAGATTATATCTGGAACCATGCATGAACTGAGGTAAGTTGCATATTTTCTAATATATACCTGTGTACAGTGTATATTCAAATGTACCCCCTCCATTCCAAAATAATCGTAGCTTTAGGATTTTCAAGAGTAAATATTTGTGAAGTTTGACAAATCCTGAAAGTTCAATTCAAGAGAACGGAAAAAGTTAATGCTTCTGCTCCCAAATATTGAACGAAGCACCAAATAGGCCTCTGGTCACCCGAAACCGCATGAGACTAATGTTTGGTGGTAGGAAATTACTGTCCTGACTTTGGCCCGTGTAGCCAATCGGCCCGATGTCCAAAGGTCTAAACCGGGGTAGGTTTGTAACTTCACCAAGACGCCGGTCTCAACCGCCTCCGAGAAGCATTCATACGGCGTGGGCGCCTAAACACCCGTGCGCTCGGCCGAAATCTATCCCGCCCACATTTGGGACACCTGCGATTACTGTCCTACCCCCAACCCGCAATATGTCTGAAATTTTAGATGGGGGCAAAGTTTGTAACTTTCCCCAAATTTCAAACAAGCGCGTCTCAAACCGAAACATTGTTCCCCCTTAGTTCCCCGCCTCCCTCCGTTTCCCCATTCATACTCCAGGGGCGCCAAAACGCCCTCTCCACCAGCCGCAAAACCCAGCCTCCTCCATCCTCCACCCCATAGCACCCAATCCACCGCCGCCCTCCTCCATCACGCCGGAGCCGGTACCCCAACGTCGTCGTCCAACACAACCGCAACCGCAACGCCCTCAAGGACTTAGCAGCTGAAGCCGAAGCAGAGCTGCCTCCACGACGCCGACGCTGACGTGCGCCGTACCAGAACCACTCCGACCAAGCCGTCCTGCGCCTCACTACTGCCGCTCCACTGTCGCAACCGTCCACCGCACCGGAGCTATTCCCACTACGCCGTCGTTCGCCGCCTCGGATCTGGTTCCCCGTCGCCGACAGACGGCCACCGCACCACACTCAACAACTTGGCCATGGGTTCGTCCAAGGCTCCACCGTCCTCCACAACTTCTCGTTTCCAGCGAACCACAAGAAGATCATTGGAAAAACAGAAGGAGAACACAGCAGTGCAAGCAGAAAGAGGTACTCCTCTTCCCTTATTCGTGCAAATCTTACGTCTCTGCTCACACCGTATTCATCCCACGAAAGAAACTAGTTGAGCGCTTCTTACTGCATCTTCTTCGTGATACTAAATGCACAAGGTTTCCTCCCTTTACTATTTCACCTTTGCTAGAGGTCAGTAGCCCGCCTGGATTTCAATTCAGGGTCAGTCGAACCACAATTAAAAGAAGCAGCACCCGCTTAGGCGCCCGGAGCACCTAGTCCGCCTGTTCGCCAGGGAAGCGGCGCATCGGTGTCTATCATAGGGGTGTGGGGCGCAGGAGCTGCTTGCGCCCGATCTGGAGGTCGGCGGGGCTTGAATGGATGGCCGGGGGGCGGTGCCAAGCACGGCGGTACGGTGAGGTCAAGGGGAGGGCGCAGGCAGGGGACTGGGCCGGTGGTCGCTGGCATTTCAAGGAAGATCGTCAACACTGACTGGCTGGAGGTAGATGAAGGCGATCTGCCCATTCTTTGTACATCGGACGATGCAGAAAAAATGGACTGACCTATTTGTTTTCAGTCGACTGTTATTTTCATAGAATCCTGTAGTAATTTAGTGTGCCATGCATGTTGTAGAGCTATCATATGTCTCCCGTCATTTATTTCTGACCGACCTGCTATCTGCTACCTTTACACTGTACTAATTGTGCACACACTTCACCCATACTCACACTATTGTTTTTTTATGCATGGGTATTTCAGACTCTGACGCAGTGTTGATGAATGCAGAAAAGAAAAGACAGAAGTTGCTCCAGTGTAATTCGAAGATAAGCACTAAGCGTTTCAGCGCTCTATAGGGTGCAATGTCAGCAGTTGGAGATAGTAAACGTAGCTCTGCAGTTCATGATCTCAATTGCCACACACAACCATCCCAGGTGCTTGCTTTAACTTCGCGCTGTCAAATGTGGTTGCATGTTGCATATGGTGTCTAGCTTGTATTGCTTCCAATTTGGTTAAATTGCATCTGCTTACTTTACATATTATACCTTTGATAATGACATGCCTTCCTGTTTTTGATACATACTACATATGTCTATTAACCATGTTCGTACATCAAACTAATGCTCTTTTGTATCCCTCGTCAATCACTTATGATGAGACAGTCACCCCAGTGGGTTACCGTGAGATGCCCTGCTCGTTTAAAGAGTGCAGTGTCATCCTCCCCACATGATTCTCAAGAAACAGCAAGGTTAAATGAAGATAGTCAACGTAGCTCTCTAGTTGATGACCGCAATTCCCCCACACCACCATCGCAGGTGCTTGCTCTTACTTGGCAGTGTGATATGTGGTTGCATGTTGCATATGGTGTCTACCTTGTAATGCTTCTAATTAGGGTAAATTGCATCTGCTTAGTTAACACATTATACCTGTGAATATGGCATGCCTTCCTATTTTTGGTACATACTACGTCTTTCTATTAACCATGTTCTTACATCAAACTACTTTTCTTGTGTATCCCTCATCAATCACTTCTGACGATACACCTTCAAGTTGACAGTGTAATATTGGTTGCATCTTGCATATCATTTCAAACATGTATTTCCTCTAATTTGTTGAAGTGCCACTTATAATGAGACACATCTAACTTGGTAGAGTGATTTCGGTTGGATCTTTCATATGGTGTCTAGATTGCATTGCTTCCAATTTGTTGAAATGCCTTCTGCTTAGCGTTTTCATACATACTCCATCCTCCTACAATGTGGTTGCCATACATAAAAGTTGTGTTCGTCAGTGTCATGCATCAACGAATTTGGAAGTGCGAATTTCATTCCTTTTTCTTGTGTGTTTACTTGACAAGGCAAAATCTGACAGGACGAAGTCACGGAATGATGGTGGTCCTCTGGAGCAACCGAAACAGATGATCTCTGCAGATTCTCCTATTACTCGTACTGCAGTGCTAGTTCCAAATCTCATCTCCCCTACTCCACAACCAAAGGTGCTTACTCTAACATGGCAGTGTGATATCTGGTTGCATGTTGCATATGGTGCCAAGCTTGTATTGCTCCTAATTTGTTAAATTGCATCTCCTTAGCTTACACATTATACATGTGAATATGACACGCCTTCCTGTTTTTGGTACATACTACATCTGCCTATCACACCATGTTCTTACACTACTAGGGAAAAGCCTATACACAGAATCTTACCAGCAGTGCGCTTTAAAATAAGGCGCTGCTGCTAAGTAGCAGTAGCGCGCGCAAAACTCGCTGCTGCAACAAATGTATCCGTAGCGCGCCCGCTCTAAGACGCGCTACTGCTATAATTGCCACGACGCCGCCGCAAGACTAGTTCTAGCAGTAGCGAGTTAACATAAAGAGCGCTACTGCTACGGATCATAGCAGTAGCGCATTTACACAATAACCGCTACTGCTAAGTTCACTACAAAAATTTAGTCCCACCTCGCTCCGTGAAGAGAGTTTGTACCACCTTAAATATGTTACTTCTACAACGTCACAAGCACTTGGTCTTCATTGAACTCTCTGTGTAGGATCTGTGGCCGCAATAGGAATCCTCACCGGTTCTTAAACCAACGGGTGAGGATTCCTATTGACAAATCAGATTGTACACAAAAAGACCATTGATGATCAATGTATTTTTTATGTCTATTTTTACATGCTGACACATAGTAGTAGCGCGTTCTTTGTGAAAGGCGCTATTGATAGGTCGTTTAGCAGTAGCGCTTTTTGCTATAGCACACTACTACTAAGCCATTCCATATCCCACCCCCACTCTCCTCTATCCGATCCAGATCACACTCACTCACTCGATCTCCCCCTCAACCCCCCGCGCCAGTCCTCCCCCGTCGCCCCTCCTTCGATCTGCGTCGCCATCACCTCCTTCTCCTCGCTGGACTCGGTACAGGCCTCCTCCTCCGTCCTCCCTCCACTCGCTGCTGGCTGGCCCCTCCTCGCTCTGCCTTCCTCCTCCGACCTCCCTCCACTCGCCGCCGGCCGACCCCTCCTCGCTCCGCCTTCCTCCTCCGTCCTACTCTCTTCTCCCTCCTCGAGTCGCCCCTCCTTCTCCCTCCTCCCTGCTACATTTTGATTTAGTAGGCTAGTTCATATGCAACATTTTGATTTAGTTGATATGATTTAGTTGATTTAGTAGGCTAGTTGATTTAGTTGATTTAGAACATTTTGATTTAGTTGATTTAGTAGGCTAGTTGATTTAGTTGATTTAGAACATTTTGATTTAGTTGATTTAGTAGGATTTAGTAGGCTAGTTGATTTAGATCATTTTGATTTAGTGGATTTAGCATGCTAGTGGATTTAGGATGCTAGTTGATTTAGTATGCTAGTTGATTTAGTACGCTAGTGGATTTAGGATTCTAGTTGATTTAGTAGGCCACTGAAATGCTTTGGTAGGTGGTACCTTGTCATCTAATATGTTACTAGATCTTAGGATTGTAATTGTCCATAAAATTGCTTCTGGCGGAAGAACCAAAAATATCACATGCTACTGTTTTTCTTTCCTGTGAAGTGAATCGTTAATCCTTTGCTCATATTGCTTTAGGAAAATGGTGCCACCACCACCACCACTATGTCGACTGTGCAAGTCAAGGTGCGCCAGCAGCCTTGCAACTGGTAAGTTGTTCGGCATCTACTTCCAGCTGAGTTTTCGTCATGCGGCGGTAAGAAATTAGATGAAATGTAACAACTATTTTATTTTTAGTGTTGGCATTACTGCATTGTGTCATTTTGCTTTTTTCACAGATCGTCCCATGCAATGTGAGGTTGAAATTCAACAAGCTGACAGGAGACACTATGACATTTGAGGCTCCTGGGGGCCGTACACTATGGAGGTCGAGAAAGGACGCAATATGTCGCAGATTGGAGGAGATGGATGGGCCCGTTTCCTCGCTCGCATGCGCCTTACTGGTGGTGAGTTGATCAGCTTCTCCTTCAGAGCAGAAAGACCCAAGCTGGCTGTCATTTATCTCAACCTGGTGGAAGATGATGAAGATGACGAAGATGATGAAGATGACGAAGATGATGAAGATAATGAGGACCCACTCGATGAAGAAGATGAGAACCCACTTCGTGAAGCCATCGTAGCTCAAAGAATGAGGCTGAGCGAGGAGGACGTGTGCAACCTATGGGACATAATTCCGCCACGTGATGACTTTGTCGGGGTGCCATTCGTGACCCGCCTGACAAGTACCATGGCCGGTCGGCATGAAATGGTATGTTATACATATTGACTGTTGTAATTTGATGATATATATGCCTTATTGTTATACTTACAAATGCAAATTATCCGATGATATGCTTAGTGACTCCGATGATATGCTTAGTGTAGAGTCCAATGATATGCTTAGTGGAATCTAGTCGATGATATGCTTTAGTGTAGAGTCTGATCACATGCTTATTAGTGTAGAATCCAAGGAACTATTAATAGTGTAGATAATCCATATATGCTGATTAGTAGAATTCATGATTAATTAGTACAAATGCGCAGTACTGTGTCTTTTGATAGTGTAGAAATCTAGACTTAATAGCAATATATTTGCAAGAGTATGTGCGAGGCTATTTATTAATTGATATGTTTTTATTATTCAGAAATTGCCAAAGAACGTATCTGTGAGTTGTGGTATCGAGCCTGATGAAGAAGGCTCAGCTGGACTACGCCTTACCGCAAGGGGCTCCATCACCACCTATACTTACCGCATGGACACAAACGGTCACACACACTTAAACTCGGTTGGGTGGAAGAGATTCCTCGTTGGCAAGAATCTTCGTGTTGGACAGGCCATCCTAATTACGATCAGGAACACCCACCGCCCAGGCTTGAGGATGATGATCATCGTCGATATCATCTAGAACTACATATGTGTGTGTGGCTATATCATCTAGAACTACATATGATGATCGTCATCAATATCATGTAGAACTACATATGATGATCGTCGTCGATATCATCTAGAACTACATATGATGATCGTCGTCGATATCACCTAGTACTGCTTGAGGATGCATGTTGAGTATATATGAAATTGTTATCTAGTACTCCCTCCGTTCCAAATTACTCGTTGTGGTTTTAGTTCAAATTTGAACTAAAACCACGACGAATAATTTGGAACTGAGGGAGTACTACCTAGTACCTATAATGCTTTATGAAATTGATATCTAGTAGTACCTAGTATCTGGAAATTGCAGTTTATTGAAGCTGAAACGGGGTAGGAAGCCGGGGGGAAATGATGAAAGATATAGCAGTAGCGCGGGGCCAGGAAATCGCTACAGCTAATGAATAGTAGCGCGTTCCGGAAATGCGCTGCTGCTATAGTCAATAGTAGTAGCGCGGTTACAGACCGCGCTACTACTAACAGTTAGCTGTAGCGCCTTATTGGTAGCGCGGCTGCCCGCGCTGCTGATAGCCTCAAAACCCATGCTACTACTAGGGTTTTCCCTAGTAGTGTTACATCAAACTACTGTTCTTGTGTATCCTGCATCTATCTCATATGATGAGACAGTCACGCCCGTGGGTTAATATGAGACGCGCTACTCTTATAAAGAATGCAATTTCATCCTCTCCACATGATTCTCAAGAAACAACAAGCCTAAATGAAGATATTGAACATAGCTCTGTACTTGAAGACCGCACTTCCCCTACACCACCATCACAGGTGCTTGCTCTAACTTCGGAGTGTGATATGTGGTTGCATGTTGCATACGGTGTCTAGCTTGTAATGCTTCTAATTAGGGTAAATTGCATCTGCTTAGTTTACACATTATACCTGTGAATATGACATGCCTTCCTATTTTTGGTACACTACATCTATGTGTTAACCTTGTTCTTACATGAAACTACCTCTCTTCTGTATCCTGCATCAATCACTTACGATGAGTCACCTTTATTCGTTGCATATTGCATATTATTTCTAGCCTGTTGCCTTGTATTGCTTCTAATTTGGTCAAATACATTTGTTAGGGCACCCTTTTAATTTGGCAGAGTGATATCGGTTTCATCTTTCATACGGTTTCTAGCTTGCATTGATTCTAACAAGTTCAAGCACCTTGTGCTTAGTTTACACTTTATACATTATACATGTCAATATGTCACGCCGTCCTGTTTTTCATGCATATTCCATCCTCCTATCATGCGGCTGCCTTACATGAAAGTAGTGTTCGTCAGTATCATGCATCAATGAGTTCTGAAGAACAAATTTTATTCCTTTTTCTTGTGGGTTAGACTTGACAAGGCAAAATCAAGAAAGAGGAAGGAAAAGAGTAAGGAAGGCGATGATGGTGGTCCTCTGCAGCAACATAAACGGAGCATCTATACCGATTCTCCCTGTACTGATGGTGCATTACAAGGTCCAAGTCTCCGCTCCCCTACTCCACCATCCAAGGTGCTTCCTCTAACTTGGCAGTGTGATATCTGGTTGCATGTTGCATATGGTGTCTAGCTTGTATTGCTCCTAATTAGTGTAAACTGCATCTGCTTAGCTTACACATGATACGTGTGAATATGAAACGCTTTCTTGTTTTTGGTACATACTATATCTGTCTATCACACCATGTTCTTACATGAAACTACTCTTCTTGTGTATCCTGCATTAGTCACTTATGATGGGACACCTTTAAGTTGGCAGGGTGATATTGGTTTGCGTCTTGAATATTATTTCTAGCATGTATTGCTTCTAGTTTGATGAATGCCACCTATGATGAGACAGTTTTAACTTGGCAGAGTGATATTGATTGCACCTTCCATATGGTGTCTAGTTTGCAGTGCTTCTAATTTGTTGAAGTGCCTTCTGCTTAGTTACCACATCATAGGTGTGAATATGTCAAGCCGTCCATTTTTTCGTACATATTCCATCCTCGTATCATGACTTTGCCTTTCATCAGAGTAGTGTTTGTCAGTATCATGCATGAATGAGTTCTGAAGAGCGAATTATATTCCTTTTTCTTGTTGGTTTGACCTCACAATGCAAAATCAATAAAGCTGAAGGAAATTGGCAAGGCATTGGATGATGGCGGTCCTTCCGAGCAACTAAAACGGAGGTTCTCTACAGATTCTACTCCGCCATACTCCCAACAAGATTCGCAAGACAACGCAAGGCTAGACAGTCAACGTAGCTGTGTAGATGATGAGCACATCTCCCCTACTCCACCATCACAGGTGCTTGCTCTAACTTGGCACTATTATATGTGGTTGCATGTTGCGTATGATGTCTAGCTTGTATTGCTTCTAACTTTGTTGAATTGCATCTGCTTACTTTACACATAATGTCTGTGAATATGACACGTGTTCCTGTTTCTAGAACATACGTGTACATGATGAGCACATCTCCCCTACTCCACCATCACAGGTGCTTGCTCTAACTTGGAACTGTTATATGTGGTTACGTGCTCCGTATGATGTCTAGTTTGTATTGCTTATGATTATGTTGAATTGCATCTCCGTAGCTTACAACTTATACCTGCAACGATCACTTACCCATAAGACACATTTAACTTGGGACTGTGATGTAGGTTGCATCTTGCATTGTCTTCTAGCTTGTACTACTTCTAATTTCTTGAAATGGCACTTACGATGAGACACTTTTTACCTGATAGAGTGATATTGGTTGCATGTTCATATGGTGCCTAGCTTTCATTTCTTCTAATTTTGTTGAAATGCCTTCCGCTTACTGTTTTTACATACATATTCCATCCTCCTATTGTAGGCGTGGATATGAAATGCTGTCTTTTTTGTATATATTCCATCCTCCTATCCCGCGCTTGCCTTACACCAAAGTAGTGTTCGTCCGTATCATGCATCAACCAGTTATGCAAAGCTAATTTTATTCATCTTCTTGTGGTTTTGACTTCATAAGGCAATATTGGAAAATTGGAAGGAAAAGAGTAAGTTAGGGGATGTTGGTGGTCCTCCGCACCGACGCAAACAGAGACTCTCTAGATTTGCCACTGCTACTGCTAATGGAGTTGAAGTCCCAAGTCTACATGATGAGTTCATCTCCCGTACTCCACCATCGCTGGTGCTTGCTCTAAGTTGACAGTGTGATCATTGGTTTCATGTTGCATATGTTGTCTAGCCTGTATTTCTTCTAATTTGATTAAATTGCACCTGCTGAGTTTATATGTTATACATGTGCATATGACATGGCTTTCTGTGTCTAGAATACACTGCATCTATCTATCATACCATGTTCTTACATCAAAGTACTGCTGTTGTGTATCCCGCATCAATCACTCATGATTGGATGCTTTTAACATGGCAGTTTGATAGTGGTTGCCTGGATTGATTCCTACGTTGTACTGCTTCTAATTTTTTGAATTGCCACTTATGACAAGACACTTTTAACTTGGCAGAGTAATATTGGTTGCATCTTTCATATGGTGTCTAGCTTGCATTACTTCTATTTTCTTGAAAATCCTTCTGCTTAGTTTACACATCGTAGCTGTGAATATGTCATGCCGTCCTGTTTTTCTTACATATTCCATCCTCATACGGTTGTCTTACATCAAAGTATTGCTTGTCTGTATCATGCATCAATGAGTTTTGAAGAGCGATTTTATTCTTTTGTGTTGTGGGTACGGCTCGACATGGCAAAGTAAAAAAGAGCTAGGAAAATAATATAGTAGGGAGTGGTGTTACTCGCCGGGTGAAACAGAAAAGGATATGCCGTCGAGATTCTACTAGTACTTATAGTGCAGTAGAAGGTCCAAGGCCACCGGCTAAATCTACAAACACAGTATCACTTGCTCCACCAGCTGCAGCATCCGCTTCAACTGTACCAGCATCTCAACTAGTTACTCGTTCGTTTGCTCCGGAACTGGCCAGTTCCCAAGCTGGCTTCACACCTAACAGTACTTCCGAAGCACTGCTGACACAACAGGACTTGGCAAGATCAGATGAACCTCATGAGCATCAACACCAAGACGGTACCTGACCGAGTCAAGTTGCAGTTGCATGCTCCTTTATATGTACTCTCACAGTTTGATGTACGCTAGCACTTTCCATATTCGTTGTTGAACTAGCACCACGCAAGCGGAAATAGACATCAGGGATAATGCTTGAAAGATTAACAAAATATAAAGGAGGAAGAATGGAGATCCATTTTGAGGCAGTTTAAAAAGGCCACGTGATGCTACAAAGTGACCCAAGTTAGTATCAGAGGCAGCCGTTGCCGTTAGGTGTCATGCACGTATCCTCCCAACGTGGATCCAGTACAGGAATGAGAAAGACAATACCCAGTTTAACACCTTCCTTGACCATTTATCCGTAAGTAATGTTATTCATCGCAATTAGTAATATTGTCTTGCTCTGTCCCATACATTCTAGCTTCCTCCTAATAAGATTCACATTCTTTTTTCAACAGATGAGGTTCAAGTTGGATCCGAAAGATGATGCAACTAAACAAGCATGCACTCATGTTTTTCAGTCTGCTCTGCGACAATATCGGTACCACTTTAGAAAATCTCACTTTGAAGGCAAGGCTAACAATGAAATCGCCCAAACATCTCCAGTGGAATATATTATAGATGAAGACTCGACAGCCCTCGTTAAACACTGGTCTGATCTAAAGTATCAGGTAGGCTATATGTATTTGATCAGACCACATATTGAACTTGTATTTATGTATGTGCCTTACAAGTGTATCTTCTTCTAGGCTAACTGTTTGAAGAACAAAACCAACCGTTCTAAAGTGAAATTCCAACAGACAACAGGATCTCGTAGCTATATTGCACACTGCGAGGCTCTTGTAAGTAGCTGCTACTTCCTTCTTTTTTCTGTGCCATATAATCGTATCCATATTGACTTGTTCCAAATACAGAGGCAAGCCCGTGCGGACCAAAAAGAACCTGAACCAAATGCAGTGCAAATCTTCAAGGATTGCCACACTAGCAAGATGAAGGGCATGAGCATACCAGTTCAAGCAGCTGTTGTAAGTCCTTACTCCTCCTGCCTTTGAACTGATTGGTACAGTGATGTGTTCACTTAACTCTTTGGTTTGCAGCCAATGTCAGTTACTCTGTTCACTTTTATACACAGTTGTCTTAACGTATCGTTTCACCTTACATGGTTTAAAAGAGATGAAGGATATTCTTTTGGTCTTGATCTGTAATCTAGTTGTTATGTTCACGTGCGCACACAATGATAAAATAGCCTGTTTGTTTTATATCTGTTTGCCCATGATATGAATGATGTCATACTATGTTCATCCTACTTTACACCATGTCTCTTTATCCTTAGATGTCAACGAATGTGAGGAAATAGACAATACAGTAGGCATGCTACATGGACATATGTTCCAAAAGTGATCTTATTATGTAGTTGGCACTACAATACATGCTAATGTATTACAGTAGTTCACCAAAATAAGTTATGTATAAACGTGTAACCTACTTTGTTTGTTTTTGTCTCATTAGTAACTTATCTGGTACACTAATCTACAAGTTCAAACTTTCAGGAAGCTATGGAACAAATGATTGAACAGCCACAACCACCTGAAGGTGACGAGGCTACCACAGGAACAATGTCACCTCTTGCTGCAGTGCGTCAGTATCTCTCCACTAACAGTGCAAAAAGCACCTTCTGCGTAATTCTGGGTTGGTTGTCAAGGTAACCTCGTCAAAATCGCCTATTGAACAAAATCTTCCTGCTAGACAGAGTGATATATCTGTGCTCCAGACACAAGTCCAATCCCTAATGGACGTCGTTTTGGAAACAAGAATAGTGGTTGACAAATGTCGTCAAGATATGAATGGTTTGGAAACCAGACTATCAGACATTCGCTTCGTTGTTCAAGAGCAATGGCGGAAAAATGTGAAGATCATGCTGCTCCATCAGATTCTACAGCCTGAAACATTAGCACTCAGGTCAAATGATCTGTGCTTCTATACGTCTGATGGTGCTTTTATCTGCAAGGACTTTAGACTTTATGCCAACAGGCATTTTGTTGTATGGTTGGAATTTATTTTGTTGTGATACACCATTTATGATGCTGTCAAAGGCTGCAGTAATTACGACGCTATTTTTGTATAGTGTAGGTTTATCTTAGTAATGTATTTGGCCGAAAGCTTTGTAGGAGCCAAACATGCCAACATTCGTCGGGCCCATTCCAATTGGGCTAAAAACGATTATGGGCCGAAATTTGCATGTAGCCCACTAAAAATATCTGGGCCTAAATCAGCATAAGCTTTCATATTTTTCTGGTAGGCCTGTGCCCATAGGGGGCCTTTAACAGGCCCAAACATAATTTGGGCCCTCAGTAACAATAGGCCGTTTACAGGTGTAAATATCTTGAGCCCATAAAAAACATGGGCCTTTAATAGACCGAAAGTGAGATTGGGCCCTGATTGTGCCAAATAACACACTGGTCTTAGCAAGCCGAAATGGTGGCCCATTTACGATGTGGATCTTTGACAGGCCGAAATTCGGACGGGCCGTAAATGCGCTGACCTAATTCACGGGCCTTTAATAGGCCGGAAGTTCGGTCGGGCTAGATTATCGTCATTTTTATATGGGCCGTTAATGGGCCCGATGTGACATTGGGCCACATATGACCCATGGTTTTCGTCCGACGTTAACAGGCCGAAAACCACAACAGGACGCAAGTGGCCCAAATCTATAGTGGGAATCTAACATGCCGAATGTCAGACATGGCCGAATATGACCCAAATCCTTCACGGTCATTTATGGGCCAAAAGTTTCAATGGCCTGCAAATGGGCCCAAATGAAGCAGCACCTTTAACAGGCCGGAAATATACCGGGTCGTAATTCGGCCCAAATACTTAGCGGACTGTTAACGTGCCAGAAGTGACCATGGGCCGAGATGATGACAAGTTTCGGATAGGCCGTTGACAGGCCGATTTGACACTAGCCGTACGGGCCTTAACAGAGAATGTTGGGCCTTTAGCTGGGCCGGCCCATTATGGTCTGCAAAATCATGTGGGCCTTTAGTAGCGAAATCATTTCTGCAGGCAGTTACAGCTGCATTGACTGCCTGCTGTAGCAACTAATTTTTCTCCTCGACTGTTTTTTTTCGCGTCCTCAGCTGCTTTTTTCTCGACCGCAAGCTTCACCTTCTCGTCGATGTCCGCCTAACTAAACTTATTTTTCCGCTTCTTGGCCTCCCGGCCCTCGTTGTAAAACACCTTCAACATGGCGCCGTCTCCAGTGCCGTGCACACGGCCATATTGCGGCTGCTGTCCCAAAGGTTGTCCCTTAAGTTCGTTCAAGGCCCGGTTGAGAGGGGTGTCCCACTTGGGCCTCATCGGAGAAGTAGGGCTTTCGGCTGCAAGCTGGTGTTGCTTCTCCTGCAGAAGGAGCGTGAACCGTTTAGGAATGTGTAGTCGACTAGATCTGGAGTTAAATGTACGGTGGTAAAAGAAGAATTACCAGTAATCTAATCAATCTCCTTGTGATCTGGTCCATGTAAAAAACTTTCTTTTCCTTGTCCCAGTTGTAGCGGGCCCTGATGAAGTCACGCTCCAATGGGTTGGTGAACTTCGCGAAGGGGTCTGGGATACCTGCTGCTTCACGTTCCGCGTCCTCCTTATCCCATATGGGCCTTTTACCGAGGTAGCCACGGCTTCCGAGGCGATGCCTCCCCATGTTCCTTTGCTAAACGTCTTGAATTTCGCAGCCTTAGGCTTGGCTGCCTCAGTAGCGCAAGTGTCCTTGAACTTTTCGAACTCCTCTTCCGTAAGTGTCGGATTTTCCTCCAGAATCTTGGACAGGGGTTCCTCAGCATCAATAGCTCGTTTCAACGTCCCTTTCCAGGAGGCCAAATCATTGCTGAACATGCCCATGGCGTGATTGTTAACCTTTTTCATCTTCAGATCATCCCACGGTTGTTCTATGTTATCATCCCGGTCGGGGAACTTGAATCTCTTGTGCAACTTCGTCAGGAGCAACTGCATCAAATGTTCTTTACTCCTTAAGTCATCGTCGTTGATGCTCGCGCATTCCCGTAGGATGCATCCTACTTGGTTCCCATAGCACTTGCGAGGTTCTTCCGGCTCTAATGGCTCAAACTTGCCAGGTGCCATCTTTGTGGTCACCAGTCATCCAGGTCCTCTACTTCTTCTGCTTCTTCTTTTCGCTAGCGGCATCGGTGCCGGTACCTTCCCCGCCGGTATCTTCCCCGCCGATACCTTCCCCGCCGATACCTTCCCCGCCGGTCTCGGTGCCGCCATCGGTACCGGCGCTGTCGGTGTCGAGGTCGGCGTCAGTACCATCATCGAGGCCGACCTGCAAACCTTGACTTTGCAATTGCTTAGCATTCAAATAGTCGAGGTACTCTTGTTCACCCTCATAATCCATCTCGTCTGCATCTTGGTCAGAAGGCCCAGTTTCTTCGTTGTTCGACATGTTTCCTATGACTAAGTCTCCTCGTTTAATTCTAAAACTATGAAAAAAATGAGAAATGACATAAAAAAGAAATCTACGTTTACCGGAATGTCGTTTCCCAGCAACTCCCAGCACTCGATATGCCTACTATCTAGCACAAATCATGCCAAAATTCACGGAAAATTTCCGCATGACCTTTGCTAAAAAATGGACATATCGAGCGCCTGAAATTCACCGGAACGGAAATGAATCAACATTCCGGCGTAACATAGGCCACTCGGATCATTTACCCTACACATAATCATCATGTCCAAATGACATGTCCAAAACATCACATGTCCACATATCACATGTCCACTTCAAATTTGCATATAAAAGGAAGAAACATATAGAACTTGAAGAAAAAACCTAGCTAAATTCATAACTAAATATATAACCAAATTAACCATCTGCCCTAACTAAAACCTAAGTAAATTAACCAAGGAACCTAGCTAGCAGAAAGAGGAGGAGCGGTGGGGGGCTTATAGAGGGTGCAGGCCTGACGACGGCCGAGGTTGGGAGGGGTCGGGGTCGAGCGCCGGGGCCGGAGCCGGGGTCGGGGTCGGGGCCGGGGCCGTGGGCGAGCGCCGGGGCTGGAGCCGGGGTCAGGGCCAGGGTCGGTCGGGGTCGGGTTCGGGGGAGAGCGCAGGGGCGCGGCGAGGGCAGGGCTTCGGCGGCGCGACGGGGGAAGAGAGAGTGTGGGAATTTGGGGGAAAAGATGCGGGATGAGGAGAGGAGTGGGGATTTTGGGGGTTAAGTGGGCATAGCAGTAGCGCGTTTAGTCAAAACGCGCTATAGCTACTCCAGGTAGCTATAGTGGTTTTGTGTAGAAGCCGCTACTGCTATCTTTACTAGCTGTAGCTCCTTTCTCACAAAAGCGCTGCTGCTATAACCAGTACCTATATAGCAGTTTTCCTGTTTGTTTCCTTCTATTTTCTTTTCCTTTATTTTCTCTCACTTTTCTTTTATTTTTTTCCGAGAGCAGTGACGAAGGGAAGGCGATATATATTGCATCATTTGATGGGTAAATATGTATACAAAATAGGAACATATATATTACA
This sequence comes from Triticum aestivum, assembly GCF_018294505.1. Taxonomy (NCBI): domain Eukaryota; kingdom Viridiplantae; phylum Streptophyta; class Magnoliopsida; order Poales; family Poaceae; genus Triticum; species Triticum aestivum. The sequence goes on along the minus strand of NC_057808.1, from coordinate 554,757,169 downwards.
TCATTGGACCCATGCATAATAATGGCTAAGTGTGTATACAAAATAGGAACATATATATTACATAATTTGACCGATAACATACGGTTCCTCAGCGTTGACTTTTCGTTTTTGAGTCAGCTTCTTTCCCTTCTCTTTTGTTGAAGAATAATTGAGCCCCTCATTGTAACTTTGCCTTTTCCATGGAGTACGATTTTTCTTAGGTAATGTAGTATTGATTCTTCTTTTTACGTATACTTCATCATCATCGTCATCTTCCCTCATTGGGTTGCCGTACTGATCGTAGTATTCCTCGTTGGCGACTCCATCCATTCCAATGAAGTTCCTTTTGCGTCTCCTCACGACAACATAGCTGGGATTGCGTGGGTCGGTTATGAAGAAGCATTGTGTCTCGTGCTTAGCGTGTACCCACGGCTCGTTTTTTGCGATAGCGTTCACGGTAGCGCTCTTGGCGTCGGGTATAGTCATGGTAGTGAAATTCCGGTTTTCTCTTTTGACATTCTTAGCCCATCTGACACGGAACATCGTCGTGTTGTGCAGTCCAGAGTAGTCAAGCTCCCAGATCTCGTTGACCCTTCCGTAAAATCTTTCAGTTGCACCGTTATCGCTGCCGGTCATGCATTACATCGTCACCCCTGAGTTCTGATCATCACTGTCCATATCTTCGGTCTCCCTGTAGAACGTGTATCCATTGATATCGTATGCCGGATAGGTTACGAGGTTGGGCGAGGGGCCATGTGCTAAGGCGTATATGAGCAATCCGTCCTTAGAGCCCTCCTTTGGGGGATTAGCAACAATATGCTCTTTGAAGCAATGCAGGATAGTGGAGTTGTGTTCTCTAGTAACTTCGGCGTCCGTCCTGCATACCCCCCGGTCATGATACTTCTTTGCGATAATTTCTTTGTCTAGTGCCATGAAAGGATCTACCTCATCTAGGTGTTGTAGCACTACCATTTTGCTCTGTCAAAGTCGCTGCGTCGATCTGAGTATGCCACGTGCAGTTCACTGCGACCGTTGGAGTGACCTTCTCCTTCGAGCCTCCCATCGTGCTTGTTAACGGGCAAACCAACACTAACACCGGGCGGCTGGTCTACGCCATATAGAAAATTCTCGCAGAAAGCGATGCACTCTTGTGTCAGATAGCCCTAGATGATGCTTCCATCCGAACGGGACATGTTACGAACGAATCCTTTGATGATCCCATTCATCCTCTCAAACGGCATCATGTTGTGCAGGAATGACGGACCCAGGTCTATTATGTCGTCTACAATATGGACACACAGATGCACCATCACGTCAAAGAACGCGGGCGGGAAGTACATCTCAAGATCATTCAGTATCACAACGATCTCTTCCTATAGCCTTCGGAGCTACTTCACACTGATCGACTTTCGAGAGATGACGTCAAAAAAGTTGCAGAGACCAATAAGCGTGTCACGGACATGCCTGTCCATTATCCCTCTAAGGGCAATAGGTAGTATCTGCGTCATCATCACATGATAGTCATGGGACTTCATCCCGCTGAACCTTTTCTTGTCCGTGTCTAGATATCTGCTTATCTTACCACAGTAACCGGAACTAACTTTGACTCCGGTAAGGCACTTAAAGAATTGATCGATCTCAGCCTGACTTAAGGTGAAGCAAGACGGGGGGCAATAATCCTCTTTCTTTATTTTCTTGCCCTTCTTCTCCCGCGCCTCTGTCTCCGTCTCTGTCTCGTCTGACTTTTTACGGGGCGGCATGTGCAGATCTTCCCTGATATTCAAATCTTGCAAGTCTTTTCTTGCCTTCCGCCCATCCTTGGTCTTATCCGGCATGTTCATCAGTGTCGCGAGCAAGCTCTCAAGGACATTCTTACAGATATGCATTTGATCAAGGCAATGAGGTGTATCGAGTTTGTGCCAGTATTCCAGGTCCCAGAACACAGACCTCGTCTTCCATACATTCAGCAGCGGCTCCAGCGCCTTTTTCATCGTCTTTCCCGGCGCGGGGCACTCCCTTCCAGTTTTTCAACAGCTCATCGATTTCAGCGCCGCTCCGCTTACGTGGAGGTCCTCGATGCTCAGCGTGACAATTGAATAGATCTCCACGGTTTCTCCACGGGTCGTCCTGTTCGAGCCATCTTCGATGCCCCATGTACACGATTTTCCCAGACCCGCCATCTTTCCTTGACGTTAGCTGCAGAGACGTTGTACCATCCATGCATCACGTGCATCCGCAATATCCATGGCACACCTAGACTGCGACATATCCATAACAGAGATAGTCGTGCACCATCGTGATCAGCGAGGTTCTCATGTAGAAATACTCGCCTTTGTTGGCGTCCCATGTCTTGGCCGGTGTTTTCCATAACGTGTCTAAGTCCTCTTGAAGTAGCCCAGATAGAAATTAATATTAGTTCCTGGTTGTTTTGGCCCTTGAATCAACATGCTCATGTGAATGTGCTTCGACTTCATGTGCAACCAGGGGGGAGGTTGTACATTCATACAAACACGGGCCATGTGCTATGGTTGGTGTTCTGGGTGCCAAACGGATTCATGCCATCGGAACACGCTCTGAGCACGATGTTCCTTGCATCACATTCGAAATACCGATAGAAGCTGTTAAACGCTCTCCACTGGCTTCCATCCTTGACGTGTCTCAGCTTCGGATCATCTCCATCGTCAGGCTTCTTCCTCTCCGCATGCCAGCGCATTAGCTTTGCTTCCTTGGGATATAGGAAATACCGCTGGAGACGGGGAGTGATCGGTAAGTACCATACAACTTTCTGGGGACATTTCTTCCCGGCCTTCTTGTATCGAGAAGCATTGCACACCGGACAGCTTGTTTTTTCCGCATGCTCCTTCCGATAAATTATGCAATCGTTGATGCATGCACGGTATCTAACGTGCGGCAGATCAAGAGGGCACACGATCTTCTTGGCCTCATCAACACTAGTAGGGCATAGATTCCCCGCGGGAAAACATCCTTTAGGTACTTGAGATGCTCATCGAGTCTAGTGTCGGTCCATTGATTTTAGCCTTCGTCTTCAGAGTTGGAGCATGAAACTCAAGCGGGTCACCTCAGGATTGCAACCATCATACAATGGAGTGTTCAAGTCTACCACCAGTTGCTCCAACTTAGCCTCCTCTCTAGAAGCAGCTCTCTCAGTACTCATCTCCTTGCAAAGCAGTGTTTGAACATGAGGGTCCCGCACGATTGAACTTAGTACCGACGAACTCTACTACGTGGAGTCCATGTTCTCTCTGCCGTCATGTCCGGACCCTTCTCCTCCGCCATGTCCGGCCCCTTCTCCGCCACCATGTCCGGCCTCTTCCCCGCCGCCATTATCGATCATCTCTTCGTCTTGCCCCGTCTCATCATTGCCTGCCCCGTCGGCGTCCTCAACATCGTCATCCTCATCTTCAATTATCCACCGAGTATTGCCATCCATGAAACCAGTCATGAGCAGGTGCGCTTCGACACGACCATCGTCAAAGGGTTGAGCCAAACTATTCCTTTGCATTTTCGACACAGACATAAAACCTCTGTCCGGTTATTTTCTTTCATGTCCGGCACCGCCGACCGCAACCACCTGTCCACCATCGTTCTACTGACCATCGTGAACGTCTGCACGATAATAATAAACAAATTGATTACAAAAATGTGTGCATGCATCAAAGTCATACAAAAATTCGGCATGACCTTCCCTAAAAATAGGACATATAGATCTAGAGTTTGCCCGGAATTTGCTGAAACGGAAATAAATCGACATTTTGGCAAAACATAGGCAACTCAAAAGCACAATTTGGCGTCAACTTATGCCACACACATAATTTGCATCATATCGCCCAATTATCATATCACACACACATACGCATATTTCCATTTTGCAAAAGCATGAATTTTAAATCACCTCTATCTCGAGATCGAGCACACAGTGGAGATGATGATGTAGGGAGATCAAAACTGCACAAAGCTCTTCTTGACAAAGATAGATCTAGTTAGGTGGCAAATAGGTCACTTAACTAAATGCTACATCTACCTAGCTAGCTAATTTGGGAGGAGACAACTTCAACTAGTGGAGGGGGAAGGAAAAAGAGAAAGGAGATGCATTAATGGAGGTGGTGTAGTTAGCTAGGAGTAATGAAGAGAGAGAAAGGTAGGTAGAAGAGGGAGAGTAATGGGGGGAGAAGTATTGAGGAAGAAGAAGAGTGAGAGAGGGAGGATGCGGGAGGTACGGGAAATGGAAGAGAGGAGATGGGGGAGGGGATGGCGGGTGGAAAAAGGTGGTGGTGTGCTGCGTGTTAGCAGTAGCGCGGGAGGAAAAACGCGCTAGTGATAAAAGCGTAGCAGCAGCGCGCTTTCTTGGACGCGCTACTGCTAACCAGGGCCAGCCGTGTGGCCATTTTCAAAATTAGCAGCAGCGACGTGAGTAAAAAGCACGCGTCATGACACCGCGCTGCTGCTAAACTTAGGTTGGTGGGTACTGTCGGTCAATTTTGGTAGTAGCGCGGTTTAGCCCGCACGCGCTACTGCTAAATTTGTATCAGTAGCGAGTTTTTGTTACCCGCGCTACTACTAATTAGCAGTAGCACTTCTTTTTGTGCCGCGCTGCCGCTAAGATTCTGTGTATAAGGTTTTCCCTAGTAGTGTTAGTTAGTAATGATTCCACTATTTCGGAAGAGGTTCCAATTGATTATGAGAACAAAGTTGCTATCTATGATGATTATTGTGATGACATGTATGCTATAAAGAATAATGTTAACCATGAATCTTGTCATCATGATTTTAATTTTCAATTGGATTATGCCTCACATGGCAGTTATTTTGTTGAGTTTGCTCCCACTATTCCGAATGAGAAGAATTTTGCTTATGTGGAGAGTAGAAAAATTTCTATGCTTGTGGATCATGAAAACAAGGCTTTATGTGATGGTTATATTGTTGAACTCATTCATGATGCTACTGAAAATTATTATGAGGGAGGAATACATGCTTGTAGGGGTTGCAATAATATCAAGTTTCCTCTCTATGTGCTTAAAGTTTTGAAGTTATACTTGTTTTGCCTAGGCATAGGAAGTGGGTTAGGTTTAAATGTGCTAGTCATATTCTTCTTGATGCTCTCTTTATGTTTCAAATCTTATCTTTTATGTGAGCATCATTGAAATCATCATGCCTAGCTAAAAGGCATTAAACAAAAGCGCTTGTTGGAAGACAACCCAATATTTACCCTTACTGTTTTTGTGTATTCACATGATTAAGCTAATGTAGTAATCATTTTTATAGCTTTTGTTTCAATAAAGTGCCAAGTAAGACCTTTGGGAAGACTTGGGTGAAAGTTAATGTGATCTTGCTGTAAAAAAACAGAAACTATGCGCTCACGGGATTAGCTGTCATTTTTTACAGAAGAGTGCATTTGAGGTGATTATTTTTTGCAGAAGATTAATAGGCAAATTCCTCACGTCCACCAATTCATTTCACAATTTTTGGAGTAGCATAAGTATGGTTGTTGTTCAGATCATTACAGACTGTTTTGTTTCTGACAAATTCTGTTTTCATTGCATAGTTTGCTTGTTTTCTAGTTTCTATGGCTTATATTTCTCAATATAAATTGTAGAAATGATATGGTACAGAAGGAATTGTGTGAGAGCAATTATGAATCTTGTCTTTGACAGTACCAAAGTGAATGGTTTACTCTTTTTCATACTAACCCGTCTCACGAAGTTCTGTTAAGTTTTGTGTGATTAAAGTTTTCATGTTTTGGGTGATATATCGATATGGGGAGAATAAGGAGTGGAAAGACCCTAAGCTTGGGGATTCCCAAAGCACCCCAAGGTAATATTCAAGGAAGACTCAAGCGCCTAAGCTTGGGGATGCCCCGAAAGGCATCCCCTCTTTCGTCTTCAAAACTATCGGTATACCTTACTCGGAGCTATATTTTTATTCGTCACATGATATGTGTTTTGCTTGGAGAGTATTTTAAATTTTACTTGCTGTCTGAATAAAATCATTGGATCTGAAATCTTGAATGAAAAAGAATCCTCCCATGGCTGGTTAATTATTTGACTACTCAGTGTTCTTCACTTATATCTTTTTGGAGTAGTTTGTCATTTACTCATGTGCTTCACGTATATCCTATGAGTAAATGGTTGAATGAATTGAATATGATAAATATGAATTTATATATGTTTCATATGCTTATAACATGGGGAGTAATGACTTCACGCATAGTAAGTATAGGTAGTAAATTTATTGAAAGTTAGCTAACGCAGAATTGGTCACTTGAACAATTCATGAAAGAATATTGAAGGAAGAGAGATTTCACATATAAATATACTATCTTTTGCAATTGTGAGAACTCATTAAAATATGACATGCTAAAAAGTTGATGTTGGACAAGGAAGACAACTTAATGGGTTTTGTTTTCCTATATCTGAAACGTTATATTGTCTTGGATCATCTAACATGTTGAGCTTGCCTTTCCCTTTCTTGCTAGCCAAATTCTTTGCACCAAGTAGAGATACTACTTGTGCCTCCAAACATTCCTTAACCCAGTTTTGCCACGAGAGTCCACCATACCTACCTATGGATTGAGTAAGATCCTTCAAGTAAGTTGTCATCGGTGCATGCAATAAAAATTGCTCTCTAAACATGTATGATCTATTAGTGCAAAGAAAATAAGCTTTATACGAACTTATGATAGGGAAGAAATAAAAGCGACCGACTGCATAATAAATGTCTTTATCACAAGCGGTAATATAAAGTGACGTTCTTTTGCATTAAGATTTTATGCATCCAACCATAAAAGCACATGACAACCTCTGCTTCCCTCTGCAAAGGGCCTATCTTTTACTTTTATCTTCTACCCTTATACAAGAGTCATGGTGATCATCACCTTTCCTTTTTACACTTTTTTCCTTTGGCAAACACTTTTTGTTGTAGCGATCCGGATATATATATCCACTTGGATGTAGGTTTTCATAAATTATTATTGTTGACATTACCCTTGGGTTGGGAGGCGAAACTGTAAGCCCCTATCTTTCTCTGTGTCCGATTAAAAATTTGAATCCACAAATATCACATGAATGTTAGCAATTGTTAAAGATTAAATGATAGTTGAGTATGTGGAGTTTGCTAAATCAAAGCTCTTCCATAGACCCTTCCCGAAAATAAGATGAATTGCAATTGTTTGATGACTAAGAGCACAGTTTGTTAGTTTTCAAGAAAGTTTATGATCTATACTTTAATGTGTGAATAGCTTGTTACTTGATCATGAGAAGTTTTATGAGTTGAGCTACTGTTATGATATAAAATGATGCTAGAAAAAGTGATTGGAACTATCATTGATCAAACTTATGCACTTGCTATTATTCACACTTCATAAATTATTTCTTTTATCATTTACCTACTCGAGGACGAGTAGGAATTAACTTGGGGATGCTAATACATCTCCAACGTCTCTATAATTTATGAAGTATTCATGCCATGTTTACAATAGTTTTACATGATTTTGGTATGATTTGATTAGAACTAACCCGGACTGACGCTGTTTTTAGTAGAACTACCGTGGTGTTGTTTTTGTGCAGAAATAAAAGTTCTCGAAATGCGATAAAATCAACGGAGATTTTTTGGAAAATATATAAAATACTGGAACAAAGAGTTACTGTAGGGGAGTCCCATGGGTCCCACGATGGTGGAGGGCGCGCCCACCCCCCTCGGGCGCGCCCCCTGCCTCGTGGACTCTCCGTGGGGCCCCCTCGACACCAACCTCTCCTATAAATACCCAAACCTCCAGAAAATAACCTAGATCGGAAGTTCCGCCGCAGCAAGCCTCTCTAGCCACGAGAAATCAATCTAGGCCCTCTCTGGCACCCTGCCGGAGGGGGCCATCATCACCGGAGGCCATGGAGGAGAATCCCGGAGGGGCCATCATCTCAATGAAGGCCAAGGACCAGAGGGGGAACATCTCCCCAACCAGGGGGAGGCCATGGAGGAGGAAGCACAAGGGGAAGAACCTCTCCTCCTCTCTCCCGGTGGCGCCGGAGTGCCATCGGGAGGGGAATCATCACCACGGCGATCGTCTTCATCAACATCACCATCCTCATCTCTTTTACGCGGTCCACTCTCCCGCACCCCGCTGTAATCCCTACTTGAACATGGTGCTTTATGCCACATATTATGATCCAATGATGTGTTGCCATCCTATGCTGTTCTGGGTAGATATCCTTTGTCTTTGGGTTGATTGATGATCTAGATTGGTATGAGTTGTATGTTTTATTTTGCTGCTGTCCTATTGTGCCCTTCGCGTCGCGCAAGCGTGAGGTATTATTCCCTCTGTAGGGTGTTGCAATATGATCATGATTCGCTTATAGTGGGTTGCTTGAGTGATAGAAGCATAAACCCGAGTAAGGGGGTTGTTGCTTATGGGATAAAGGGGACTTGATATGTTAATGCTATGGTTGCGTTTTACCTTAATGATCTTTAGTAGTTGCGGATGCTTGCTAGAGTTCCAATCATAAGTGCATATGATCCAAGAAGAGAAAGTATGTTAGCTTATGCCTTTCCCTCAAATGAAATTGCAATAGTGATTACCGGTCTTGTCAACAATTGCGTAGGATAATTCCGCACACCGACCCATCATTATTCCACACTCGCTATTTATAATATTTAGTAATTTATTCTAACTTTATGATAACAACACCTACTTTTATATTTTAGCTCTCCGATATCATAAAAAGTTATCCTCTTCATACCCACAACGTAGTTTTATTTCTCGTTTCTAGTTGGAAGCAAACGTTCGGTGTACGTAGAGTCGTATCAGTGGCAGATAGGACTTGAGAGAATATTGATCTTACCTTTAGCTCCTTGTGGGTTCAACACTCCATACTTATCACTTCCACCTTTGGGAATTGCTACGATGATTCCCTGCACTTGGGGATTATCAATGACCCCTTTTAGATCTGATTTACAGATACCATTATCTCGGATTCAAATAGATGAATGCACTTCCTATGAATTCGAATCTTCGAAACCCCCTTAATGTTGAATTCAACATGTATTCTATTTCATAGCTAGCAATTTGGAATGTATGCATGTAAGTGACAAATGTATAGTGCTTCACACTAACACCATGGAGTGCACTAATTAATGTATATATATGAATTGCAAAAGCAATGCATTGTCTGGATTTCAAACCACTCTCACTCTATGAATCGATAATATGAAATAGACACATGCACATGCTAGAATTCAATAGAGTATGGGTGTCCGATAGACCGATGTTTTGTCCATATGCAAATCGCAAAATTCATGATCTCATCCAAAAATAATAATGCCATTTATATTCTAATTTAACGCGTAGAACTGCCTTTTACACGTAGATGCACTAGGCCTCGGCCCGTTCTCACACGCGCGCTATATATCTCTCTATCTAACGCATAAGTGCACACACTTTATATACATCGGCATTTCTCTCTCACACATGCTCACAATCTCTCCCGAGGTGTTGGGGTGTCTCACGCACACACTCTGTATATATCTCCCTCTCTTTCTTACTACTATGTACCACTCTTTTCACTAATCTCAGTTGAAAAACACTATTTCTCTGACATGCATATATACACACGCGCAGTCTCTACTAGCCCTCTATAGGCACATATATGTGCCTATGTGTCTCCCGCACGCACATTATCTTTAGGCCTCTCTCGCACACATTGCCCCCCCACACCTCTCTCTTAGTAGTTGGCAGATATGATTCCATCAGATCATTCGGTAGGACATCCCTGATTGTTACCAAAGTTTTACACAAAGTACACCTGAATACCAGGCATTGTCCATGTGTGTATACTATCGACGAACTAGCCCCCAGGCTTCTATAACATACTCGGGGCCTAGGGTTACAAATCATATATAGTCGGCTTATCATCAGTGGGGATAGAATCCTCCACGACTCTGGTAGCTTCGTTTTGTACGCCGAGTCATCCACATGGGTCTTCGTATAATGCGTCTCGGTCCAACTATGTGGCGCAGAATGGAACCGACCCATGAGTCCTCACGTTGACCCACCACAACTAGAAATGATGTCCCCACCACACCCCACATGCAATCGGCCACTAAGAAAATAAGCATACACAATAGTACAGTATTATACATGAAAGTTAATTGCATGGTGCATCCAAGAATATTTGTTCTGCATTGTGAATGTTTATATTTTCTCCTAAAATATTAGTAACGGGAAAGATAAACGAATGGCATATCTCTCCTTGTCTCCACCGGACACCCCCTCTTTCTACACCACTTTCATGTATGCACACAAACTATCTCTCGGTCCTCTAAAAGTATGCATGCCCCTGACACATTCATGCGTGACAATCACTGTATTTCAAGCAAAAGCACTATATGGTCATTGGACTTCAGAATATGCTCATTACGGTCGCCGTATACATTCTCGTGGTGATCATACGGTATCTAGCTCATGACACGTCTCCGTATTTTGCTGATGACACTGACGGACATTGCATTTGATGCGTGCTCTGTATTTTGTTGACAACACTTACGTTCATTGTATTTGAAGCGAAAGCGCGATATGGTCACTGGACTTCAGAATAAGCTCATCACGGTCACCATATACATTTTGTGGTGCTAACCAACCTATGGTTGGATGGTTAGGAGGACAGTCATTTCCCCAGCCCACCAGAGTTAAAGTCCTGGTGCTCGGATTTATCCTGGATTAATTTCAGTATTTTATGGCCATGTGCGTTCAGTGGGAGGAGACGTTCCCCTTGACTACGAGGCACCTATGGTGACTTCGTAAAATCTCAAGATCATATGCTGGCTCACTCTCTCGAAGGTGCTAATAGGGGTAGGGTCTGCCTGTGTGCGCTTATCGCGATGAGTGTTTGTGTGTATATATGAGTGTTTGCATCTGTACTGTGTTAAAAAATACCTGTCGTTATTATACGGCCACTGGCTCACCCGTACAACTCCGTATTTTTTTGATGACACCATCAAGTGACAATTCAAACGTTCCACGTGGCGCAACTAGTGTTGCACCATCAGCGCGCGTAACTGTGGGGCCCACATGTCACTATGTATATGAAAGAAAGAAATGGTAGTCTGAGCCTGTACTGTGTTAATAAAATACATTTTATGGTTATCATACTGTCACTGGCTCACCATACAGCTCCGTAATTTGTTTATGACACGATCAATTGACCAGTCAAACGGTCCGCATTCAGCGCGTATATGAAAGACAGAAATGGTAATAAATTAGTGATCGGTGGGGATTCGAAGTCATGAGACCTCTGCTTGGCAGCCCGCGCCCCTAACCACAGCGGACAAGGATCTCCTTGTGATGTTATGCTAAGCCGGCCGTTTTAATTGCACGCAAGCGCGAGCCACTGTGTTGAATACAAACTCATCACACATGCGCACAAACACGCCCGCATGCATGCATGAGTATACGTACACATGCACGCACGCAACACTCGCACGAACACACGCACGCATGCAGGCATGCAACACTGACATGTACACATGCACTCACGAACACACGCACGGACGCACACATGCATGCAACACTGAAACATACACATGCACGTATGCAACACTCGCACGCCTGCATGCACACAACACACGACGCAAGACACACGTTCAACCTATACGTGCATGCACCCTTTGTCAAGGACATGGATTGTTACGGGTATCAATAATATCTGTGATAAGCAGAACATTGATGTTTGCAGCGTTCTAAAACCAGCCCTCAAGTTTCCCCGAGGTGGCCCCGCAGGTTGCCCGGTTCGGACCAACACTCGGAGGAGCACTGGCCCGGGGGGGGGTTAAATAAAGATGACCCTCGGGTTTGAAACCCCAAGGGAAAGTTATAGGTTGTTAGGAAAATGTAAAACCAAGTTTGGGCCTTGACGGAGGAGTTTTATTCAAAGCAAACTGTCAAGGGGGTCCCATAACCCCAACCGCGTAAGGAACGCAAAATCAAGGAACATAACACCGGTATGACGGAAACTAAGGCGGCAAGAGTGGAACAAAACACCAGGCATAAGGCCGAGCCTTCCACCCTTTACCAGGTAAATAGATGCATCAATTAAAGTAAGAGATATTGTGATATCCCAACATAATCATGTTCCCACATGGAGCAATCTTCAACTTCACCTGCAACTAACAACGCTATAGGAGGGGCTGAGCAAAGCGGCAACATAGCCAAACAACGGTTTGCTAGGAAGGTGGGTTAGAGGCTTGACATGGCAATATGGGAGGCATGATATAACAAGTGGTAGGTAGCACGACATAGCGATAGAGCGAACAACTAGCAAGCAAAGATAAAAGTGATATCGAGGGTAATGGTCATCTTGCCTGCAAAGTTCTCAAAGTTGTCGAAAGCTTGCTCCTCGTTAGCATACTCAACAGGTTCCTCGTTCACAAACTCGTCTCCCGGCTCTACCCAAAGCAAGAACACAAGCAATGGAAAAACAATCAATCACGGTGCAATGCGCAAGCAATATGATGCAAGACATGGCATGGAATGTAAGATATGACGTGCAATGCATATGGGTACTCCGGAAGGGAAAAGATGATCAATGCATCAACCTGGCAAACCAAGTATGCCGCTGGGAAGAGTGGGTGATTTCGGTCGAAATCGATATAAGGATCACCGGAAACGGATGCACAGTTTGCAAATGACAAGCAAAACAAGAATGATGCAAAACTACGCTTTACAGCATCATAGCACTTAGATGCATCATGAAACTATGCTATGGCACTCCAACGTAGCAACAAAGCACACGAAATTAAAGACCACATAACAAAGAACAAATAACATCAAGGCATCATATGCATATGGCTCATGGATTAGTGGGAACCAACAAGACAAGATTGAATGTTGAAACAGTTTCAGCGTGTAAAACAGCAACATTATCATAGCATGTTTGCAAGCATGAAAGATAGCTTATATGATATCCAAAATTATCGAACTTGGCATCTGGACAAAGCACTCGTAGCATTATTCAATTCATGTAATTGGAGAATCTCCAAAAGAGGCGTGGATCAGCTAATATTAAGCTCACAACATGGCATCATGAAGTTAACAGAAATCTGGAACATTATATAAGCGTGTTCATGGCAATGTAAACATATGATACATGACATATATAGGTCATAAAGAGGCATGGCAAGATAGAGAAAAACATCGTCATCGAAACATGTCAACTAAGCATCTCCAGATTATGCACGGATTAATTGATAGCATCAAGAAAACATGGCATCATGATATGACAGATTCAGCATTGACAGAACATTAACAGTGAGTAGCCCACTTCATGAGCTTGTTGCACTCACGACAGGGCATATCAAAATACATGGATTGCACCCGTGTGAAGGTAACATAAATATGCTCCTAAAACGTATAGACATGATGCTCAAAAGGAAATCACACCAAAAGATATAAAAATGACAAATAGGCAAGTTACAGCAGCTTTCAGCAGTTAACAACAACATGCACTTTTGCAATAGGGATTAAGATATCCATATGCACCCTAACATGAATGCAAAGCACACCAACATGTAGAGCATGAAGAGCAGAACATGTGGATATCAAGGTCATCATCATAGGATCAACAGGGACAAAATTATAGCACTCACAAGACAGTTGTGCAACAAAGATTAAGACATCAATATGAATAGTAATATCCAGAGATGAACATTTCGATATATCATATGTGCGAATCGGAGCTACATGCAAGGAGATATAGCATGATGAAGGAGGCATAAAAATGTTAGGGATCTCGAGGACATGGAGGAATTTCGGGGTCAACCTCAGATTTCCAGATCTAGGGTTCCGGCGCGTGGATCGAGGATGGCCAAAGTTCGACGCCGGAGAAGAAGGGACGACGGCTGGCGACGAGCTAGAGGAAGAGGACGCCGGCGACGGGCGGCGTCGGCGAGGCCGAGCGGCGGAGAGAGCGGCGCTGCGGGCTCCGGTCGGGGCGGCGACTACCGGCGACGGGGACGGCGCGGGCGGCGGCGGCCAGCGCTGGAGCGGTGAGGCGGAGGCGGTGACGCTGCGGGAGGAGCAGCGGCGGCGGGCTCTCTCGGGCGCGGGGAAGACGCGGGCGGGTGGCGCGGCGCGTGGGCCGCAGGGCCTCCCGCGGGCTCGGCGGGCTTCGGCGGCGGTGGGAGCGCGGGTGCCACGTGGCAGCACGCCACTGGATGCGGGCGGCGGCGGCGACTCGTACGGTGGGACTCGGACGTGTCCGGCGGCGGAATGGGGCGATTTGCTAGTGTTTGGACCCGGGATTTCGGGGGGGAGGTGCATATATATATAGGTAGGGGGAGCTAGGAGAGTCCAAATGAGGTGCGTTTTTCGCCCACACGATCGTGATCCAACGATGGAGAGTATGGAGGGGGTTTAGATGGGTTAGTGGGCTGTTTTGGAGGGGTGTTGGGCTGCAACAAGAGAGGGGCTTTTACAGTTACCCGGTTAACCGTTGGGGCATCAAACGACCTCCAAATGGAACGAAATTTGACAAGCGGCCTGCCGGTGATGTACCAAGGCATGTGGGATTGTTTTTTCCGCTCACGAAACGAGATAAGAGGGGTGCACGGGTGCATGTGCAGTGTCGGATCGCGAAACGGACAACGGGGAAAATGCTCGGATGCATGAGATGAACACGAATGCAAATGAGATGCACATGATGACATGAGATGAAAAATGCATGACATGAACAAAATGCAAAACGGAAGACAAAAACGCAACCACAAAGGACATATCATATCACAAAGCCGGAAATGGCAAGAGTTGGAGTTACAAATATGGAAAGTTACATCCGGGGTGTTACAACACTCCACCACTACAAGAGGATCTCGTCCCGAGATCTAGGATGGCACCAAAGAGAAGCAGAAAAGGAAGAGGAGAGGTAAACTAAGTTGCTTCTACGACAAACGAGTGAAACCAACAAACCTTGATAGGTTAAACAATTTGATAGAAAGAATACAATAGATAGAACGAGATTGAAAAGCTCCATTAGAAAAGAGGAACAAGGAACATTATGAGAACCTTGTGGGTTGAAAGACATGAATGAAGAGCTCCAGCGACAAGGAAGGACATGTAACCACTCCGGTTGAAACAAGGAGTGAGAACGAAAGAATGCAGGCAGCACTCCGGTAGAAAAGAGAAGCAAAACTTGACCAAATGGGAAGAACTTGAAAAGAGGACACGACACTCCGGTTAAATGGATAAGCAGGAAAAGAACACGGTCCTCACAATTCGAGTTGATGAGTGAAAAGAGCAACATCACAATGCCTCCGGAAGAAAGAATAGAAGATAGATCATTGGAATAAGAGAACGGAGAAGGAAATGATAACTTCTACCACAATTGAATTAGGAAAGCATCCTTCCAAGAAGGTTAGAACGTAGTTGTTGGAAAACGAAAAGAATAAGCTTGTAGTGGACTTATGGAAACATCTCAACACTTGAGGTGAAATTCTGCCACGAACGAAAAACAATTGCTTGCTTGAGATCAAAGAAGAGATGAAAGCTTCTTTCGCCGAGAGGATAGGAGAAAACTTGGATCATTGATAATGACCACAATAGCAACATTCCTTAGGGAAGGCTTTAGGTGAAATATGACACAAGATAACTCCAACGAAGAGATTAATGGATTTAAAATACCTCATTCTTGACAACATGTGAATCGCGAAACAGGAATGGAAATTGTCAAGAATGATATAACACCACCTCAGAAGATAAGGTAGAAGGAATTGCACTTTGAAATGCAAGAAGAATAATACTTGAACTCCACAAAAAAACATGTGTTGGGCACCATGTTTATTTTTGAGTATAGCTTGGCGGATCTTAGCTTCGAGAGAAATCTTGAAGAACAATTGAAGAATGAAAAGAATCCTTGACGAACCACCATGTAGAGCCTCCATGAAGAACTCCGGTAATAAAAGGATGATAAAAAGAAAGAGAAGTTGAAAACACAAGGTGAAGCCTTGCAATGATTTAGATGGAGCTTCGCGACGAGATAATGCGGAAAACTTGGAACTCCGGAAAAGAAAAGATGACGCATCTCGAACCGAGAAATGTGACATGATGAACAACTCTGGAAAGAAGAAACTAGATCACTTGGATGAAACAATAATAAGAATTACGTTATGCGTATCCTTCACCAATTTAAATGGTGACAAGCAACGGATTTGGCATACTACTTATTCTTCTTGAGGGATTGAAGAGAGATATAGCGCCAACTTGAAGAAGTCTTCGACGAATCACCGGGAGGATTGGAAAGAATGAATGAGATGATATAGTAACAAAGGAAGAGGAATCTCGAACGAACCACCGTAAGATTTGAAAATGAACGAAGAAACGATAAAGAAACACCGGGAAGAATTAGAAAACAAATGAAGATACTTGAGAGATTTTAGATACAAGAGAACGAAGAGATGACAAGCAGACTAGAGAAGACCTGAAATAATGGCCTTCGGATGATCGAGAAAAGAAAGCAACCCTTGAAATGCGTCGGATGGGTGAAAAGAATTCTCACAATCGAAAACAATTATGAGAGTATGTCATCAAGCTTGAACTACGCATCTTTGGAAGAACGGGTAAGGATTTAAGAGGAACTCTTCTTCGGTCCTCAAAATCCGAGAATGACGACGAGAAACACCACCATGAATTGATGAGACACTGCGGGAGAATGAAAAACAAATTGGTTGAGCCAACAATGAAAAATAATTTGAAATCGATCTTGGAAAACATCTGACTGATGAAATTCATTCTTACGTCAAACTTCGAAAAGAATCTGGGAATGGCTCCGGAAAAATTAGAAGAGTCAGGTAAGATCCTGGAAAAAGACCTATGGGTTAGGGCCCACTAAAAAGGTACACCGTTGAACAATTGATTCAAAGAGGGGATTGCACCGGTTGAATTAAATGGCTTGAATGAGATAACAACCTCAAAATAACTTGAACGGATTGAGAATGGAAACACGAATCTTCCGAGATATCTTCAACACTTCGGATATGAACTGGGAGAGGTGAATAAATAAGAGAGCCTTGGATAAGAAATTCACCGAAGCTTGAAATTAATCCACCGGAGAAGAAAAGAGACAAAGAATAATAAACTTGAAGCTCCGTTAGTATCTTCCTGTGAATCACCGGATAAGAACATTGACGAAAAAGAATGGAAAGACTTCCCATTAATAAAAGGATACTTGATTAAGAAATCTGAGTCCTTGAAGAAAAGGGGTGGGAGGGCGGGAAAACAAAGGAAACTTCGGCAGATGGAATGGATACCGTTGAGAAAACTTAGAATTGATCTCGCGAATGGGGAAAATGATAGTATTAGCCTGGAGAGAAGCACGCCGGTTAGAAAAGTATTGGCATGACCATTCGACATGAATAAAAGGATTAGTACTCCCATAGAAATATGAGAACACCATTTAGGGAAGGTATGGACCAACACTTGACATCGAAGCAACTCGAATACCACAGATAAAACAAAACAAAGGATTGCCTTGCAGAATAAGCCGGAACAAACATATGATAGACCCCATATCTTATCATGTGTCTGTTGGAAAGATATCCTACGAGATACTTGAATTTCCACCTAAAAACTCCCGACACATTCTGGTTATGCAATCTGGTGTTGGGGATACAGGGGAAGCAATATATCTGACCCAACTAAACAATCCCTACATCCAGCTGTATCCATCCGTCAACACATAACCAAGAAAACTCCAGAAATTGTGTACCTCAACCTTCAAAAAGCATTTGTTATACAATCTATGGCAATACTCCCGAACTCCCGCCCCAGTACTAGGTGGCGTCGAGGTTATCTCACCACTAGCTGCATAAAAGAGATTTTCGATGTCGGCGAAACTCAGGTATTCCAGAACTACAACGATAAAATTGTGACGACAACACCTCGGAGCTCAACTCCCCGGGACACTACCACAACCCCTACATGTCAGGAGGCACCAAGAACAATGTTCTCGTCACAAGAATATTGGACCGATCCCAAGATACCCACGTGATCCTAAATTTTTTTCCGTGAAATTTGAGGAGAGGAAAGTCAAAACATCTATGTCAGGAGGCCTCACCAGAGCGACGAAGGGACTGAGGAGTAAAAAGAATCCTACTCTCTGATATATATAATCCTAAGACTCAAAACATTTTTGTTCTAGACTCAACAACGTCAGTGATTCGATCAAGAGGGGGCTCCTAAGTCGGGGATGGCTCTGATTACCAACTTGTAACGCCCACGATGCGACTATATCTCCCACGTGTCGAGGCACGACTTAGAGGCATAACCGCATTGTGGTTTTGTCGCAAGAATGGTCATCTTCACACAATCCCATGTAATGAAAAAGAAAGGGATAGTTAGAGTTGGCTTACAATCGCCACTTCACACAGAGATCATATAATTCATACATCATCCAGAGTACACACATAGTCCGACTACGGAAAATCCAAATGAAAAGAAGATAACCCCAAATGCTAGATCCCCGATAGTCCCAACTGGGCTCCACTACTGATCATGAGGAAAGGAGACGTAGTAACGGCCAAGGTCCTCGTCGAACTCCCACTTGAGTTCGGTAGCATCACCTGCACTGGTATCATCGGGACCTGCAACTGTTTTGGTAGTATCTGTGAGTCACGAGGACTCAGCAATCTCAAAACCCGCGAGATCAAGACTATTTAAGCTTATGGGTAGGATTAGGTGATGAGGTGGAGTTGCAGTGAGCGCTAAGAAAATATGGTGGCTAACTTACGAGTACAAGAGTAAGATGAGAAACTACGCCACGGTCGTGAAGCTAGAAGTGATCAAGAAGTGATCCTGAAACTACTTACGCTCATACATAACCCAAGCCGTGTTCACTTCCCGGACTCCGCCAAATAGAGACCATCACGGCTACACACGCGGTTGATGCATTTTAATTAAGTTAAGTGTCAAGTTCTCTACAACCGGATATTAACAAATTCCCATCTGCCACATAACCGCGGACACGACTCTCAAAAGTTTATACCCTGCAGATGTAACATTTTAAATGTTTGGATTGTGATTTAGCTAATTCATCTAATTCATCTAACTAAAAAATAACGTTTCTAAAATTTCTAACATTTCTATATAACTAACCTTTATATATAACTAACATTTCTAAAAAATTTATAAACATTTATATAACTAAAATTTCTATAACTAAAATTTCTATAAACATTTCTATAACTAAAATTTCTATAAACATTTCTATAACTAAAATTTCTAACATTTCTATAAACATTTATACAACTAAAGAAAAATTACTGTGTGTGTGCGCGCGCGCATGTG
The DNA here is from genome assembly GCF_018294505.1 of Triticum aestivum. NCBI lineage: Eukaryota > Viridiplantae > Streptophyta > Magnoliopsida > Poales > Poaceae > Triticum > Triticum aestivum. The sequence goes on along the minus strand of NC_057808.1, from coordinate 554,737,851 downwards.
CGTGTGTGGCCATGGCGGGGTGCAGGAGCTCACAGCGGCGACGGGGGGCGGCGACCGGCCGTGGCGGCCACGGGCGGCGACGACGGGGATGGCGACGGGAGGCGACGGGGCGGCGGCGTACGGTGCGGCGGCGAGACGGCGAAGACGGGGACGGCGACGACGAGCCGGGGCATCGACGGGGGCGGCGGCGACGGGGACGGCGACGGCTATGGCACGCGGTGGGGGTGGCGACGGGGGCGGCGACGGGCGACGACGCGGGGCGGGCAGCGGCGATGTCGAACAAGAGAGAAGTGGGAGATGAGAACTGAATTTTTTTCAAATGTTTCATATATAGTAGGAACCTTTAGTACCGGTTGTAGCCACCAACCGGTAGTAAAAGGCTGTTTTGGCTAGGCAATGCGGTGGGAAGGGCACCCCCTTTAGTACTGGGTCGTGGCCCCAACCTGTACTAAAGGCCTCCCCTTTAGTACCGGGTCGTGGCCCCAACCTGTACTAAAGGCCTCCCCTTTAGTACCGGTTGGAGTCACGACCCGGTACTAAAGGGGGTGCGCTGGCTCCAGGCGGTGCGCAAGTTTAGTCCCACCTCGCTAGTCGAGGAGCGCCGAGGCCAGTTTATAAGCCCCGACGCGGGTACTGCATTGAGCTCTGATACATCTCCAACGTATCTACTTTTCCAAACACGTTTGCCCTTGTGTTGGACTCTAACTTGCATGATTTGAATGGAACTAACCCGGACTGACGCTGTTTTCAGTAGAATTGACATGGTGTTATTTTTGTGCAGAAATAAAAGTTCTCGGAATGACCTGAAAATCCACGGAGACACGTTTTGGAATTAATAAAAAATATTGGTGAAAGAATCAGCGTAAGGGGGGCCACACCCTGTCCACGAGGGTGCAAGGCGCCCCCGCCCCCCCCCCCCTTGGGCGCGCCCCTGCCTCGTGGCCCCCCTAGACCTCCACCGACCTCAACCCCAACTCCATATATTCACTTTCGGGGAGAAAAAAATCAGAGAGAAGGATTCATTGCGTTTTACGATACAGAACCACCGCCAAGCCCTAATCTTCTTTGGGAGAGCTGATCTGGAGTCCGTTCGGGGCTCCGGAGAGCGGAATCCATCGACATCGTCATCATCAACCATCCTCCTTCACCAATTTCATGATGCTCACCGTCGTGCGTGAGTAATCCCATCATAGGCTTGTTGGACGGTGAGGGGTTGGATGAGATTTACCATGTAATCAAGATAGTTCTGTTAGGGTCTGATCCCTAGTATCCATTATGTTCTAAGATTGATGTTGCTATGACTTTGCCATGCTTAATGCTTGTCAGTAGGGCCCAAGTGCCATGACTTCAGATCTGACCCTATTATGTTTTCATGAATATATGTGAGTTGTTGATCCTATCTTTCAAATCAATGGTCAACTACTATGTGTTATGATCCGGCAACCCCAAAGTGACAATAATCAGGACCACTCTTGGTGATGACCGTAGTTTGAGGAGTTCGTGTATTCACTAAGTGCTAATGCTTTGGTCCGGTACACTATTAAAAGGAGGCCTTAATATCCCTTAGTTTCCATTCGGACCCCGCTGCCACGGGAGGGTAGGACAAAAGATTTCATGCAAGTTCTTTTTCATAAGCACGTATGACTATATTCGGAATACATGCCTACATTACATTGAAGAACTGCAGCTAGTTCTGTGTCACCCTATGTTATAACCATTGCATGATGAATTGCATCCGACATAATTATCCATCATTGATCCATTGCCTACGAGCTCTTCACATATTGATCTTTGCTTAGTAACTTCTCCGTTGCCACTGTTACAATTGTTACAAAACCACTACTGTTACTTTTGCCACCGTTACCGCTACTTCCATACTACTTTGCTACTAAATACTTTGCTGTAGATATTAAGTCTTTCAGGTGTGGTTAAATTGACAACTCAGCTGCTAATACTTGAGAATCTTCTTTGGCTCCCCTTGTGTCGACTCAATAAATTTGGGTTGAATACCTTACCCTCGAAAACTGTTGCGATCCCCTATACTTGTGGCTTATCAAGACTATTTTCTGGCGCCGTTGCCGGGGAGAATAGCTCTATTCTTTGAGTCACATGGGAATTATATCTGCTGATCACTATGAGGAATTTCAAAGATGAAAGAACCAAGATTTTCCCCTCAACTACGAGGGGAGGTAAGGAACTGCCATATAGCTCTGCACTTGATTCACCTTCTGTTATGAGTAAATTTGTGACACCTGCACCTGCTATTGATTCTGATATGTCGCATGTTGTCGATGATGCCACTTCTGCTATGCCTGATGCTTATGATGAAACTACCTCTCTTCTTAATAATACTGTGCCATTAGGTGAATTTCTTGATGAAGAACTTGCTAGGGTTAGAGAGAATAAATTATTGAAACTAATAATATTGATGAAAGTGATGATGAAGATTCTCCCCCTAGATATGAATTGCCAGATGTACCTGAGGGTTATGTTATGGATGAAGAAATTGCTAGAGACCTTTTTGCTTGCAAAGATAGATTTGATCTTAAGAAGCTGTTAGCTAAGCTGAAAGAAAAGTCTCTGAATGCTAGAATGAAATATGACCCTGCTTTGGTACTTCACCTATCTGTATTTCTGATAAAGATTATGATTTCTCTGTTAATCATGAGTTAATTACTTTGGTTGAATCTGATCCTTTTTATGGCTATGAATCTGAAACTGTTGTGGCACATCTTACTAAATTGAATGATATAGCCACCATATTTATTACTTCTCTGCTAAATATTTCCCCGCTCATAAGAAACAAGCTGCCTTGAGAGAAATATATAATTTTGTGCAAATTGAAGAAGAGAGTCTCCCACAAGCTTGGGGCAGGCTTCTCCAATTACTTAATGCTTTGCCTGATCATCCTCTCAAGAAAAATGAAATACTTGACATCTCTTATAATGGACTAACCGATGCTTCCAGAGACCACCTGGATAGTTGTGCTGGTTGTGTTTTCAGGGAGAGAACTGTTGAGCAAGCTGAATTGCTACTGAACAATATATTGAGTAATGATAATGATTGGACACTTCCTGAACCAACTCCTAAGCCAACTCCAAAGAAAAGGGGTATTCTATTTCTCAGTCCTAAAGATATGCAAGAGGCAAAGAAATCTATGAAAGAAAAAGGTCTATTGAAGAAATATATGGTCTTGATAACCCGACACCGGTAGTAAAGGTAAATTCTCTCTATAGATTTGATGAAGGTGATATCCCTCATTATAAGTCTGCTAGTCAATGCTTGGATGAGTTTGATAATTTTATTGTTAAACAAGAATACTTCAATGCTTATGTTGGTAGACAATTGAAACATAATGCTTATATGATTGAACACTTGAGTGATTATATGTCTAGAGTTGAAGGTGAACTTAAGCTTATTATTAAACATGCATCGGTGGTTACCACACAAGTAGAACTAGTACTTAAGGAACAAGATCATTTGCTCAATGAATTAAATAATAAAAACAATGATAATGTTGTTAGAGTCATGACTAGAGGTGGTAGAATGACCCAGGAACCTTTGTATCCTGAGGGCCACCCTAAGAGAGTTGAGCAAGATTCTCAGATAAGTAATATTGACGCACCTAGTCCTTCTAAGAAAAAAAGAAAGATGATAGGACTTTGAATGCTTCTAGTGAACCTGTTGCTGGTACACCTGAGAATCCCAATGATATTTCTCTTTCTGATGCGGAAACCCAATCTGGTAATGAACATGAACCTAGTGATAATGTGAATGATGATGTTCATGTTGATGCTCAACCTAGCAATAACAATGATGTAGAAATTGAACGTGCTGTTGATCTTGATAACCCACAATCAAATTATCAACGTTATGATAAGAGAGACTTCGTTGCTAGGAAGCACGGTAAAGAAAGAGAACCATGGGTTCAGAAACCATGCCTTTTCCTCCTAAGCCATCCAAGAAAAAGGATGATGAGGATTTTGAGCGCTTTGCTGAAATGATTAGACCTATCTTTTTGCGTATGCGTTTGACTGATATGCTTAAAATGAATCCTTATGCTAAGTATATGAAAGATATTGTTACAAATAAAAGAAAGATACCGGAAGCTGAAATTTCCACCATGCTTGCTAATTATACTTTTAAGGGTGGAATACCAAAGAAACTTGGAGATCCAGGAGTACCAACAATACCATGCTCCATTAAAAGAAACTATGTTAGAACTGCTTTATGTGATCTTGGAGCTGGTGTTAGTGTTATGCCTCTCTCTTTATATCGTAGACTTGATTTGAATAAGTTGACACCTACTGAAATCTCTTTGCAAATGGCCGGTAAATCAACTGCTATACCCGTCGGTATTTGTGAGGATGTGCATGTTGTAGTTGCAAACGTTACTATTTTAACGGACTTTGTCATTCTTGATATTCCTGAGGACGACGGTATGTCGATCATCCTTGGTAGGCCATTTTTGAATACTGCAGGGGCTGTTATTGATTGCAACAAAGGCAATGTCACTTTTCATGTTAATGGTAATGAGCATACGGTACACTTCCTGAGGAAACAACCTCAAGTTCATAGTATAAACTCTATTGGATAAATTTCAACCACTATTATTGGAGGTTTTGAATTTCCTCTTCCTACTGCCAAAGCGAGATATGGTATTCTTATTGTTGGGGACATGCATCTCCCCGTTGAGTTAACCTAGTGTGATTCAAAAATTCTCCTGTTTCGTGTTATTCGGAAGATGTTTGTTAACAAGACTTGATCAACCTTGTTAGTGGATTCCTTTTGATGAGCATGAGATGGATGAAGTTAGAAAGCACAACTCTCTGTACCCTCCTTTTACTTTCTGTTATTTAGATTAAATAAAGCAAAAATAGTATTTTCTGACTGTTTTCTGAATTATCCATGCAATAAAAAATACCCCGAAAATAAAAGTTCTCCAAATGTCCTGAAATTGAAGTATGATTTTTTTGTAGAATATTTAAGAATTTCTGGCACTCAGAACACACCAGGGGGACCCACCATTTGGCCACGAGGGCACAGGGCGCGCCCCCGGCCTCGTGGGCCCCACGTGGCCCCCCTCCACTTATTCCAACACTCACTCACTTCGTCTTCCTCCAGAAAAAATCATCCCAAATCTCAAACCCGTGTTCTAGCTCGTTTTGCTGCCATTTTCGATCTCCTTGCTCAAAGATCCATTCACAAAACTGCTTTGGAGGATTGTTCTTCGGTATGTGACTCCTCCAATGGTCCAATTAGTTTTTGTTCTAGTGCTTTATTTATTGCAAAATTTTGCTGCTAAGGCGACCCTGTTCTTTAGCTTGCATGTCAAATTTATATGGTCCAAAGTAGTTTTAATGCATGATATAGCCTCTAGGCACTTCTGGGAGTAGTTGCTATCAATCTTGTTGAGTCCGGTTCACTTTTATTTTGAATCACTAAAATTTCAGAAATATTTCAGAGAAAAAAATGATGAAGAGATTGTTGACGGGCTCCTCGAGCCGAAGCTCGAAGGATAAGCATAATGAGGAGAATAAAAAGCCCAAATACAATCTTCCTCGCACTGCGGAGGTTCGGCCATGCGAATGTCCTTGTGATGCATTTTTTAGGGCGGCCAGAATTCACGACGACTTTTATTATTTGGCTGAGAATGCAGGCCTTATCGACTTCCTCCACAACGAGCGTGAACAGTATCTCCTACTCACTAATATTTTCGTGCAAAATTTTTATTTCCATGCTAAGAAATCACCACCTTCAGTGGAGTTTCACTTATATGATGAGGTTAAGGAGATGTCACTTTATGATTTTTGTTTGGTTTGCAAGCTGCCCTTTGTGGGCAGCATTGAGGAAACAAATCCTAGTGATGTGGATGGATTTATTGATAGGATTCCTGTAGGGGAAACAAGGAAAGTTTCCGATGCAAGAACTACTAGTATACATTTTCCTGTTCTACGTTACTTTGCGATATTTTCTAGTAGATGCTTGATTGGTCGCGGGAACAGTGGAAACCTTAATGCTCCTGACCTTGTTATTTTGCGCCATGCTTTGTTTCATGATACAACCTTCAGTTTAGTCGCTATTGCTGCTAAACGGTTAGGTCTGAACCATACAAAGGGCCCCATTTTCGGAGGTATCTTTGCTTCACGCCTTGCTAAACACTTTGAGATACCTATTAGGCATTATGAGAAAGAGGAAAATATGTTGCCCACTATTTTCCTAGACTATAAGAGTATGGTAGCACATGACTTTATTGTTAAAAATAAGAATAAGACGCTTGAGTATAACTTGATATTTGCTAAAACTCATTGTGAGACTATTACCTTGCCTGCACCCTCTTTGTTTAACATACTTTCAGGCACGTACCTCATCCTGCTCGAGGACATTTATGCATACTGGAATCTGACACAAGTTCCAGAGCCTGAGCCAGAGCCACCACTTGACCCTTATCGACAGTCTGTTTATCAGTGGGATCCAGAGGAGATCTCTAACCAGTGGCATCCCGAGGACCCTCCTCAGTACACCGGAGAGGGTAGCTTTGATCCATGGGCGTAGACCAACTTAGGCCAAAATCCTAAGCTTGGGGGAGTACGTATTTCTCACCGACATTACATTCATGTTCACACACTCATTCTAGTTGCCGGTGCTCATACTTTTTCATTGTACTATCCATGCTAGATTATTTTTATTTTCTTGCTTTTTTCTTGTGTGTTTGAAAAACTTTAAGAAAAACCAAAAAAATTAGTTGGAGCCTTTAGCTAGTTTACTTTCAATGTTTATAGAAGTAGTAATTAAAAGAAAGCCAAAAAACATTTCCCGTTCTTCTTTTGCTTGTTGGGAGCTTTCCCGTGTAAATAGTTTTATTCCTTTTCTTTTCTTTGGGGATCGAGAGGAGAAGACTACGATGAAAATGTTGAGTGGCTCTCATATGCATTATTGTTGATCTAACCAAGAGCCCATATTACCTTGTCTTCTCCTTTGTATTAAATGCTTGCAGATTCCAGCTTAGTCCAATGCACGTGCACTATTATTATTATCCACACCGTTCGGTCATGCAAGTGAAAGGTAATAATGACGATATATGATGAAATGGTTGAGATGAGAGAAGCTGGTATGAACTCGACCTATCTTGTTTTGTACATATGACTAGTTCATTGTTCCTGATTCAGCCTATTATGAATGAAACATGTTTGCAATGACAATTAGAGATTATAGTTGCTCATGCCATGCTTAATTAGCTAGGAGTTTGTAATGGTTTACCTCGTGTGCCAACATGCTATTAACATGGTTGTGATGTGGTATGATAGGGTGGTATCCTCCTTTGAATGATTCGAGTGGCTTGACTTGGCACATGTTCACGCATGTAGTTGAAACAAAATCAACATAGCCTCCACGATGTTCATGGTGATTTATATCCTACTCATGCTTGCACTCATTGTTGGTTAATCTTAATGCATGTTCATGACTGTTGTCACTCTCTAGTTGGTCACTTCCCAGTCTCTTTCTAGCCTTCACTTGTACTAAGCGGGAACACTGCTTGTGCATCCACTTCCATAAACCCCAAGGTTATTCCATATGAGTCCACCATACCTTCCGATATGCGGTATTTACCTGCCGTTCAAGTAAATTTGTATGTGCCAAACTATAAACCCTCAAATGAAATTTTGGTTTGTATGCTCGAATATCTCATGTATCAACTAGGGTTATCTATATCTTCCATGCTAGTTGGGTTATTCTCACGATGAGTGGACTCCGCTCATCATTCACGAGAAAATGGCCGGTAACCGGGATGCCCAGTCCCATGCTCAAATCAAATCAAAATAATTACAAACGAAACTCCCCCGGGATTGTTGTTAGTTGGACGGTACCCATTGTTTCGGGCCAGCCATGGATTGATGCTCATTGGAGGTGGGGGAGTATAAACTTTACCATTATGTTTGGGAACCACCTATAATGTATGTAGCATGGAAGATATCGAGATCTCTTGGTTGTTATGTTGACAATGAAAGTATGCCAATCAAAAAATTATTTATCTCTATTTCAAAACTCGAGCTCTGGCACCTCTGCAAATCCCTGCTTCCCTTTGCGAAGGGCGTATCTATTTACTTTTGTGTTGAGTCATCATCCTCTTATTAAAAAGCACCAGTTTGAGAGCACTGCTGTCATTTGTATGCATTGCTATGAATTTACATTGAGAATGACTGTGACTGGATCTCTTTTGCCATGAAACAATGTCTAGTCAGTCCTTGATCTTCAGGGGTGCTTTGCGTTTATGTTTTGCTGTCTCAGAAAGGGCTAGCTAGATACCATCTTATTATATTATATTATGATTGTTTTGAGAAAGTGTTGTCATCCGACATTTATTATTATTGCTCGCTAGTTGATTATGCCATTGATATGAGTAAACATGACACTTAAGTGTTACTATGAATATGGTTAGTTCATAATCTTTGCTGAAAACTTGAGTGCTGGCTTTACTTATTTCCAACAACAAGATCAAGCAGAGTTTGTAAAAGTTTTTCTTTATCACTTTCAGTTTGTCAACTGAATTGCTTGAGGACAAGCAAAGGTTTAAGCTTGGGGGAGTTGATATGTCTCCAACGTATCTACTTTTCCAAACACTTTTGCCCTCGTTTTGGACTCTAACTTGCATGATTTGAATGGAACTAACTCGGACTGACGTTGTTTTTAGCAGAATTGCCATGGTGTTATTTCTGTGCAGAAATAAATGTTCTCGGAATGACCTGAAAATCCACGGAGACATGTTTTGGAATTAATAAAAATTATTGGCGAAAGAATCAGCATAAGGGGGCTCACACCCTATTCGCGAGGGTGCAGGGCGCCCCCCCGGGGCGCGCCCCCCTGCGTCATGGGCCCCCTGGACCTCCACCGACCTCAACCCCAACTCCATATATTCACTTTCAGGGAGAAAAACATCAGAGAGAAGGATTCATCACGTTTTACGATACGGAGCCGCTGCCAAGCCCTAATCTTCCTCGGGAGGGCTGATCTGGAGTCCGTTCGGGGCTCCGGAGAGGGGAATCCGTCGCCATCTTCATAGGAGCTCCGGGTCGACAACATGACCCGGGGCCGGGTTCCGCACCAAGAAGTGCGCCGCTGAAGGTAGCACCTCCCAGTGCCAGCCCGTCGGAGCCCAGTCCCGGACATGGCTCCTTTGAAGCAGGACGTCGTCTTGAACGGGTCGACAGCGAGGACGCGGACCGGGCATCGTTGACGTCGAGAACAAATACTATATGCAGATGTAACATTTTAAATGTTTGGATTGTGATTTAGCTAATTCATCTAATTCATCTAACTAAACTAACATTTCTAAAATTTCTAACATTTCTATATAACTATCATTTCTATATAACTAACATTTCTAAAATTTCTATAAACATTTATATAACTAAAATTTCTATAACAAAAATTTCTATAAACATTTCTATAACTAAAATTTATAGCATTTCTATATATAACTAAAATTTCTATAACTATAATTTCTATAACTAAAATTTCTAACATTTCTATAAACATTTCTATAACTAAAAGAAAAATTACTGTGTGTGTGCGCGCACGCGCGTGTGCGTGTGTGGCCATGGCGGGGCGCAGGAGATCACAGCGGCGACGGGGGGTGGTGACCAGCCGGGGCGGTGACCAGCCGGGGCGGTGACGGGGACGGCGACGGGCGGCGACGACGGGGATGGCGACGGGCGGCGACGGGGCGGCGGCGTACGGGGCGGCGGCGAGATGGCGAAGACGGGCCGGGGCGTGACGGGGACGGGGGCGGCGCCGACGGGGACGGCGACGGCTACTGCACCCGGCGGGTGTGGCGACGGGGACGGCGATGGGCGATGGCGTGGGACGGGGCGGCAGCGATGTCGAAGCAGAGAGAAGTGGGAGATGAGCAACTGAATTTTTTGAAGTGTTTCTTATATAGTAGGCACCTTTAGTACCGGTTATAGCCACCAACCGTACTGAAGGACTATTTTGGCCAGGCGAAGCGGTGGGAAGGGCACCCCCTTTAGTACCAGGTCCTGGCCCCAACCGGTACTAAAGACCCCCCCTTTAGTACCGGTTGGAGCCACAACCCGGTACTAAAGGGGGTTTGCTGACTCCAGGCGGTCCGCAAGTTTAGTCCCACCTCGCTGGTCGAGGAGCGCCGAGGCCAGTTTGTAAGCCCCGGCGCGGGCACTTAATTGGGCTCTGATACGTCTCCAACGTATCTACTTTTCCAAACACTTTTGCCCTTGTTTTGGACTCTAACTTGCATGATTTGAATGGAACTAACCAGGACTGACGCTGTTTTCAGCAGAATTGCCATGGTGTTATTTTTGTGCAGAAATAGAAGTTCTCGGAATGACCTAAAAATCGACGGACACACGTTTTGGAATTAGTAAAAAATATTGACGAAAGAATTAGCGTAAGGGGGCCCACACCCTGTCCACGAGGGTGTCGGGCGCCCCCCTGGGGCGCACCCCCTGCCTCGTGGGCCCCCTGGACCTCCACCGACCTCAACCCGAACTCCATATATTCACTTTCGAGGAGAAAAAAAATCAGAGAGACGGATTCATCGCGTTTTGCGATACAAAGCTACCGCCAAGCCCTAATCTTCCTCGGGAGGGCTGATCTAGAGTCCGTTCGGGGCTCCGGAGAGGGGAATCCGTCACCATCGTCATCATCAACCATCCTCCATCACCAATTTCATGATGCTCACCGTCGTGCGTGAGTAATCCCATCATAGGCTTGCTAGACGGTGATGGGTTGGATGAGATTTACCATGTAATCGAGTTAGTTTTGTTAGGTTTGATCCCTAGTATCCATTATGTTCTAAGATTGATGTTGCTATGACTGTGCCACGCTTAATGCTTGTCACTAGGGCCCGAGTGCCATGACTTCAGATCTGAACCTATTATGTTTTCATGAATATATGTGAGTTGTTGATCCTATCTTGCAAGTCAATAGTCACCTACTATGTGTTGTGATCCGGCAACCCCGAAGTGACAATAATCGGGACCACTCCCAGTGATGACCGTAGTTTGAGGAGTTCGTGTATTCACTAAGTGCTAATGTTTTGGTCCGGTACTCTATTAAAAGGAGGGCTTAATATCCCTTAGTTTCCATTACGACCCCGCTGCCATGGTAGGGTAGGACAAAAGATGTCATGCAAGTTCTTTTCCATAAGAACCTATGACTATATTCGGAATACATACCTAAATTACATTGAAGAACTAGAGCTAATTCTGTGTCACCCTATGTTATAATCGTTGCATGATGAATTGCATCCGACATAATTATCCATCATTGATCCATTGCCTACGAGGTTTTCACATATTGATCTTTGCTTAGTTACTTCTCCGTTTCCACTATTACGATTATTACAAAACCGCTACTGTTACTTTTGCCACAATTGCCAACTTCCATACTACTTTGCTACTAAATACTTTGCTGCAAATATTAAGTCTTCCAGGTGTGGTTGAATTGATAACTCAGCTGCTAATACTTGAGAATATTCTTTGGCTCCCCTTGTGTCGAATCAATAAATTTGGGTTGAATACTTTACCCTCAAAAACTGTTGCGATCCCCTATACTTGTGGGTTATCAAGCTCCTCTCCAATGCAAGCCTTCTGGGCCAACCTCTCCTACTCAGCCCTGTTGGGCCTACTGGGCTAACGGGCCTACATCCTTGCCCAACTATAGGTTGGGTTTCTAGTCGTATGCAGGCCGTGGTGGCCGAGTAGGCGGGCTTTTTTAATTTTTTTTTTCTGCTTTATTTATTTTCTTTTATTCATTTCTGAGTTTGTATTTAGAATTTCTTTGTGAATATCTTTGCTTTAGGAACCAAAACTTACAAACTTTCTGTTAGTGCCATTAGTTTTCAAATTTGAATAGTTTAAATTTGAATTGTTTGAAATTTGTGTGAATCACTACTTTGGGAATAACTTTACTTCAAAAATAGATTTTTCAATGATTCTTTTTTCTTATGTTTGATATTAGTGTGTTTTATCATTATATTCAATTTGGTAATATTTAAGTTATTTAAAAAATGAAAAGCCTTTGTAACAGATGAATTTTTGTCCAAAACCTTGATACTTCGAAAGAGATTGTCAGAAAGGGTTGATAGTTGATGACGTGGCTTTGAATGGTGCATACTGAACGCACAAATAGTTTGTAGTTGTAATAAGTTAAAAAATGAATTGCCTTTGTAACAGATGAGTTTTCAATTTCAGGGTCATTTAGCTCAAAAAAAATAGTAAATGAGCTGAAAATTAGCAGATGAAGTCAGAAAGTTACATCATTGGCTAGGATGAATGGTTCATCTGCGTACGCAAGATTGTTGAGATCCACTGTTGTCACTCCGTACTGCGGGTCTTCCTTTACGCCGCCTCCTGTCGTATTGACCCATTTGCACCAAAACAAAGGGACCCTCAAATCAGTTCCATAGTCAAGTTCCCATATCTCCTCTATGTAACCATAATATGTGTCCTTTCCCCTACTGGTTGCTGCATCAAAGTGGACACCACTGTTTTGGTTGGTGCTCTTTTTATCTTGGGCGATCGTGTAAAATGTATTCCCATTTATCTCGTACCCTTTGAAAGTCATTATATTCGAAGATGGAAACTGGGACAGCAAGTACATGTCATCTTCAATATCTGCGTCATGCATGGCACGTGTCTGCAACCAACCGGCGAAGGTCCTCGTTTGTTCACATGTAATAGAATACTCTTGTGTTCCTCCATATACGGAGCCACCAAGGTAGAATTTTGTAGAACTGTGTGGTGTGCTTCAGTGAGAGAATGCCCGTCCATACATATTATTTGATCCGGTCCTAGCGTGCCATTTCCACCCAGTCTGCCCTTATGCCGTGATTCAGGAACACCAATTGGCTTAAGGTCAGGAATAAAGTCGACACAAAACACAATGACCTCCTCATTTTCATGGCCCTTGGCGCGCGTTTCTCTCGTACACGTGAACCCGAGCGAGGCGTTGGGATATAACTGAACCCGAGCGATTGCACTAGCTACGTTACTGAACCCGAGTGATTCCTTCGCTACTGCTGCTAATTGAAGCCGATCGAACCTTGCTGCCTCCTTCCCTTGATGAACAGTGGGCGTTGTTGGGGGAGTTTGGATGAACAGTTCCCGGTGGGGTTGGACGAACAGGACCCCGTGGTGTTGCCTCTGGATGAACAGGACCCCGATCGAGCCGGTTGGGGTGGATGAACAGGACCCCGTGGAGGGCTGGATGAACAGGATGACCCCGTGGAGGGCAGGTTGAACAGTAGCCGGTGGAGGGCTGGATGAACAGTAGCCTGTGGAGGGGTGGTTGAACAGGACCCCATGGAGAGGGCTGGTTGAACAGTAGCCGGTGGAGGAGCTAGCGCACGGTGGAGGCTGGATGAACAGGAGCTCGTGGATGAACAGTCACAGGTGGAGGATGGAGGAGGTCGATGGTGGATGAACAGTAGCCCGTGGAGGCTGGAGGAGGTCGACGGTGCAGATGAACAGTATCTCGTGGAGTCCCGTTTTGCGGTACGCCACACCCCTCCCGATGAAGATGACCCTCGTTTCGACCGTAGCGCTGCAACACAAGTCTGTTTCCTCCGTTTTGCGGTACGCCACACCTCTCCCGATCAACAGGACGCCGTTTCGACCGTAGGAGGTCCAACAGAAGTCTGTTTCCTCTGTTTTGCGGTACGCCAGACCCCTCCCGATGAACAGGATCCTGTTTCAACCGTGGCCAGTCGAACACAAGGCCGTTTCCTCTATTCTACGATACGCCAGGCCTCGTTTCCATCGGCTGTTCCGTCCAAGCCCTCCCGATGAACACGACAATGCATTCCGTTCTGACCCAGCCGGTTGGCTCCCCATGAACACGACGACGACACAGTTTCTCCATTCCGACCCAGCCATGTACACGAGCCTTGGCCGTACGTATGCGCGAGTAGGCGTTCGAGACCCCGCCCATATGTACGTACATGGCCGTATTTACTTTCTTACACCCTGGCCGTTGTATGTACGTGTATATGCTACGTGCGCCTCTACTACGACATGTGCGCGCCTCTACATCGACCAGTATGTACGTACACGTTCGCGACCAGAATAACAACGCTACATATGCTTCGACCAGGTGGGTCCTGACTATCAGGCACTTCCTTGTGTGCGAAGATGTAGCTGGTGGGTCCCAGCAGTCAGGGGGCGAATTGTTTTTTTGCCCAGACGCACTTCCTTTCGTGCGAAGATCTAGCTGGTGGGTCCCAGCAGTCAGGGGGGAAACGTTTTTTTCACGAAATACGGTGGCCCGACCGGTGGGTCCCTGCTATCAGGTGGAGGAATAATTATTTTGCGCGTAATAAGTAGGCACTTCCTTGTGGCTGCTGTAGACCCAGCTGTCAGCCTCTCCGCGTTTAGTACTCTTCCGATGGAAGTCAATCATTGACCACATTGACCACGCCGCACCGAGAGCACCACGGCGGTGGACGACGGCGAGGCCTAGGAAGGGGACAACGCGGAGCCGGGGAAGACGCGACAGTGGATGCCCACGCGGAGAGGAGTACAAGGGTTCACTGGTTCGGCTGTGGTGTGAGGCTGCCATCGCCGCAGAATAACAGGGGGTGCGGGTGAGTGGAGGGATGGCCTGGCCAGTGGTGGGAGTAGTAGGTGCCGGTGAGGCCTCCGCTGCAGCACAGTCGGCCACGGGAGGCAGGAGCAGGCAGCACGACCGGCACTACTTTGGGCGGCTGGAGCAAGAAGACCAGAGGTTGAAGAAGCACTACGACCATTGGATGGACACTGGAGCTAGAATCGTGCATATTGACTAAGTTGACAAAGCCCTCCGTCCCCGTCAACTTAGTAGGCCCACAAGTCAGCCTCCCACTATACTGGGTCCCAGCTAGCAGGGGGAGTATTCATTTTTTTGTGCGTAATAAGGAGGCACTTCCTTGCGTGCGAAGACATAGCTGGTGGGTTCGAGCTGTCAGCGGCGGTAATATTTTTTTCGCGAAATACAGATGCCCTTTCGGTGGGTCCCAGATGTCAGGTGGAGGGATCATTATTTTGCGCGTAATAAGGAGGCATTTCCTTGCGTACGGCCGTGGACCCAACTGTCAGCCTCTCCACGTACAGTCCACCTCAGATGCATGTCGGCCGTTGACCACGTTGACCACACTGTGCCGAGAGCACCAGGGCGGTGGACGACGGCGAGGCCTAGGATGGGAACGACATGAAGCCAGGGAAGACTCGGCAGTTGTTTCCCACGCACAGGGGAGTACGACTGTACGAGGCTTTACAGGTTCGTCTATCGTCGCCGGAGAATAACAGCAGGTGTGGGTGAGTATAGGGATGGCTAGGCCAGCGATGGGAGTACGGTGGGGCGGTGAGGCCTGCGCGACAGCACAGCCGGCCATGGGAGGAGGGAGCAGGCAGTCCCACCGGCGCTTGTTTGAGCGGCTGGAGCAGGAAGAGCAGAGATTGAAGAAGCACGACGGCCGTTGGATGGACATCCAATAGTCACTGCTTGTGCGTCAACCTTTTTTTAGAAAAACCTCAAATCTGTGGAAAACAGCATACAGCCCATCTTCCATTATTTCTAATAATTTACATCCCATTTCCTAATTCTTAAGGTTTTTTGGAGCCCATATTCTTTTTGTTAGCATTACATCCCATATTGTGGCCACGGTTAAAAAATTATACGAAATTTTGCATATTTTGGTGCGGTCCGAACTGTTTTTAATCCCGAAATTCGAGTCACATTCAAACTGATTTTAAAAATAAATGTATATCAATATAAAATCCAAAAAATTGTCCATGCATAAAAATCAGTGCAATTCAAAATCTCGAAATGAAAAAAAGAAATTTGAAACTCATTGTCGGTTTTATGTGTTTTAAAAATGTACAACCCATTTCTCATTACTAATAGGCCATTTTCTCGGCTAGCCGAATGAAGCTCCCCTCGTCTTGAAAGATTTGCAGCCCAACATGCCTGACAAAGCGGCGTACTTGACAAATCACAAAAAACTATGCTAGCCATTTTCAGAAAGAAAAAAAAAACAACTGGGCTGGTCTGTGGTAAACATAAAAGAAAAGGCTGTCTAGACAGGCTAGAGTGCCCCGCACAGCCCAGTTGACACCCTGCTTCCGTCTCAAAAACAAATTAGAAAAATGCCACTCCAATTATGGCGATTCATAAAAATGCCACTGCAATTTCAAAACTTTGAAAAATGCCACTGCAATTTTTGCAAACTTTGAAAAATGACACTGCAATTTGCAAACTTTGAAAAACGTCACTCCAGCCTTCGAAAAATGCCACTGGAAATGGCATGAAATGGCATTTTTCAAAGTTTGGAAATTGCAGTGGTATTTCTCGGAATCACCAGATTTGGAGTGGCATTTATCAAATTAACCCAAAACAAAAATAACTGGGCGAGCTGTTGGGTCCCTAGTGTCAGCCGGTCGTTGTGCAATTCTCTCATTTATTGACTACGTTGACAATGGCATGGGACCCAGATGTCAGAAATCCATTAGGAGGAGCCATTTTTTTATTGGCTTGAAATAAGGAGGCACTTGCTTGCGTACTGCCATGACCTTGGCGGGTCCCTGCTGTCTCCACGTACAATCATCTCCTGATTGTGTACGCGTCAACCTGGTAGGCCCACAACCCATTAAAAAAATAACAGCCCATTCCATACGTTCAAACGGAAAGTTCAACATTCAAAGCAAAGTAACAGGTCTGATCGAGATATAGAGTACTGAACTTCCATGTTGACAACCATCATAGTCAAGTTAACTATCTACTCCCACTAATACTCTAGTAGCATACAAGTACTAACTTACTCTTTGCTAACTAGACGATGCCGGCTGCCATCTGCGGTACATGCTAAACGCCGGCACTGGCGTCCTCCGTCTCGCCTCGGATATGCCAGAGGTGCGATAGGGCGCGTTGCTCGCGCGCGTTGGCCCTTTCCATGCCGGCGTGGTCCGCCGAAGCTTCGGCTTCTAAGCGAGAAACCCACTTGACGAGCTGGTAGTAAAAATCGGCGTCGCGAACGCGTGCGTGCCCGACAGCCTCCAGGGCTATTTGCCGGGCGCCGGCCTCCACGTAGTCAGCCCAGTTGCGTGTGCTCTGCTCGCAACTCAGAGCGTCGGTGCGCTGCTTCTCCACGTCCCCCTGGCGGCACAAATCGGCAATATGCTGCTCCTCCGCCAGGCGGTCGCGCTCGAACAACTCCTGCTCCTCCGCCAGGCGGTCGCGCTCCAACAACTCCTCATACTCTGCATTGCCATCTAAAGACCGATAGAATGCCTCCTCCCTCCGTCTGCCTTCCTGTGAAAAATCAAACACTAGTTCCGGCAGTGACCGCCTCCGGCGTCGCCTATCGCGGACGAGCGTGGCATGGCGGACGCGGCGAGAGCGAGGATAAGTGGCGAGCGATGTCGGGCCGGTGGGGGCTTATGAGGATAGGGCGAGTTGGGTCATGGTGCCACCAGAGAAGGCTGGGAAACAGTACTTATAGGCGGAAGGTAGCGCGACGGTCATCGGAATTCAATGCATAAGCAGGCATGGCTTAGCGCGCCAGCTTGCCGTGGAAAACTAGAAATACTAAAATTATGACTGTGCCGTCCCGTCCTGTCCGTGCTGGGTCGCACGCCGGCATGACGGTCAAACGAGTGCACTCAAATCATCTAGAGGAGGTACTCCCTCCTTGTCAATAATGATTCCACGGATTTAAAAGGCCCGCAACAATTAAAGCGGATCTTTTTTCGCATTAGTTAGCTGCCTTAATTACAGCCGGCTGCATGCAGCCACTCAGAATTGCTCGCAGCCAGTACGCGGAGCAGCGTGCAACGAGTCGCGGCCGAGGGCACGCATGCAACCACTTAAATTGTTGGAATTAATTAGGCTTAAACTTCTGCATGCAGTTAATTATTGCCATGCCTTGGTCTTGCTGCTTTGGCTCACGGGACTAATAAACTCGGACGGAGGGAGTACCTTGGTTGGTGAGATTTTTGAATTAAGCCATGCAAACCGGAAAGGAGGTACTAGTACGTGCGTGATCCGCTATTTATTCGTGTAGGATTAAGTATGTCGTTTCTTGAATTGAGGCCTGCAAACCGGAAAGGAGGTAGTACATGCGTGATCCGCTATTTATCCGTGTAGGATCGAGTAGGTCGGATAGTGTACGTGTAGGATCGAGTAGGTTGGATGGTGTACGTGTACGATCGCATTAGCTGATGAACGTTAGCTGGGAGATAAGGCATTTGCGAACGTTTTTGCTGGCAATTTCTTTAGATTTTCATGGCCTTTTCTTTAGAGCAGCTTGTCAGTTTCTTTAGAGGTAGGCATTTTTATTTAAAAAACTGCCACTTCGGATCTTGCCTCGCAACTAAAACTGCCATGAGCGCATTAGTAGGCTAGCTAGTGATCGATCAGTAACTTGTAAACACTGAGCGAACAGAAATAAGAAACTGTTAGTAACTTGTAAACACTGAGAACACAGAAATAAGGATCATGCTGTGCATAGCAGTAAGAGCCGATCCGTTCAAAATGTTCACACGAGACTCACAGGCCTGGCATTGTAGTGTGTTCACATTAGTAGCCCAAATTCAAAACCAACTAGTACGATTCCCATACATAAGATCAACATGTTAATGCATCTCAATGATTCACAGATCATATACAAATATGTAGCTCCAAAAGCAAAGATCTAGAAAAAACATATGTTCTTCCTACTAACATGGATGCTTCTCTTTTCCAACATTCAGTAGAGACTGAAAGACAAATTTGTTTGTCAATTCTACAATTCCTCTTGCAAACCTAAGTGGTTTCACCAACAGCTGGAACCATGAGAATGAACCACACATGATGGAGGAACATCCACTTCAATATGATTTGGTCTTCTCTCGATCACACGGCGATACTATTTTCGGAATACAAACTTTAACTTAGGCAAAATGATGCCCACTGTATAATCAGACCAAAGCAATGAAGCACCTAGTTTTGCCCAATAAATAATACAGTACTACTTTTCTGCAGTCCATGAAGTGACTATCCAATCTTTTTGTGTCTATTTTCAAATGGCACTTCATGCAGTGACTATACTATTCTCTTGTGCAGTTCAACCACAATTGCGGTCACATCGTTTGTTTAGCAAATAGCAATGTGCAGACATCTCTGTCTGCACAAATATCAAGCAGCTAGTAAACATATACCCCACCTTGTATTTTCGGTTTAAACATGTCTCTTCCGCTTAGCATCTATCATGTTTTGCACTGGACAAATAGATATAGCCATGTTTTGCCCTGGAGAATTTCATACTGAATTGATTTGCTGGTTCAGAGCAAAAATATAGCGCATATTCTTCATCAGACCAAGGATATCCATGTTCGCAGTGATGGAAGAGGTGAAATCGATACAACCGAAATTGAGCATCCAATCATTGAATCATGTCCTGCAGCTCCAATGTAGGTCCACCCTGCCAATAAATTCACATACAAACCACTAGTATTACTATCTAATGACAGTACAAAAAGAGTAGCAAGATAGTAGCAAACCATGTACCTTCGTAATGAATAGCTCATGGTGCCACAAATTCGATATAAAGGTTTGGAAGAAAACATGCTCCTAATGTTGAACCATTTGGACTTTTTGTGCAGTTCCACTAAAATCGAGCATCTCTGTTTGCATAGATATTGAAAGTGTGATTACTATAAAACTGGCACTAGTTGAATCATAGACTCACAAATATGAGCATTCCAATTTCTTAATGGGAAAAGGTAGCAAGACTGTTTCTAACCATCCTATTTGAAGGAATAAATAAGGCAACAGCGGGTGATGTCAGGAAGGCATATATAGTTCTTTCTGAAAAAATGATCGATTCCTGACCTTTCCTCTTCTTTTAAGCATATATTTTGTCAGTTCAACTAAAATAAAATGCCATCACAGCCTTGACAATTCAGTGACACTGTACAAAAGGAAATGACTTAACATTACATCATGATGTCAGGTATGTAGTCGACATGCATTAGAGACAAACATACAGACCTCCTCCGATAACATAATGAACATTAATTTTAACAAAGGTGTGACTAGCTTTACCGGGATAATTTGAGTGAACTCTACACCCTCTGTTCCTTTATATAATACGTTTTGGCAGTTCAATTTAAAGTACCCAAACATCTAGTATTTAGAAAAACAGGTAGTAGTTTTCTTGAGCACATATCTGGGAAAGCTTGCCACACTTTATTTATGTCCATCCGCTAATGCAACACCATTCAAATAGTACTAATATGCACTAATCCAGTGTCTAGTACAACAGTAGAGTAGTTATTTTATTACAGGGTACAGTACAATGGTTTTACTGAAGAGATTTCAATAGACTCTAGCACTGGAAGATTTCTATAAGAATTAGCAATACAAAATGTTAAGGTAACAAGTTTCAGCATTGCTATACTAGCTGTGCATGAGCATTAAACCAAATACAAAAGTCTGAAAGTAACTAGCATTATTAACTAATGACAGTATAAAAAAATTGCAAACCATGTACCTTCAAGGTAAATATCTTTTCAAACTCGAGGGGACCTAAAAATTGCTATCCCAATCTTGATAATTGGTCAAACATAAAAACTTGATCGAACGAATCAAGAGAACAACCGGAGGAGGAGGTGCCCACTCTTGACATTTCCTCTTGACACTGTACAAAAAAAAATTGACTTATCTCATGAAAGTGAGGTATGCAATCTATAAGCATTAACAGTGCAAAAATCTGAAGGTAGTAACAAGATTCATCATTGGTTTACTGGCTGTGCAACAGCATTAGAATGCCTTAGCTGAAAAATCTTTAATACATCCACAATCAACAGCTAACCCTGAAATAATTCAGTGACATTAAATGGCATTGCTTAAATTTATCGGTGGCATTAGACTGAGTGCGGCATTAGTTAAATGTGGCATCACTTTAGCAGTAGCGTTGCTTGACTTGGCTGCTGGCGTTATACTAACAGCAAAAAAGTGGCAATAACAGCATGGGAGGCCAATTCAGACAGTGGGTGCACCAGTACGATGTACCTCCACGGTCGCATAGAATGGTGTGGGAGGTATGGTTGCCCAGAGCAACAAATATCTAGGCAGCATATATGGATTGCGTCCCATTTTTGTTCTCTTTAGCCACCTTTTTCCTATGTGAGGACAACAAACTGATCTACCTGGTCATTCTCTATTGCGTTGTCATGCCTTTCTACC
The DNA here is from genome assembly GCF_018294505.1 of Triticum aestivum. Lineage (NCBI taxonomy): Eukaryota > Viridiplantae > Streptophyta > Magnoliopsida > Poales > Poaceae > Triticum > Triticum aestivum. Next base: position 554,716,614 of record NC_057808.1, on the reverse strand, counting down.
CTTCTTCAACCAAGAGACACGAGACTCGTTCTTTAGCTACTGATTTTCCCCTTTTCAACCTAGATGCGGGTCTGATGCCTACTCTCTTGGACAGTACAGTCTCCCTTCCTTTCCTTATTCAACCCAGACATGGATTAGTCTGCATGAAGTAGGGTTTCCTTTAATAGTGCAAATTAAGGTTTTCGTCTGCGTGACCAGCAGAGCAGAGGATAGCAAATTAGGAAGATGGTGGAGTGGAAAAAGATCCACATGCAGCGACGTGGAAGATGGGGCATACCTGAGGGTCGGCGGGAAGTGGCTTCGCTCGTGGTCGTTGTCCTCCGCACACACTACGGCAGCGAGCTTGGGGACGGAGGCCATCCCGCACCTGCGCTAGGTCTGAGAGGACGGCGTTGTCATCAGTGTGTGACCTCGCTCGCGACGACGAGTGCGACAACGCTGCACGTCCTTTTCTTCCCCGGCGGATCTGTGACCACCGGTGAGGAGGGAGAGAGAGGCCGTATTTTTTACATCTGGAGAGAGGGTGGTAGTGTGAGAAGCAAGTGGGCAGCCCTTAGCAAGAAAGCGCTGAAGCTCCAGCCTATATATCTTTCTTATACTACTAGTACTAGAGGTGGAGTAGTGGTAGAGTAGTTTATATTTTCTCTGCATACAGTACCAGTTAGTCGTGCTTCAAAACTGAACGGCATGCCATTAAAAAAATAAAGTCGAGGAATAATGTGGCACTTCGGGCCAACGCGGCCAGACCGCATTTTGCACGAGAAATGACACACCATGTTTCGTGTACATGTGGTCCCGTTCCAACATGTCAGTGAGATGACGGTGAGTCCTTTTGTACAATTTCCGAATGGACATCTATGTAGGCCGGGGTGCCTCTTTGTGTACCGTGGCAACCGTCCACCGCCTTTTCGCCTTCCCTCTCGATTTGGAACTGCTGTTGCACGCTCTTCCTCCCTCCTCCATTTGCCTTCACCCTTCCTTCTGCCATTGTTCGATCATCTTCCCCATGGAGGGAACAAGTCAGAAACGACCCCGTTATTCTTGCCCCGATCTAAAAGATGACGTGGTGGAGGAACTCATTGATCGGTGCGACGTCATCACCTCGGCTAGCATGGCAGGTTCGTTCAAGACCATTCTCGACTCAACTAATAACATCATTACAAGGAACCCAAACGTCCAGGAGCGGTTTGATCTCCCTTATCTTCTTTGCAATAAGCCTGTTCGCATGGGCGCGGACGATGGAGGCCTCGCCTTGTGCAAGTTGATGCCGCTTGATAATGATACGTGTGATGTCAAGATGCCATCGCTTAAGGGTAAGGCCTGGGCTGGCGCAAATGTAGATTTGGTTGTTTATATTGGGTACAATTGCGAGTGGGAACTTGTGAATGTGCACACTCGTTAGCGGATTCCACTTACAAAAATCTCAGAGTGCCCTGAGGTTGAGCACACAGATGATCTACGCACGCTCAAATACGATCATGGTGGCTCTCTTCTATGGAAGATAGCAATTTGTCGAGATCCCAACCGCTCTTGGAATTATGAGAACTATGAAGTTGTTGCTATCTTCGACAAGCTTGTTGCCGTCGTTACTGATTCCACGGTTCGTCCATGGTTATTGCTCAAAAATCAGTTTCTGTACACAGATGAGCACTGTGATGCAATTGAATACGAGGATCTTGTGTTTGCTACCACCACTCGTGGCACTGTTTTTGCATGGGATCCTCATAGTTTTGGTACGTTTGTCTTCCACCGTAATTATAATTGTTTCATCCACATGCATGCGGGTTTGCAAGTTTCCCTTTACTAATTAACCTTCTTCTTGTGTTTCCAAGGTCTTGTGAACATTCCATCACCTATACTTGAAAAGTTTTATAACCAAGGGGGAGATGACGATGGTGATGATCATGAGCATGAGGACGAGGAGGGCCCATGTACTCGGTGGCGCTTGGCAACTTATTCCGATGGATCACCCCTTCTTGTCTGTATACAGCTCACTGCTGATGTTACTACTAAGGAAGCAGGTGTTGTCTCCCATGGTCGCACTATCCGGACCTATTCCAACACCCGTTGCATGGTATTCGGGATGGATACTAGTGTGCTAGCGCCAACACCTTCTCCCTGTACAGTATTGATACACTACAAAAAAAATACACTTCTGTGATGATACATGTTTGTCACAGTAGGTCGCGTTTTCTGTCATGCATGTACATCCATGACGATTTTATGACAGAATCAAGATAGTCATACCTGTGATGTCGTAGAAGTGTTCCATGACATTACCAAAATTATCATCACGGAAGTGTCCACTTCCATGACGATAAATCGCACGTCACAGAAGTGCTTTTGTCAAGGGTGACCGACACGTGGCATCCACCGTAACGGAACGCCGTTAAGCTATCGGGTCCCGTTTTGGATCCGATAACACATTAACAACCCCGACCAATGGGGATTTTCCACGTGTAAAATCATCATTGGCTGGAGGAAACACGTGTCGGCTCACCGTTGGGACAGATGTCATCCACTCATTGGACAGGAGGCGCCTATGATACGTCGACACGTGGCACGGCCCAACAGAGGCCCATTCCTATGAAAAGGCCAGCCCGTTTGACTTGGTCAAAAGGTGGCGGGCCGGCCCACGAAAAGCCTGTTAACAGCCTGTTTGCATATAGCCTATTTACAGCCCGCTAACCCAGGGCCTGTTACGACCTATCCGAATTAGGCCGAGTAGCGTCATCTGGGCCGTCCAATATAATTCCAGCCCATTTTAACTTCCGGCCCATGTATGGCCCGTGACGTCTTTCGGCCCATATGAGGCCCTTTGTAACTCTTCGCCCATTAACGGCCTGTGGTGAAACTAGCCTGTAATGAACAGTGTATCACTTTATACCCATTAATGACCTGTGGTGAAACTGGCCCGTAATGAACAGTGTATTAGTTTATACCCATTAACGGCCCGTTATTCCGTTGGGCCGTTTCCAGCCCATGTTATCTTTCGGCCTTCTCAGTGCCCATTTATTATTGGGCTCATATCCAGCATTCGTTTACTTACGGCCCGTTACTGTCATTTTCTGCTTGTGGGCCAAATTCAGCCCGTGGTTACAGTCGGCCCGTTTGTGGCCCGTTAATACGTTGGGCCATTTTCATAGCGTCATCAAATACAGCCGATTAACGACGGCCCGTTATGGTCGGCCCATGAACGGACGGTTCCAACTCTAGCCCGTTTACGGCCATAATGCGGTCTGTTATTGGCCCATGTTTGGCCAACCGATCATACGGCCCGTAGAAGGCCCATTGTGTCTGCGACCCGTATAAGGCCCATTGTTTCTATGCCCCGTCGAAGGCCCATTGTTTCTATGGCCCTTAGAAGGCCCATTCTTTCTATGGCCCGTAGGAGGGCCATGGTAACTACAGTAAATATGTAACCCATGGTTATTGTGGCCTAGTTTTTAAAAATAGGTTATTGCGGCCACTTGCAAACCGCGGAAAGAGAACTACACTGACTACAACCAAACAAATAAACAATACAATAAGGAAATAAATAAGCAAGCAACTTACGCTAGGCTATCACGGCTATTACACATATTACATCCACTGGGCATCAAAGTTCGCCACCAGTGCAAATATAGGGAACAAAGCAACATATAAACGCCGTAGCAAAACAAGTCCAGAACTAAAACCACTTCAGAAGAGCTCAAGAAACAATATCATGGGTACCCATAATGCTGGCAAGATTCTTAGAAAGCTTATTAACTTTCTCTTGCTTGGCGCTTAAATCCTCCACCACTTGCTATTGCACCAGAAAGTATGCATCTGAATTCTGCGGGGACTTCCTCAGTCCTTCGGCTTCCTGTCGCATAACATCTGATCGATGTCTTTCAACTTGAAGTTGAGACTCAAGAAGCCAAACTGATTCAGGCAACGAGTTCGAAAAGATGGTGCCAGCAGTAGTAGCCAGTAACTCGAACACTACATCAAGATAGGACTTTGGGGTTGTCTCAGTGTCTTCAATATAGTTTTTATCAGCTTTCTTGGAGACCAACAGGGATGTCTCACTATCTTGAACCTTATTTGCATTACTTCCTTTACCATTGCATAACGGGGTACGCTTCTCCAATATTTTATCCGTGTTCTAAAAGAGAAACAAACAAACACATCTCAGGTTTACAATATTAATGTAGTATATGAAACTCATTTTGGTAAACCAATTCAGTAGTAAGGTGGACAGAATAACAGCATGAAACAAACATATATCTATGTAGTATGGTCACTGTATGGTATATATCATTCTAGTTTATGTTACCAAATCAAGATAGATACAGTTCGAATCATATCTATTTAAGATAAAGCACCATAGACAGAATATAAGTGTGGGAAACTACACAGCAATAACAACACTTGTAATTAATGTGCATGGCATGAGAACATAACTGTTGATTCAATTGAAACTGAAATCAACATAGAGCAAGTTACAACAGCAAACACGTTAAAGAAACAGGTTTAAAACATACCTGTTGCGCCATTGGAGTTTCAATTGCATCCTTCAAATTTGAAATTAGTTGGTATGAGTAAATACAGTGATGCAAGAGAAAAGTAGTATGAACTATAGCTACGGAACCTGACCTGAGAACAATTCTCCTTCGGCTTTAAGCGTTCACTTGGGGTTCGGAGTGGTGGTCCTCGTGCTTTGGGCACTGCAGTTGCCTTACTAACTGCTTGTGTTTGGGTGCTCTGTGGTGGAGACGGTGCTGTGTCAACGGGAACTGGGTTACTATCTACTGCCAATGCCATCTTGTTGCAGGACACAATTTCACATGTATGATGGCTAACTAAACAGGATAGAATGACATACTTCAAAATATGATGAGTATGTAAATAGTATGACATGATATAACTATACAATATGTCTATTAAAGTGGTTGGCATGCCATAAATCACAAACATGCCGTCGATGGAAACATGATGGCATGATATAATTCACGGATAGAATGACATAATTTAAAATATGATGACTATGTAAACAGGATGAGATGATATAGCTATATTATGTATTTAGAAAATGGGTTGGCATGCCATAATTCAGATACATGCTGTCTATGTAAACATCATGGCGCGATATAATTCAAATATATGATTTATATACTAATAAGGAAGTGAGCTGAGGGCAATCGCATATATGATGTGTCAACTAAGGAGATGGCATTGTGTGTATATGATGTAAAAAATAAGCATTGCAATACAACATATGCATGATATGAGTAATATAACCCTGCCAAGTTTGAGCATACACCTCAGGGGGATAATAGGACTGGTCATCTGCCTCTGAATCCTCCTCTGAAGAGCTATCTATAACCAGCAAGATATCTGCTTCAGCAGGTAGCATTGTCTGCTCTGAAGACCTTGTTTTCACTCCAGATTTCTCCATCACCAATTCAAATGGCTGATGCACAGGAAGAGCAGTTGAATATACAAACATTGTCAACAAAAGCAATGAGAAATACAAAAAAAGGACGGCATGATATAATTCACATATATGACGCTTGGCTAAATAGCATGGCATTGCATAATTCACATATATAATGCCTTGCAACAAGATAACATTGCATAATTCACATATATAATGTCTTGCAACAAGATGGCATTGCATCATTCACATATATGGTAATTAGACACTAAACATGTGGCATTCACACAAAGCATGTCTGAACTATGCAAATGACATAGCAATGCAAGATACCATACGCACGATATGAGCAACATAACCCTGCCAAGTTAGAGCATGCACCTCGGGGGGGGGGGGAATAGGACTGGTCATCTATCTCTGAATCCTCCTCTGAGGAGCTATCTGTAACCAGCAAGACATGCACTTCGTCAGATAGCATTGTCTGCTCTGAAGACCTTGTTTCCACTCCAGATTTTTCCATGACCGTGCCGAATGGCTGATGCACAGGAAGAGTAATTGAATGTACTAAAATTGTTGACAAATTTAACACGTAATAAAAAATGATGGCATGATCACTAGTAGAAAAATGGCCATTTGACCCGGTTCGTGAGGGCCATTTGTCCCGGTTCCAGAACGGGACTAAAGGGTCGTAACTAAAGCCCTATACCTTTAGTCCCGATTCGATCGGGAACCGGGACAGATGGGGCTCCACGTGGCCGGAGTGGCTTCCCCAGGTAGGGGGAGCTTTTGTCCCGGTTGGTGCCACCAACCGGGACCAAAATACTTCAACGCGTTAGCAGTTCAGGGGCTGGGTTTTTTTCTGAAAGGGGGGGGGTTGGGGGTTTTGGGGGGTTTTGTAGGGTTAATTTAGGGGTTTCATATATTGTGTTAGCTAGCTAATAGAGAGGAGTGTCCTCTCTTATCTCCGTGCTTGGTCGACGCTACGTATAGAGAGGACTCGACACGCTAGCTAGCTAGTAAGCAAATGAAGGAAACCATTAAGTACAGAAGATCATCATGAACATATACACAGAGAGAAGTGATCGACCTCTCCTTCTCCGATAGATTGGTCGAACAACAAGTTTTCGTATGTCTATCCGACGCTACTGGCTACATATCTATATACAATATAAGATCTCTTTCGTCCCCTAACATCTGAACTCAACTTCCACATGGTATTCTCCGTGTTTGTCGATGACGTGGTCAAGAAAGAATCCCGCCAATTCCTCTTGAATTGCTCATACGCGATCTTGTGGTAGGAGTTCATCCCGCATCTGCCACATCTAATTTTTAGAAGGGTGTCAATACATATATATGAATGAAACTGAAATGATGGTACTAAAATAAAATTGTGAATATTATTGCTTACGCCCTTCATATTGTTGTCTAGAGTAGCCCCGCTCACAGGTGGTGTGGTGGATGAACTCGCAAATGTAGTATCCACACAAATCATTCCTGGGTTCCTGCCACAACCACTTTACAAGAAATAGAGGTCAATCAAACTGATAATCAAGCATGCTAAATGGTATTGATGAAACTAGCTAGAATCAATGGGAGATGCGCGGAACTAGCTAGTAGCTAGTACTTACTTTCGGGTGGTCAAATCGCAGTTGTGCCGGCAGTCCCGGAGCTTGTGCGGTGAACGTTTTCCAAACCCTGCCAGACAAAGAAAACAATTACTTGATATCAGGAAATGAACAAAGTTGCCGATATGATGCGATAATGATCGACTGAACTTACTTCTCGAGCATTGTAGTCACGGTCGCATACTCCTCCTGATTTTTTCGTTTGGAGTCTACGACGGTTACTAGTCCCTGCTCAAGCTTAATCTCTAGAAGAATAAAGTGGAAGCTGCGCATGCATGCATAACTCATCAATTACATTACTATAACCTTGAGTAATAAGGGAAACCGAATATGCACAAGACAGTAACACTCACTTGTATTAGTAAGGAAAGAGTATTGTAGCTTTGTTTTGATTTCGAAGTAACGATGCTAGCAACTTGGCCTCGTTTTGTCTGGCATCATGTTTAACACTCCATTCATCCATGAGATTTATGTTAATGAACCCAATATCACCTACTTGTCTTTTCTTCAATTCGGCGATCTTCAATCTGCATAATATAGTGAGGATAATTATATATACATGCAATGAAAGAGCTGAGCTATATATAGAGACTTAACTTGTTCTATCGAGGGCCTTTTGATTGAAAAACTGGAAGAACTCCTCATATGGAACTAACAACAGATCAATTCCAACGAGGTCGTGCTCCTCTTTAACCGATAGCGACAAAGTATTTTTCCCAGACTTCCTGCAAATGTCCATGTACCAATCATGGAATCGTCGCATCATCATTGTTAGGGAAGTACGAGGTCTGACGAGAGGCTTCCCGTGCTCGAATCTTAATGTGTCCACCTCCATTGTTCCAAAAACTATTGCATCTTCGTCGGTCATGTAATATCCAGGATTGGCACCGGGCAGCATCCCCGGAAGATTAGCGACGATATCGCTCGACACATTGAGCGGGGGGCACGATTGCTTCGCTTGTTCGCCGAGCTAAGGAATTTGTTTCCCTTTTCTTTGTTCTGCTAGCCTTTGATCAATGCAAGTACTTCCCGACCGCTCCGCTTCCTTATATGTCCTTTCAATGATGTGGTCATAGTTGGATTGCGGTGGAGGCAGTGATGGTCGCTGCAGGGCATCCAAAGTGCGCTTCGCTTTCACCGGATCTATCTTCTCCGCCGGAGGTGGATGTTTCTTAGCTTTTACCGATTCAAAGAAGTCATTCACTTGGCCTTCACAGATCTTTTGGTTTTCCTCCTCGCTCCTCTCGTACGGTAACTTCTCTAGAGGCTTGAGAGACGATGGACCGTATCTGTATTGCCATCATCCTCTGGCTATACTGCTAGACGCCGGAGCAGCCGGAGCAGCTACGGCTGTCTTCTTTCATTGCTTAAGAGGCGGAGCAGCCGGAGGCGGACTTCTACGATGCGCCGGAGCAGCCGGAGCGGCGGCGTCTATGTTCCGCCGTCGCTTACGAGGCGGCGAAGGAGGAGGCGGGCTGCTCGGATGCGCCGGAGCAGGCAGAGAAGGAGGCAGAGTATTGCCGCCCTCATGCGCCGGAGCAGGAGGCAGAGTGCCCTGATCACTCGCCGGAGGAGGAGGCGGAGGAGGCGGAGTGCCCAGCTGACTAGCAGGAGCCGTGAAGTTCAGAAGCTTGATGTGCTCCTTCCTCCATAGACACGGAGTATGCATAGCAAGACCCAGCTGAGTCTCCCCATCATCTGTAGGGTGGTTAAGCTGGAGCTCCTCAAATCCCTCCATTATTTCGTCCACCATCACAACAGCATAGCCTTGTGGAATCGGACGACAGTGAAAAGTTGCTCCGGGTGAAGGAGGGAACACAGAGCCGACAGCCGCCTTGACTTTGAGCTGATCCCATTGCGTCATAAGGTGGCACTTGTGTGAATCCGTGATAAAATCCATGGGGTAGCTAGGACCCGCCAAGTCAGGCTGCTGAACGAGCTCGGTGGAAGCCCCGCTGCTTCTCCGCTGAGATGGCGGGGTAGCTTCTTCGGTAGCATCTTGGGCAGGATCTCGCAGCTGCTGGTTCTCAACATCTCGTTCCTCTAGCTTTCTTACCCTTGCCTTAATCTCCGGTAGTTCGCTCTGCTCCACTTTCCTCCTCCTCTCTTGGGTTTTGTAACTGCCTGCATCGGGAAACCCAACCTTCCACGCAACAGAGCCTGGCGTGCACCGTGTTCATCCAGGGTGCTCAGGATTCTCGAGGGCCCTTGTGAGCTCGTCGTTCTCTTTGTCGGGAACGAACTTCCCTTCCTGCACTTCATTGATTGCTTTCCGAAGCTTCGTCACGGGTGTTGCATGTTGCTCCTCCCTCCAGCAGCACTTCCCTGTTTCAGGGTCCAATGTTCCACCAGCCCTGAAGAACCAAGTCCTACAACAATCTCGCCAGTGCAATGTCTCTGGTTCGACCCCTTTAGCAATCAGGTCCTGCTCAGCCTTGTCCCGCAACGGCCGGGCTTTGAGGTAGCCACCTGACCCCATGCGATGGTGATGCTCCTGCTTTGCAGCATTTATCTTGTTAGTCGCTGAGATCTTCTTACTCCTCTCCGATGTCTTGTTGGCTACCAATGCGGGCCAGTGATCTCTTGTCTTCTCAAATCGGCCGGTGAATTCTGGAGTCTTGTCTTGGTCGACATACGTTGTTTTCAACTCATTCTTCCACCTCCTGAATAGATCTGCCATCTTCTTGAGAGCATAGGACTTGATCAATGGCTCTATAACTGGAGTTAATATACCTCAACGGACTTTGCAACAGCTGATCCCGACTCCGTTCGGTCATCGGACCCGTCATCATGGTCGCCGGAACCACCATCACGATCATGAACCTCCTCCATTGCTTGATCACCGCAGCCTGCTTCCTCTCCTTGCAGACCTTCTTCGATGTCGTTGAGAAACGACAAGACTACATCACCTCCGTCGCGGATTATGTCCCCCAATATCTCTTCTTGATCGAAGTCTCTTTGATGATCCATAGTTTCTGCAAATATTACAACACGGAAATTAATATACAAACATGAGAGATGGATATATCGAAGTTATCGGGGAGGGGGTATATATATCGACCCCCCTGAGGGAGTCCTGGACTAAGGGGTCCTCGGGCGTCCGGCCTATTATCAATGGGCCGGACTGGTGGGCTGTGAAGACATGAAGGCCGAAGACTGTACCCGTGTCCGGATTGGACTCATGGAAGGCAAACTTGGCGACCAACTATGAAGATTCCCTTCTATGTAACCGACTCTATGTAACCCTAGATCTCCCCGGTGTCTATATAAACCGGAGGACGTAGTCCGAATAGGGAGATACTCATTACCATAGTCATACAGGCTAGACTTCTAGGGTTTAGCCATTACGATCTCGTGGTAGATCAACTCTTGTAATACTCATACTCATCAAGATCAATCAAGCAGGAAGTAGGGTATTACCTCCATAGAGAGGGCCCAAACCTGGGTAAACATCGTGTCCCCCGTCGACTGTTACCATCGACCTTAGACGCACAGTTCGGGACCCCTTACCCGAGATCCGCCGGTTTTGACACCGACATTGGTGCTTTCATTGAGAGTTCCACTGTGCCGTCCTCAATAGGTTTGATGGCTCCTTCAATCGTCCATAGCGACGCTGTCCAAGGAGAGACCTTCCCCGGACAGATTTTCCTATTCGGCGGCTTCGTATTGTGGGGCAACTCGCCTAGCCATCTGGAGAAGACCGACAGCTACGCCCCTGGCCATGAGGTCAAATTCGGAAGCTTGAAATACGTTGCGGACATCCGTGGAGACTTGATCTTCATCGGATTCGAGACCATGGCGATCGCTCCCCCTTGCTCCGATGAACATGACTTAAATCTGTCATTGGACCATATTCAGGTGATGGTCCGTGTAACTGCTACGGCCTTAGATCCGGAGCAGATTGCGCCATCCAAAACCGCAGAATCCATGACGTTGGAGCCGCACATGGACTCAGCACCTTGCAATGTCTGCGTCAACGGAATTCCGGGCTCGTCTCCGGCTATCAGTTCCGAACCACACACGCCTATAGGCATAGAGCTGGATCGGTTATCGATCTTCGAATTCGGCGCTACAGATATCTTCGAACACACGCCCTTGGGCGACGTTCTAAATTCATTAAAAAGCATGTCCTTGGCGGGGAACTCACAGCCGAACTATATCCGGTTCGAGCTAGAGGCTGATAACGGAGAATTTCGCTTCCCACCCGCCACCCACTTCATAGCCACTGTAGAGGACTTAATGAACATGCCTGAGTATGGCTCTGAAGACATCGACGATATGGACGATGATGCCGACAAGGAGCAAGGCCAAGACCCACAGTTCACGGGACGTGGGATGGCCACCTCTTCATACGATGTGGACATGGTTGATACACCTAAAAAAGCTAGTGATGATGACAAAGAAGACCCAGTTGAGAATAAACCTCCTGAGACACAGTCTAAGTATCGGTGCCCTATACGTCGCTCTAAGTCACATCGCAGCAACGCTGGCACCGGAGAAAATAGTACTCCGGACGACACCGAGAACAATGAAGACCCTGTTGGAGCAAGATCCAAACAGGAGGAACAAGAAAACGGGCAAGCCATCCCCGATGAAAAGGCCCCGCCCAGCGACAATTCGGAGGACGACAACTACCTTCCGCTCTCCGAAGATGAGGTAAGCCTCGGCGACGAAGATTTCATCGTACCCGAAGAGCCCCTCGAGCAGGAGCGCTTCAGGCGCAGGCTAATAGCTACTGCAAGGAGCCTGAAAAAGAAGCAGCAGCAGCTTCAAGCTGACCAAGACCTACTCAACGATAGATGGACCGAAGTCCTGGCCGCCGAAGAATACAGCCTTAATGGCCCAGCCAAAAGCTACCCGAAGCATAGATTGCTACCTCAGTTTGATGACGAGGCGTTGGAGCCCGTATCATCAACACACGATGCGTCAAGACGTCGCCAACTCTGTCCGAATAACGAGGCAACTCAAGCCGAACACCAGGCCGCCCCACCTCACCGTAAAGGCAAGAATAACACAGCTCATGGTTGTATAGACGACCTTCGATGGGACCTGGACAGTAGAGCAAGACACGCAAGATCGATCTATGGACCGCGAGGGCATGCCTCGACACGCGACGATGGCTACCTATTCGGACGTGACAAACCTAGCCACCCCGAGCCGAAAACCACAAAGGGACTCCTTCAGAGTTGCGTCGCAGCGTGGCCCTACATAGAGGCGCCACACACCCTCTTTGCTTCACTGATGAGGTAATGGACCATGAATTCCCCGAAGAATTCAAACCCGTCAATATCGAATCATACGATGGAACAACAGACCCCGCGGTATGGATCGAGGATTTCATCCTCCATATCCACATGGCCCGTGGTGATGACCTGCACTCTATCAAATACCTCCCACTAAAACTAAAAGGGCCAGCTCGGCCGTGGTTAAATAGCATGCCTGAAAATTCCATAGGCAGCTGGGAAGACTTGGAAGAAGCCTTCCTTGACAACTTCCAGGGAACATATGTCCGGCCACTGGATGCCGATGACCCAAGCCACATTGTCCAGCAGCCCGGAGAGTCAGCCAGGAAGCTCTGGACTCGGTTCTTAGTCAAAAAGAACCAAATCATCAATTGTCTGGATGCGGAAGCCCTCGCAGCCTTCAGACACAGCGTCCGGGACGAATGGCTTGCACGCCACCTCGGCCAAGAAGGACCTAAATCCATGACAGCCCTTACCGCTCTAATAACCCGCTTTTGCGTGGGAGAAGACAACTATCTCGCTCGTAGAAGCAATAGCGCCAGCGACCCGGGCACTTCTGAAATACGAGACAGCAACCGCAAGCCATGACGAAGCAAACAGAAAAGGTGCAATGATAATGAAAGATCACGCGACACAGAAGTCAACGCCGGATTCAGCTATCCCAAGCCCGGTGAATGGAAGAAGCCATTCAAGGCAAACCGAGACGAACCATCCAAACTAGACAGAATATTGGATCAACCCTGCCAGATTCACGGCCACCCCGATAAACCAGCTAATCATACTAACAGAAACTGCTGGGTCTTTAAGCAGGCCGGCAAGCTCAATGCCGAACACAAGGGGAGAAGGCCGCCAGGCGACAGGGACGACAGAGAGGTTCACCAACAAAATACCGGGGGCCAGAAGCAATCTCCACCCGAGGATTGACTACTCCCGGAGCAAAAATAGCAGTCCGGTTTCCGCCACCCACCTCGTGCACCTGCAAAATTTGTACCGCGCATACATCACTACGCACTCAAGATACCATGGGCATTGGTGGAAGCACACTACGGACAAGCCTGCAAGAATTCCCGTAACACTTTTTATCTCTTTTCTTCTTATTTCTTCCTTCACTATCTCTTAAAAACAGGTGACGAACAAGGCAAACATCTAAAACTGACTCTGCCGCATTTCGGATCCGTACACTCACCTAAGGGACTACTTCCATCAAGGATTCCCCTCGCCGAGGACAGGCGGTGCTGACGTGCGACAGGAGGTCCAAAATAACTTTTTGTAGACCGCACTCTTTATTTCGAGCCTGTACTATACCTTTTCCTCCGCCTCCGACCCCGAGCATGTCAAATAGCGGGGTTGTGATCTTTGTATATATAAAGTAATCATTGGCATATCGCTCAGGTCCCAGTAAAACAGTATCTGAATTAACATCCGTGTTGTTTCGCCAATGAATATGGCTCCCACGGTTGTTTCACAGATATACCTCGGCATAACCTGCCAGGGGCTCGGTATGGGAACAAATGAGTTGCCCGCAAAACCCCAAACAGCTCTATAGCGTACTTCAGCGTCGCAAGTTTGGCCTTATATGCATCAGCTCCGAATCATTGTCTTGGGTCAACAGTTGTGTTTCCCGGCTCCTGTGCTTGCTACCCTACGTTCCGCTCCATCGTCTAGGGTAGTAAAGGGAGAACTACTACGATTGTGCTTCCGGTTCATCCGTTCAAGTACCTTAGTAGAGAAAGCCGAAAACTGACTGTCATGATGCAGCGAGAGTTGGTCAACCACTTGAAGACATATTGGAATCTTTAGCAATTTTCCGTGTCACACGAAGGATCTTTTCCAGATCAAATATGTACGTCACCATATTATAATACGCCGCATACATACCAGGGGCTATGTCGTAGCCCCACCATAAAACTCCTATGGCTAAGTGACAGTGTTAACGCCCTATAGTCTGATTGCCTGGTTCGCCGCATTATCACCTCCTTCATGGACCAAGACGTTGGATAAAGAGTGATTAAATGCATTTACGAACACCCCCGTACTTCCTACGAGGGGGTTGAAGCCGGCGACTGGAAAACTTTCAGATTATATTAAAAACGGCCGCACAGGAGGAATTCAAGCTTTCAAGCAAAACATAAAACATAGATTAACTATAAAATTATCTTTTGCAATTCTCATGCACCTCACTCGAACATTGTGTGTTTCGAGCACTGACCCTCTATCAAGCGGGCGGCCTCTAGGACGTCTTCAAAATAATGCTCCGGTCCAGGACGGTCCTTGCCCTTGGGTGGACTCTTCGCCGCAACATCGATGGCCATTATTTTCCCCAGAATGTCTTGACTCGGGCAAAAGCCATCCGTGCACCCTCAATGCATGTCGACCGCTTCACAGCGTCAATACGCGGCACCGCATCAACAAGCCTTTGCACCAAACCGAAGTAGCTATTCGGAGCCGTCTCGGTTGGCCACAACCGGATTATGACGTTCTTCATGGCAGTGCCGGATATCCTATGAAGCTCGGCCCATTGGGATATCTGTTCATTCAGCAACAGGGGGCGCTTTGATGCACCAAACTATGACCAGAAAAGCTTCTCCATTGTGTACCCATCTCGCACTTGATAATACTGCGCCGCCTCGGAAGAACTCTTCGGCAAGTCTAAAAACTCGTCCGAGGAACTCCACACTCGGTCAAGCTGAGCATAGTTCGGATCACCGAACTTAGTCTGTAGCAGAAAGGGTTTACCAGCCGCAATCTCCCCAGCTTGCCGGATCTACTCACGGGTTGCGCTGGATTCCGACCGTGCTTCTCTTGCCTCTTGTAAGGCCTTGCCCAGTTCTGCAATTTTGGCTTCATTCTCCTTCTCCAGGAATTCACAGCGGGCAGTAGCATTTTTCAGTTCGAGCGCCATCGAGGATATCTTCTCCTCGTCTTGACGCCGTGCAGCCTGTTCAGCTTTTAACTCAGCCGATGCCTTTTCGGCAGCCGCACTGCTACACCAGGCCTGCTCTTTTGCCCGGGCAAGCTCCGCTCGAAGAAATTCAACAGCGGCAGCAGCATCTGCAGCCATGAACATTCCAGCATATAGATTTTAGCTTCATGCTTATACCACAAAAAATGTATGGGGATTGCCCCGAATACATACCTTGCGCCTCGTCAAGACGCATACTGATTAACGCAAGGTCATCCCCTGCTACATCAAGCTTCCGCTGCAGCTCGGCAATTTCCATAGTCTGGGAAGTAGCCAATGGGAAAACAGCATGCGTTCAAGTTCATCAGATCAGTCCTTGAGTAATTCTTTTCGATCCTCCGCTTCGCTTCCTAGTGGAAGCCAACCTGAGTATCAGGGGCTACTACCTATATACAGGTGCATCTTTGCAAATAAAACATAGCTGAAAACATTATATCACAAACCTCGAAGCCTTTTAGCAGGCTCATGAAGGCTTCATTCAATCCGCTTTTCACGGACAAAATCTTCTCAACCACTGTACCCATCAAGGTACGTTGTTCCCCTGAGACAGATGCTTTTCGCAACATGTCTCGCAATATATCTGGAGCCTCCAGGTCTCCGGAAGCCGCTCTAGGAGCACAACCATCCTTTAAAGGAACCCGTTCACCTGACTCCAGAATCACCGTCGGCTGCGAGCCAGACAGTCCGGGGCCTTTATTATCAGCCCCAGAATTCCGGATGGTCGGAGATCCACCTTCGGGTGCTGCCTCTTTTATCCCCTGCGTAGCTTGTTGATCAAGAAAAATCCTCCCCGATTGCACTTCAGAATCATCTGCCTTATTAGGCGAGGAGGTTGGGGAAGGCATCTCGCTCTCCATCATCTCTGGGAGGAGACCTCCCGAAGAAGAGGATTGCCCACAAAAACTCTGTGCCGACCTATAAAAACGCAAGGACACATTACGTATGTCTTCGGTAACGGCAAAGGAGCGGGACGCTGTCAAAGTACCCCGGATTTACTTACGGTTGGGTCGATGGCTTGTCCCCATGTTGGAGTTGTTCAACGGCGTCGCTTTCCAAACCCAAGCAACTCAACGGTGATATTTTGCCCCTCTTAGGAAACCGCCCCTCCCAACCTTCGGAGGCGGCCCTTTTCCTCCTGCTCGGAGAAGGGATACTGGGTCCTTTTTCACCGCTGTCGTCAGGCGAGGAAAGGTTGATTTCTCCGGACTCAGTATCCGACTTACCTCTGGAACAAAGATCACCTTGGGTCTTCTCACTCTCCTCTTTACCCTCCCTTGCCGGCGCCTGGTATGGTGCCGGGGCCAGCATCCTTGTTAACATAGGATTAGCTGAGTCTTTGGGAAGGGGAGCCGGACATCTAATCTGTTCCACTTTCTTTATCCAGCCCTGAAAAAGGATGATTTGGTCAGTGTCTTGCGACTGGGTGTCTGATCATGAGGTGTTCGGCGAACGGGTACTTACCGGGGTGTCCGGATGGTTACAGTCTAGGCCAGTATCTTCAATGGTGTCCGGCCATTGCTTTCGTTTCCTGAAAAATAATCTCCACATTCCTTCGTGCGTAATGCCGAAGAAGTGCTGAAGAGTCCGCGGCCCTTCTGGATTGAACTCCCACATGCGGAGAGGCCGCCGCTGGCATGGCAGGGCCCGGCGGACTAGCATTACTTGAACAACGTTGGCGATATTGATGTCCCTCTCAATGAGGCTTCGGATACGACTTTGCAAAGTCCGCACCTCGTCGGTTGATCCCTAGTCCAACCCCTTATTAATCCACGATGCAAGCTGAATTGGGGTGCTGGATCGAAATACAGGTGCAGCCGCCCACTTGGAGCCACGGGGCTCGGTGATATAGAACCACCCTTGCTGCCATAAATTGAAAGACTTGGCAAAGGATCCTTTCAGCCAAACAGCGCTGGCAAGCTTGCTTACTATGGCACCACCGCACTCTGCCTGCTCCCCCTCTATCACTTGCAGCTTCACATCGAAGGTCTTGAGCCACAAGCCGAAGTGCAGAGGAGTTCGGAGGAAGGCCTCGCATGTGACGATAAACGCTGAGATAAGAAGAATAGAGTCCGGGGCCAGATCGTGAAAATCTAGCCCATAATAGAACATGAGCCCTCAGACGAAGGGATTAAGCGCAAACCCTAACCCGCGGAGGAAGTGGGACATGAACACGACCCTCTCGCCAGATCTGGGGGTGGGAATAACCTGCCCCTCCGTAGGAAGCCGATGAAGGATTTCTGCGGTCAGAAACCTCGCCGCCCGAAGCTTTGCAATATCTTCCTCTGTGACAGAAGACGCCACCCACCGGCCTTGATGGCTGGATCTGGACATGATTGGAGCATCCGGACATGATTGGAGCTTGTGGTGATTGAAACCCGGGTGTTGGAACTTGGGGTAGCAAATGTTGAGGAATAAGCAAGCGTGAAAGAGAAAGATGGGTCTGTACCCCTATATAAAGCCGCGAATATTGAGTATCTCCTCCTAGGCCTCAAAACTTGCTTATTCCCAAGGAGTTGTGCCCGAGCGATGGTTGGGTTACCCACGTCCGGGTTTATAAAGAATCCCTTGAAAAAGGGGGAGACACGATCTCCGTTTGGATAGGACATGCCAATAAAACCACGTCTCAGGACGTGGGATGACGGGCTAGCTAACGGTTCAAAAAATAATGGCCAGCCTGGCGTGATGTCCAGCTACAAAAGTTTGTCGGCGGATTGGAGTCGTGTAAAATTATATTCTCTCTGTGGTTGCGTATGGTGTGTGCGACAGGTCCGGATACTATCATCGCGTCCGAAGCCTATCTTGGAGTTCGGAAAAAAGGGAACCCGCCTTGCAATGCCGAAGACAATCTGCGCGCCGGACTCCTCGTCATTGAAGCCAGGTTCAGGGGCTACTGAGGGAGTCCTAGACTAAGGGGTCCTCAGGCGTCCGGCCTATTATCAATGGGCCGGACTGGTGTGCTGTGAAGACATGAAGGCCGAAGACTGTACCCATGTCCGGATTGGACTCTCCTTGGCGTGGAAGGAAAGCTTGGCGACCAACTATGAAGATTCCCTTCTATGTAACCGACTCTATGTAACCCTAGAGATCTTCCCGGTGTCTATATAAACCGGAGGACGTAGTCCGAATAGGGAGATACTCATTACCATAGTCATACAAGCTAGACTTCTAGCGTTTAGCCATTACGATCTCGTGGTAGATCAACTCTTGTAATACTTATACTCATCAAGATCAATCAAGCAGGAAGTAGGGTATTACCTCCATAGAGAGGGCCCGAACCTGGGTAAGCATCGTGTCCCCCGTCTCCTGTTACCATCGACCTTAGCCGCACAGTTCGGGACCCCCTACCCAAGATCCGCCGGTTTTGAACCGACACCCCCCTCATGTCAAATTTATCGGAGAGGGGGTATATCGACAACGACGACTTATACATAGAAAAATATGTTATCGGGGAGGGGGTATATCGACCCCCCGTCATGTTGAAGTTATCGCAGAGGGGGTATATCGACCACCTCTCTCATGATTTTCCAATATTTGTCTAGTGTCAAAGGATTTAACAAAACCATGTCTTCATCATTAGGCAAAAGTAACAGGCGCATGATTGTACGAAGCTCTCCAAAGTTATTCTGGAATGGAATCCCAGATAGGATAATTCGCTTTTTGGTACAAAGTACAGCAAGAGCCTTTCGAATATCGCTATTTGGAAGGCCTTTGCTGAAATTCGTACTAAAAGGCGGATTATCCTATCCGGGACTCCGTTCCAAACCAACTTTGGGGAAATTCATACCATCATGCCCTGGTTACTTCTGGCTAATGATGAAGCCATGGATTTCTTCAATACTTTGACACTAGGCCACCTCTCGACCCGTCGGTGATCATCGACCGCTCGATCCCTCGACGACCCTCGACTCTCGAGCCTCGACCCCTCGGCGACCCTTGACCCTCTACCCTAGTTCACGACTCTCGACCGCTCGGCGATCCACAACCCTCTACCCTAGTTCCCGACCCTCGACCCCCTCATGGCACGTTTGTCTAGTGTCAAAGGATTCAGCAAAACCATGTCTTCATCATTAGGCGAAAGTAAAAGGGGCATGATGGTACGAAGCTCTCCAAAGTTATAGTGGAACGGAATCCCAGATAGGATAATTCGCTTTTTGGTACAAAGTACAGCAAGATCCTTCCGAATATCACTATTTGGAAGGCCTTTGCTGAAATTCGTACCAAAAGGGGGACTATCCTATCCGGGACTCTGTTCCAAATAAACTTTGGAGAGATTCGTACCATCATGCCCCGGTTACTTCCGGCTAATGATGAAGCCATGAATTTCTTCAATACTTTTACACTAGGCAACCTCTCGACCCCTCGGTGATCCACAACCCTCTACCCTAGTTCCCGACCCTCGACCCCCTCATGTCACGTTTGTCTAGTGTCACAGGATTCATCCAAACCATGTCTTCATCATTAGGCGAAAGTAACAGGCGCATGACTGTACAAAGCTCTTGAAAGTTATTCTGGAACGGAATCCCAGATAGGATAATTCGCTTTTTGGTACAAAGTACAGCAACACCCTTCTGAATATCGCTATTTGGAAGGCCTTTGTTGAAATTCGTACCAAAAGGCGGATTATCCTATCCGGGCCTCCGTTCCAAAACAACTTTGGAGAAACTCGTACCATCATGCCCCGGTTACTTCCGACTAATGATGAAGCCATGGATTTCTTCAATACTTTGAAACTAGGCCACTTCTCGACCCCTCGGCGATCCTCGACCCCTCGACAACCCTCGACTCTCGACCCTCGACCCACGACCCCTCGGCAACCCTCGACCCTCTACCCTAGTTCACGACCCTCGACCGCTCGGTGATCCACGACCCTCTACCCTAGTTCCCGACCCTCGACCCCCTCATGTCACGTTTGTCTAGTGTCAAAGGATTCAACAAAACCATGTCTTCATCATTCGGAGAAAGTAACAGGCGCATGACGGTACGAAGCTCTCCAAAGTTATTTTGGAACGGAATCCCAGATAGGATAATTCGCTTTTTGGTACAAAGTACAGCAAGACCCTTCCGAATATCGCTATTTGGAAGGCCTTTGCTGAAATTCGTACCAAAAGGCGGATTATCCTATCCGGGACTCCGTTCCAAAACAACTTTGGAGAAACTCGTACCATCATGCCCCGGTTACTTCCGACTAATGATGAAGCCATGGATTTCTTCAATACTTTGAAACTAGGCCACTTCTCGACCCCTCGGCGGTCCTCAACCCCTCGACCCCTCGACAACCCTCGACTCTCGACCCTCGACCCACGACCCCTCGGCAACCCTCGACCCTCTACCCTAGTTCACGACCCTCGACCGCTCGGTGATCCACGACCCTCTACCCTAGTTCCCGACCCTCGACCCCCTCATGTCACGTTTGTCTAGTGTCAAAGGATTCAACAAAACTATGTCTTCATCATTCAGCGAAAGTAACAGGCGCATGACGGTACGAAGCTCTCCAAAGTTATTTTGGAACGGAATCCCAGATAGGATAATTCGCTTTTTGGTACAAAGCACAGCAAGACCCTTCCGAATATCGCTATTTGGAAGGCCTTTGCTGAAATTCGTACCAAAAGGCGGATTATCCTATCCAGGACTCTGTTCCAGAATAACTTTGGAGACCTTTGTACCATCATGCCTCGGGTACTTCCGGCTAATGATGAAGCCATGGATTTCTTCAATACTTTGACACTAGGCAACCTCTCGACCCCTCGGCGATCCTCGACCCTCGAACCCTTGACCCCTCGACGACCCTCGACCCCTCGGCGACCCTCGACCCCTCAGCGACCCTCGACCCCTCGACGACCCTCGAACCCTCGGCCCCTGGACGACCCTCGAACCCTAGAACCCTCGAACCCTAGAACCCTAGAACCCATGAACCCTCGACCCTCAAACCCTTGACCCTCGACTGGCCTCAACGACCCTCGACCCCTTGACCCTTTTCTTCTACTTCCTCTTCTTATTTTTTTCTCCTCTTCTTCTCCTTCTTCTTCCCATTCTTCCTTCTTCCTCTTTTATTCTTTTTCCTTATTTTCCTTCTTCCTCGACGACCCTAACCCTAAATAGTACAACTTCCTCGACGTCCCCGGCCGCCTCACTCATGAAAAAAAAATCTATGAATAAAAAAACATCATATTCTATGAACAGAAAAACATCATATTCCATCCACATCCATGCATACATCATATATATGATCATCTATGAACAAAAAAAATTCATATGATCATCCATGAAAAAAAACATCATATATATATGCATAAAAAACATTACATCAACATATATGCAACAAAACATCATACATATATCCATACATCAACATATATACATGAACATATATGAAAAAAGCATCACATCCATGAAAAAAAACATCATACGGCGGCGGCAGGGGGCAGGGTAGGGGGGCGGGGGCTCACTGTGGGCGGCGTCGGCAATGGCGAGGTCCGGGCCGGCTTGAAGCAGAGGCGGTGGCGCGCGGGGCAGGGGATGGCGTCGGGGCGACGCGGGGGCAGCGGTGGCGTCGAGGCGGCGAGGTCGGGGTAGCGGTGGCGCGAGGCGGCGACGGCATCGGGGCGACGCGGCGGCGGTGACAGCGTCGGGGCGGCGCGGTGAGGTGACGGCGACTGCGCGGGGTGGCGCGCGATGACAGCGTCGTGGCGCCGCGGGGCGTGGGCGGGGACGGGGGCGGCGACGACGAGCGCGGGAGACTGCGACGGCGATGACGGGCGCGGGCGACATGGCAGAGGGCGGCGTCGGTGGCGGGAGAATGAGGAACTGAATGAAAAATTTACAAGTCATGGTTATATAGCCAGAGCTTTGGTCCCGGTTGGTGGCACCAACCGGGGCCAATGCCCACCTTTAGTCTCGGTTGGTGCCACCAAACCAAAGGTCTCATTTCAGCAGCCCAAAGTGCGGGAAGCAGCGGCAACAACCGGGACCAATGCCCCCCCTTAGTACCGGTTGGTGCCACCAACCGGGACCAAAGGCCTTGTGCTGCCCGTGGCCAAAACTTTAGTCCCACCTCGCTAGTTGAGAGGGGCGCGCAGTGGTTTATAAGCCCCACTGCCGCACCCCTCTCGAGCTCCTCTCGATTGCAGGCTTACGGGCCTAATTGTCACTTCTATGCCTGATGGGCCTACTGGGCCTTCTGCGGGCCTGAATCCTGGCCCATGGTAGGGTATCTAGTCGTATTCAGGCCGTAGTGGCCGAGTAGGTGGCATTTTTTTATTTTTCCCATTTTTTTTCTGTTTTTTGCATTATGTATTGTCTTTTGGTTTTTGCTTTATTTTTTAGTTCCTTCTTCTTTTAGGTAATAAAAAATATAAACTTTCTATTAGTGCCACTTGTTTTCCAATTTGAATAGTTTAAATTTGAATTTTTTTAAATTTGTGTGAATCACTAGTTTTTTAGTAACTTTACTATAAACATAGATTTTTGAGTGATTCTTTTTCCTGCTATTTAATATTACTGTGTTTTATCATTATATTCAAAAAGAGATTTTGTTATTTTAGTTTCTAACACAAAATTTCTTGATGATAATTCTTTTTGCTATTAAAGTTTCTAACAAAAAAATTTCTGTATGAAAATTCTTTTTGCTTTTAATGTTTTGAATAGAAAATGCTTTTAATGGTTGCATAAATTTTATATAATTTTAGTTTCAATAATACTAGAGGTTTATAAAAGTTTTTTAAGTTGATTCCTTTTGCTATTGGAGTTTTATAAAAGCTTTTTAGTAGATGTTTTTTGCTATTGAAGGATATTATAGTTTTGTTTTAGTTGATCATAACAGAATATTTTAATTGATTATTTTTAGTTCATTCTTATTGCTATTAGTTCATTCTTTTTGCTTTTAGTTCATTCTTTTTGCTATTAGTTCATTATTTGAGATAAATGACCCTTAAATTGAAAAGCACTACAAATGAACTCTAAAAAGGTTGAAAGTTGGCATGGTATCATCATTTCACCCACATCGCATGTGCTAAAAAGTTGAGAGGGTTACGGCAAAAACAGGATGCACTTCGTGTGCAAAACGGACAATCTCTTTCGAAGTATCAGGGTTTTGGACGGAAACTCATATGTTACAAAGGGATTCCATTTTTTTGAACTTATTTGAACTCCAGACTTTTTGTGTGTTCAAAATGCACCATTCAAAGGCACATCACCAATATTCAACCCTCTCTGACTTCATTTTGTATTTTTCATGCCTGTACTGATTTTTTTAGCTAAGTGACCCTTAAATTGAAAAGCACTACAAATGAATTCTGAAAAGGTTGAAAGTTGGCATGGTATCATCATTTCACCCACATAGCATGTGCTAAAAATTTGAGAGGGTTACGACAAAAACTAGATGCACTTCGTGTACAAAACAGACAATCTCTTTGGAAGTATCAGGGTTTCGGATGAAAACTCATGTGTTATAAAGGGATTCCACTTGTTCAAATGTAACTGAAGTGATATTCTACATCAAAGGCATCATCATAATAGTTGTTGATAGAAAGTCTTCACTTTTTCTTCGCTTGTGTTCTTTGCTTATTGCGTCGTAACCATGGATAATCTTCATCGTTTAATAGGATGCTTGGGTCAGCTTTGACTTTGAAGGGAGGAATTTCTTGAAACTTTTCATAATCTTCAGACACCTCTGTCTTGCCCACCAATCCCATGATGTCTCTTTTTCCTGAAAGAACTATGTGGCGCTTTGGCTCATCGTATGATGTATCCGCTTCCTTATCTTTTCTTTTTCCCGGTTTGGTAGACATGTCCTTCACATAGAAAACCTGCGCCACATCATTGGCTAGGACGAATGGCTCGTCTGTGTACCCCAGATTGTTCAGATCCACTGATGTCATTCCGTACTGTGGGTCTACCTGTACCCTGCCTCCTGACAGATTGACCCATTTGCACTAAAATAAAGGGACCTTAATATCATTTCCATTGTCAAGTTCCCATATGTCCAGTATGTAACCATAATATGTGTCCTTTCCCCTCTTGGTTGTTGCATCAAAGCGGACACCACTGGTTTGGTTGGTGCTCTTTTGATCTTGGGCGATCGTGTAAAATATATTCCCATTTATCTCTTACCCTTTGTAGGTCATTACAGTCGAAGATGGTTTCCTCGCCAATGAGTACAGGTCATCAGAAATAGTGTTCTCACACCTGAGACGTGTTTGGAACCAACTGCCAAAACTCCTGATGTATTCACATGTAATCCAGTCCTCACACTGGTCCGGGTGTTTGGAGCGCAGAATGTTCTTGTGTTCATCGACATACGGGGTCACCAAGGTAGAATTCTGCAGAACCGTGTAGTGTGCTTGAGACCAAGAATGCCCGTCCCTACATACTATTGAGTCCCCTCCTAGCATGCCTTTTCCACCCAGTCTCCCCACCGCGATTGAGGGAAACCTATCTTCTTAAGGTCAGGAATGAAGTCAACACAAAACCCAATGACATCCTCTGTTTGATGGCCCATGGAGATGCTTCCTTCTGGCCTAGCGCGGTTACGGACAAATTTCTTTAGGACTCCCATGAACCTCTCAAAGGGGAAAATATTGTGTAGAAATACAGGGCCCAGAACGACAATTTCGTCGACTAGATGAAGTAGGACGTGCGTCATGATATTGAAGAAGGATGGTGGAAACACCAGCTCGAAACTGACAAGACATTGCGCCACATCACTCCTTAGCCTTGGTAGCATTTCTGGATCGATCACCTTCTCAGAGATTGCATTGAGGAATGAACATAGCTTCACAATGGCTAATCGAACGTGTTCCGATAGAAGCCCCCTTAATGCAACCGGAAGCAGTTGCGTCATAATCACGTGGCAGTAAACATTCTTCCTTGTTTGCCTGTCCTGAAAGGTATATACTTTGGGTGTTATCTAAACAGTGCGTGCATGCGTGTTATCCCTTGTTTGCCTGTCCTGAAAGGTTACTGAGAGCAGGCCAATCATTGATGGTGACAAACAGCAACGCATGCAGGTCAAATTCCTCCTGTTTGTGCTCATCTCATGCACGTACACCGATTCCAATCCACAGCTGTAAAAGTTCTTCAACTAATGGCCTTAGGTACACATCAATGTCGTTGCCGGGTTGCTTAGGGCCTTGTATGAGAACTGGCATCATAATGAACTTCCGCTTCATGCACAGCCAAGGAGGAAGGTTACAGATACATAGAGTCACGGGCCAGGTGCTGTGATTGCTACTCTGCTCCCCGAAAGGATTAAAGCCATCCGCGCTTAAACCAAACCATACATTCCTTGCGTCACCTGCAAACTCCTCCCAGTACTTTCTCTCCATTTTTCTCCACTGCGACCCGTCAGCAGGTGCTCTCAACTTCCCGTCTTTCTTACGGTCATCTCTGTGCCATCACATCAACTTGGCATGCTCTTTGTTTCTGAACAGGCGTTTCAACCGTGGTATTATAGGAGCATACCACATCACCTTGGCAGGAACCCTCTTCCGGGGGCGCTCGCCGTCAACGTCACCAGGGTCATATCGTCTGATCTTATACCGCAATGCACCGCATACCAGGCATGCGTTCAAATCCTCGTACGCACCACAGTACAAGATGCAGTCATTAGGGCATGCATGTATCTTCTGCACCTCCAATCCTAGAGGGCAAACAACCTTCTTTGCTGCATAGGTACTGTCGGGCAATTCGTTATCCTTTGGAAGCTTCTTCTTTAATATTCTAAGTAGCTTCTCAAATCCTTTCTCAGGCACACCATTCTCTGCCTTCCACTGCAGCAATTCCAGTACAGTTCCGAGCTTTGTGTTGCCATCTTCGCAATTGGGGTACAAACCTTTTTTGTGATCCTCTAGCATGTGATCGAACATCACCTTCTCCTTTTCACTTTCGCACTGACTCATTGCATCAACAATGACCCGGCGGAGATCATCATGGGGCACATTGTCTGGTTCCTCTTGATCTTCAACAGCTTCCCCCATTACAGCATCACCCTATTCAGGGGGCACATAGTTGTGATTGTCCTCTTCTTCTTCGTTGTCCTCCATCATAGCCCCTATTTCTCCGTGCTTGGTCCAAACATTATAGTGTGGCATGAAACCCTTCTCAAGCAGGTGGATGTGAAGGGTTTTCCGGTTAGAGTAAGACTTCATATTCTCACAGATGGACAACACATAAAACCATTCTGCTTGTTTGCCTCAGCCACTTCGAGAAAATCATGCATGCCCTTAATGTACTCGGAGGTGTGTCTGTCACCGTACATCCATTGCCGGTTCATCTGTGTGCATTATATATAATTAAGTGTGTCAAAAACCATTACAGAACATCATGAATAGATAATTAAGTGACCAAATTAATATAAGTTCATCATCACATTAAAACCAAAGTACATACATAGTTCTCGTTGAACAACATTTAGCTCTCCAGAGCATCTAATTAATTAAACCATACATTGAAACTATGTAAAACATTTCAATGCGAAAACAAATGCGATCATAATCGCAACCAAGGTAACAATTGATCCAACGGCATAATGATACCTAGCCTCGGTATGAATGGCATATTTTCTAATCTTTCTAATCTTCAAGCGCATTGCATCCATCTTGATCTTGTGATCATTGACATTCGCAACATGCAACTCCAATATCATCTTCTCCTCCTCAATTTTTTTTATTTTTTCCTTCAAGAAATTGTTTCTTCTTCAACTAAATTTAACCTCTCGACAATAGGGTCGGTTGGAATTTTCGGTTCACATACCTCCTAGATAAATAAAGTCTATGTCAGGTTGGTTGGCATAATTTTCATAAACAATAACTGAACCAAATAGTTATAAAGATAATATATACCACATCCGAATCATAGACAGGACGAGGGCCAAAGGGGGCAGATACCAAAACCATCGGACTAAATAATAAGAAACAATAATAAAAGTTAGAAAATTATACAAGTATCTATATAAACATACAAGTAAGAATTTTTTTCCTTTCAGAAAGAAGATAAGAGCAAGAGGCTCACCACGGTGGTGCCGGCGACGAGATCGGTGCGGGCGATCGACAGCAGTGAAGACGGGGATGAGACGTCACGGACCTCTAAACCTAGACAAATATTGAGGAAAATGGAGCTTGCAGGTCGAGCTTGGAGAGGAGATATCTTAAGTAGTGTGGCTCGGGCATTCCATCGAACACCTCGTGTGCATAGGTGCTGAGCTAGAGCACCACAAAGCTCTCCAACGGCCGGCTAGAAAAACAGAGCAGTGGAGTGCTCTGCTCGCGGGCGAGGGGGTATATATAGGCAACTCATTGGTCCCGGTTCGTGGCATGAACCGGGACTAAAGGGCAGCCTTTGGTCCTGGTTCAAGCCACCAACCGGGACCAATGGTGGTGGGCCAGGAGCGAGGCCCATTGGACCCGGTTCGTCCCACCAATCGGGACCAAAGGGGCCAGACGAACCGGGACCAATGCCCCCACGAGTCCCGGCAGGCCCCCTGGCCTCATGAACCAGGACCAATGGGCCCCTGGGTCCCGGTTCGTGACTGAACCGGGACTAATGGGCTTATCTGGCCCGAACGTAAGCCCTGTTTTCTAGTAGTGTGATATAATTCACATATAAGATGACTGCCTAACCAGGGTGGCATTGCAAAATTCACACATATGATGTCTGGCTAAACAAGATGGCATTGCATGATTCACATATACGATAAAGAAACTAAACAGATGGCCTTGACACAAAGCATGTCTAAACTAAGCAGATGACATCTTCGATGTATACAGTAAGCAATGCAAGGCACCATATGCATGATATTACCAACATCAGCATGCCAAGTTAGAGCGAAGACCTCATGGGGTAAATAGGGGTGGTCTTCTCCTTCTGAATCCCCCTCAGAACAGTTATCTTCCTCTTGATTACGATCCAAAATGGGTGGAGGGGGGCTGCCTTTGCGCCCACCATGGAGCGACGTCGGCATGAAATTTTATTGCCACGCAAGGCTCGTCTCTTTTTCTCTACATGATCAGTTCCATTGGGTACAATAACTGACATGCATAGGAATAAAACATAGTGAGATTATGTAAGGAGTGCATGCACAAATCCAGAGTGACGGTAGCAAACTGTGGATAGACCCAAAGCCAATGATAGCAGGCAGATAATAGCTTTAGTTAAAAAATACAGATAATGGCTCCTTTAATGTTTGTTTGCATCCAACATGAAACTCATAGTAGACACCCGAGATTAACCAGATAGTAGACAGATAGTACTGATTTCTGCCCCAATATGTACCCCACAACCATTTAAAAACTCAAGTTTCATCATTAGTTTGGACCTGACTCGGAGTCTAATAGGTGAACACGACGATAATGTAGCATGTCATCATATTAAGCGATGCATAACGTAAGCAGACACGGAAGAGTGCGACCTCTCTTGCGGACCCGTGTAGTCCTCAAGGTCATCTGCTCAGTTGATGATGGTAATGCAGTTGTCATGGCTGTTGGCAGCGGGGAAGAGGATCTGAGGCGGCGAAAGACAGTCTGGAGAGCGGATCCCTGCTATGGTGAACCCTTCCGTTGTTGGAGCAGCTGAGCTGGGGTGGAACACAGCGCCGCAGGAGCAGGACAAACCACACAAGGTTTTCTTTGACACATATCTGTAACAGAAGTAATTGTGTAAGGGCTTGTTTGAATTTGAGGATTCTAACAATGCAGGGATAGGAAATAGACAGGAATAGGATAGGAATGCACGTGCAAAACAGAGAATTTAAAAACACATGATTTCTGCCAATCTGGGTGTTTGATTCACAAGAATTGGAAGATAACAGGATGCAAAGAAGCATGGTGAGATTAAGTCAAACCACAAGAAAATGTACGGTTATAATGCTATTATGCTACTATCTCTTAGTCTTGTGCTTAATGAATAGGAATATGAAAAGGAGGACAAGTGGAAATTAGAATTCCTACGGTTTTTCTTTCAAGGAGACACTAAAGGAACAAATCCTACAGTTTTCCTTTGCTCCATTCCTTTGCACCAAATTCATGAAAAGTAGTACCATAGAAAATTTCCAATTCCTATGTTTTTCATTCACTTTTCCTTTAAAGCACTGGCGATTCTAGTAGGAAGGCTTGAGCAAGGAAAAGCCTACACTAAAAAACTGTCTTTGTGCTACTTCTATTACTTAGGACCCAGGCCACTGCCCTACTTGCTCAACTCCCAGGCCCATCGACAAATGCATAGCTCAAACGCGTAGAGATAAATAATGATGGTGTTCAAGAGAGTCCATCACGGATAGCTAAGTTGCCTGGTACCTCACTGCTTGTCATATAGTAGGATAAAATAATCGTATTTCACGTTACTACGTGTGCTCAGTGGACAATATATATAACATGTAGAGTAAAAAAGAGATGCAACAAGTGTACAACCTCTTTGGCAAAGCCATGTCGATCTCAGCGTGATTGGGTTGGCCGGTGAGGATGCTCTGGCTGACTTGGCTGTCGGAGGAGGGGAAGAAGATCTTAGGCGTCTGGAGATGGAGCCCGAGGTACTGCTCCGCTATGATGGAGGGTTTCATCGCTGGAGCAGCTTCGGCGAGTTGTACGACGCTGAGGCTGAAGCAGGACAGGAGAGACAACATTAACCTGAGTGGAATTCTAATAGCATCTCCAATAGATGACGTAAAATACATAACCACAAAGTGCTAGAGGTAAAATACATCAGCCGCTCATCTCTGAACTTAACTTTCGAAACTGAATTTAAGTGTCGAAACTGAACTTAACTGTCGAAACTGAATTTTGCTGTCGAAACTGAATTTTACTGTCGAAACTCAACGCACTAGAGGTGAAGCTACACGTCAGTCGACTGACTTTTTCATCTCTGGTCAGTCGACTTTGCAGCCGTTGGATATGAAATCAAGGGCCTGCAGTTCATCTTCAACCTCCGCCCCCCTGAGCCGGCAGCCACCACTGGCAAAACAGCCGCCCCCTGCCGCCCGCGGCCGGCGGTGCACAGCCCCGCCTGCCCCGAAAACACTCCCCACCGCCGGTCCGCTGCTGCCGCGGCCATCCCTCTAGGCCCCCCCGTGCCGAGCTTTTTCTCCGGGATCCCCACGCCACCGCCCCACCACCGCCGGCGACCACCGCCCCACCTTGAACCCTAAGATAGATAGTGGGGTACCTCTCCGGCGAGCCCCCCTCCCCGCTGCGGCTGGTGTCGTTGTCGAAACCGGCGGATCTCGGGTAGGGGGTCCCGAACTGTGT
This sequence comes from Triticum aestivum, assembly GCF_018294505.1. Taxonomy (NCBI): domain Eukaryota; kingdom Viridiplantae; phylum Streptophyta; class Magnoliopsida; order Poales; family Poaceae; genus Triticum; species Triticum aestivum. Next base: position 554,686,150 of record NC_057808.1, on the reverse strand, counting down.
GTCTAAGGCTGATGGTAATAGGAGGCGGGGGACACAATGTTTACCCAGGTTCGGGCCCTCTCTATGGAGGTAATACCCTACTTCCTGCTTGATTGATCTTGATGAACATGAGTATTACAAGAGTTGATCTACCACGAGATCGTAATGGCTAAACCCTAGAAGTCTAGCCTATGATTATGATTGTTGTTCATCCTCTCTACGGACTAAACCCTCCGGTTTATATAGACACCAGAGGGGGCTAGGGTTACACAAAGTCGGTTACAGAGAAAGGAATCTACATATCCGAATCACCAAGCTTGCCATCCACGCAAAGGAGAGTCGCATCCGGACACGGTAAGAAGTCTTCTGTCTTGTATCTTCATAGCCCAACAGTCGGGCCCATGTTAATAGTCCGGCCGTCCGAGGATCCTTAATCCAGGACTCCCTCAGTAGCCCCTGAACCAGGCTTCAATGACGATGAGTCCGGCGCGCAGATTGTCTTCGGCATTGCAAGGCGGGTTCCTCCTCCGAATATCCCAAGATCGTTTCTGAACTAAAATAGTGTTCGGATCTGCAAAACAAATCCTACACACAACCATAGAGAGTATAATATTTTCACGAGTCCAATCCGCTGACAATTTTCGTAGCACGACATTACGTCATGGCCCGACCATTATTTTGAATTGTTTCCTAACCTGCCACTCCATGTTTCGAGAGGCGGTTTTATTGGCACGTCTTGTCAAAGCAGAGATCATGTCCCCTTATTACGGGATTTTCATCAACACGGGCGTGCGTAACCCAACCGTTCTGTTGCCATGATTCCTTGGGAATAGGCATGTTTTAAGGCTGCAGAGGGGACGTTTGATATTCGTCGCCTTTATAAAGGGGCTAAGACCCGTCTATTTCCTTCCACGCTAATCCTTTCCTCCATCTCCCACCTCGAGTTCGAACACCCAAAGGTCAATCTAGTCGCTTTGAGCCTCCAGCCATGTCTGGACCCAGCTTTCAAGGCCGGTAGATGGCCTCTTCTGTCACAGAGGAGGATATCTCAAAGCTCAGGGAGGCAAGATACTTAACTGCAGAAATCCTCCACAGGCTTCCTGCTCAAGGGCAGGTTATTAATATTCCCAGATCCAATGAGAGGGTCGTGTTTATCTCCCACTTCCTCCGAGGGCTTGGGTTTGCTCTTCATCCTTCATTCGAGGGCTCATGTTTTATTACGAGCTAGATTTTCATGATGTAGCTCCAGATTCCTCCCTTCACATCTCGGCGTTTATCATCACGTGCGAGGCCTTCCTTCGTATTTCCCCACACTTCGGCTTATGGCTTAAGACACTTAACATGAAACTGAAGGCAATCGAAGGGAAACAACCGGAGTGCGGAGGTGCTTTAATAAGCAAACTTACCAATTCTCCTTGGCCAAAGGGCTCCTTAGCAGAATCTTTTGACTTATGGCAACGGGAGTGGTTTTACATTACCGAACCCCGTGGTAAAAAGTGGGCAGCCACACCTGTGTTTCGATCTAGCCCTCCATTACAGCTTCAATCGTGGTTTAACAAGGGGCTAGACTGGGGTTCTATTGATGAAGTGCAGACATTGCAAAGTCGCATTCAGAGCCTCATTGAAAAGGACACCGGTCTTACCAATATAATCCAAGTAATGATAGTCCGCCGGATCCTACCGTGTCAGCGACGCCCTCTCCGCATGTGGGAGTTTAATCGGGAAGGTCCACGGACTCTTCAGCACTTCTCTGGCATAATGCTCAGAGGGATGTGGGAATTATTCTTCGGCACACGGAAACAGTGGCTGGATACTTCAGAAGACATTGGTCTTGATTGCAATCATCCAGATACCCCGGTAAGCTTTTAACTCCCGAACACGGTTTAGTCAAATTACTCATAACGTTGTACTGATAAAACTCTACTCGGCCAGGGCTGGATAAAGAAGGCGGGGAGAATTAGGTGTTCGGCTCACCTTCCCGAAGACTCTACTGATCCGGTGTTAACAAGGATGCTGACTTCGGCACCATATCAAGTGCCGGCTGGGAAAGATAAGGAGGAGAGCGGAGAGGCCCAAGGTGGCCTCCATTCTGGAGGCACACCGGGCAATTTGTCCGGGGAGATTGGAACTTGCGCTTCCGAAGGTGGAAGGGAAGGGCAAACTGACATCCCTTCTCCTCATGGGTAGAAACGGACCGCCTCCGAAGACTTGAAGAGAGAAACTTCTAAGCGGGGGAAGATATCCCAGACAGGGGGTGATGTGGACACGCAATCACTTCGTAAAGATAGGCCCTTAGCCGAATTGTAAGTGAACCATGGTGTTTTAAACACATCCCGTTCTTTCTTGGCTGTAAGGGTAACATTTAAAATATATGTTTGCAGTCCAGTATGCAGCCCTCCTTAACAGTCCTCCTCTTCGGGCGATCTTCTTCCGGAGATGATGGAGAGCGAGACACCTCCACAGATGTCCCTGCCTGATAAGGTAGACGACGCCGAGGTGTCGTCCCGGAGGATCTTTCCCAATCAACGAGTGGCGCGAGGGGCAGCAAAGACCGGGCCCGAAGGTAACACTTCGGCCGCCCAGGGTCCGGGGTGTGCGGCCCCTATGGGGACCAACAACAAAGATCCCAGACTATCCAATGTCCGAGAGATGGCGCCCTATGCTCCGGATCCGGAGGTGCCGGATACTTTGACGGACATGTTGCGGCACACGTCCATCTCAGAGGAACATCATACCTTAATGGGTATGGTGGTTGAAAGGGTTCGGTCCGCAAAAAGCGGATTGAATGAAGCCCTTATAAGCCTACTCAGAGGCTTCGAGGTACGTAGTGTAATCTTATTTGTGTTTATAAATGCATAATGCACCTGTCTATAGATAGTAGCCCTTGAGACTCTGGTTGACGTCCAAAGGGAGGCGATCAGAGGATCAAAAATATATGCCCAGGAAATGATCTGACTAATTGAAACACAGGCTGTTACAACCATGCCGACTGCTCCAACTACAGAGATTGAACATTTGAAGCAAAAAGTTGATGCGGCGGATGACGACATCACGGTTATGAACAAACGGCTCGACGAGGTGCAAGGTATGTCGTTGAGGTGCTCAAGATATGCAATTATTATGATATAAGCATGACGCTAAGAAATTGTATACTAGCTTATGCATAACTGCAGATAGTGCTGCCGTAGTTGAGACCCTTCGAGCTGAGCTTCCTCAGGCAAAGGAGGAGGCTAGGATGGTAATGCGGCTACCAGAAAGGCAGCCGCCGAATTAAAGGCCGAGCAGGCTGCTCGGTGCCAGTGCGAGGAGAGAATATCTACTATGGCACTTGAGCTAAAGGATGCCGCTAGCCAATGTCAATTTCTTGAGAAAGATAACAAAGCCAAAGCGGCCGATCTTGACAAGGCCTTACAAGAGGCGAGGGAAGCCCAATCTGAGTCTACAGCAGCTCGGGAGGAGATCCGACAAGCTGGGGAGATCGCGGCTGGTAAACCCTTCTTGTTACAAACTAAGTTTGGCGATCCGAAATATGCCCCGCTTAATCAAGAGTGGAGTTCTCCAGACGCCTTTTTGGATCTGCCGAAGAGTGTTGCCGATGCGACTCAGTTTTTCCACACGCAAGAAGGACATACGATGGAAAAGCTATTCTGGTCGCAATTCGACATGCCAAAGCGTCCGCTGTTGAATGAACAGATGGCCCAGTGGGCCGAGCTCCACAATATGTGCGGCTCTGCCATAAAGGACATCATAGGCCGGCTGTGACCGACTGAGCCAAATCCGAATAGTTATTTCGGTTTGGTGCGGCGACTTGTTGATGCGGTACCGCGTATCGACGCTATAAAGCGATCAACGTGCATAGAAGGTGCACGGATGGCCCTTGCCCATGTCAAGACGTACTGGGCGAAGATGAAGGCCACCGATATTGCAGCAAACAGTCCACCCGAGGGCAAGGACTATCACGCGCCACCACATTATTTTGAAGATGTCATAGCGGGTGCCCGCTTAATAGAGGGTCAGTGCTCGAAAGATATTATGTTCGAGTGAAGTTGTATTGAAACAATATTATGATATATTTAAGGCTATGTTTTTGTACTTTTGCCTAAAAAGTTTTTGGTGCCTCTTGTGCGGCCGTTTTAATATAATCTGAAAGTTTACCCGTCGTCGGCTTCATCCCCTCTTGCATATAATGCTGGGGTGTTCAGAAAAACATTTGATCACTCTTGACCCAACGTCTTGGTCCATTAAGGAGGTGTCAATGCAGCGAACCAGGCAATCAGACTATAGGGCTTTAATACTTTCACTTAGCCATAGGAGTTTGACGGTGGGTCTATGATATAGCCCCTGGTACGTACGCAGTTATCCGAATACGGTGCGCTGACATACGTGACCGAAAAAATGGTCCTTCATTAATACAGAAGGAATCGAGAAGATTCCACTGAGTCATCGAGTGGTTGACCAGCTCTCGCTGCATCATGGCAGTCAGTTTTCGGCTTTCTCTACTGAGGTGCTCATCCGGATGAACCAGGACACAATCGCAGTAGTTCTCCCTTTACTACCCTAGCCGATATAGCGGAACGTAAGGTAGTAAGCACAGGAGCCGGGCAACCCAACTATTGACCAAAGACATGATTCGGAGCTGATGCATATAAGGCCAAACTCGCGATGCCGAACACTCCCTATAGGTGTTCAGACTTTTCAATATATACCGGGCCGAATACGGCCCATGGTAATAGACCCTGGTGTTCAGACTTTCTGCCCTAAGCGTTTTGATAATTTTGTGTTTGCCCCATCTGTGGGTGCCTCTGGTGGTCTTATTATCATCTGGAATAGCTCCGTGTTTGTGGGCACACCTTGGTATGCTGACTCGTTTGCTGTGGGTGTCTCTTTTGTTGCTACACAGTCCAGTGATTCGTGGACATTGATCAATGTCTATGGTCCATGTTCTGGTCAGCGTCGGGTGGATTTTACTAACTGGTTATTTGACTTACATATACCTGATGACAAGAACTGGTTGATCCTTGGAGATTTGAACTTTATTCGTCCACGAATAACAGAAACAAACCTGGGGGTGACGCTGCGGACATGTTGCTTTTTAATGAAATCATTCGAGCGCAGTCTCTGATGGAGTTACCTGTGAAGGGCCGAACATATACCTGGAGTAATATGCAAGACGACCCCTTACTTGAACAGCTTGATTGGTTCTTTTCGTCCTCTTGTTGGACTACCTCGTTCCCAAACACAATGGTCTTGCCATTGGGAAAACCGGTGTCTGATCATATTCCATGTGTGGTTACAATTGAGTCCACTATCCCCAAGTCCAAAATCTTCCGTTTTGAGAATTTTTGGATTAACCATTCTGGGTTTATGGACGTGGTGGCCGCCTCCTGGTCCAAGGCATGCCATGCCCCGAACGCTGCCGCCCGCATTTGTAAAAAACTGAAAACTCTGAGGTATGATCTCAAGAGATGGAGCAGAGATATCTCAAAGCTGAAAATCATGATCCAGAACAGTAATGAATCTTTAGCTACAATGGATAATCTCGAGGACAAAAGACCTCTATTTATCCAGGAATCAAACTTCCGGAAGATTTTGAAATCTCACTTGTAGACATTGTTACAGTTTCAGAATGAATACTGGAGGAAAAGATGCACGATCAGATACTTCAGATTTGCGGATGAAAATTTCAAACTCTTTCAATCCCTGGCCACGGAGAGATATAGACACAACTCTATCGCCATGCTTCGTGATGGCGGTGTGGAAATACATGACCATGTTGGCAAGGAAGGGGTGTTGTTCAAAACCTATAAGGAACGTTTGGGTTCTTCTAAATCCACTAACATGCGTTTTGATCTTTCCAGAATCATCCATCGGATTGAGGGACTGGAGCACTTGTCGGCACCTTTTTCCAATGAAGAGATTGACACTGTTATTAAGGAAATGCCGAGTGATCGGGCTCCGGGTCCTGATGGTTTTAATGGTTGTTTCCTTAAGAGCTGCTGGCAGATCATTAAGTCGGACTTCTATGAGTTGTGCCATGCATTTCAGGCCGGAGGACTAGATATAACCAGTATTAGTGAGGGGTACATCACCTTGATTCCTAAGAACTCTTCTCCAGAAACTGCAAATTATTATAGACCAATTACATTACTGAATTGTTGTCTGAAAATCATCACTACGATCTTGGCTAACCGGCTTCAGAAAGTCATCCTCGAGATCATACACAGAAATCAGTATGGTTTCCTCAAAGGGAGGACAATCCAAGATTGCCTGGCGTGGTCGTTTGAATACATCCATCAATGCCATACTTCAGCGAGGGAAAACATCCTCCTCAAATTAGACTTTGCCAAGGCGTTTGACACTATTGAGCACGCCCCCATGATGAAGATTATGAAGCACATGGGTTTTGATGACAAATGGCTTGGATGGATGAAAACGATCTTTGGCTCAGGGGTTTCTTTTGTACTCCTTAATGCAGTCCCTGGTCGAAAATTCAACTGTAAGTGTGGGGTGCGCCAGGGGGACCCTCTCTCAACGTTGATCTTTGTCCTTGCGGCTGATCTCCTCCAAGAAGCAGTTAACGATGCTTTTACTCGAGGACTGATTGATCTTCCTCTCCCTCGTGATAGGGCGGGTGACTTCCCTGTTGTCCAATACGCTGACGACACGATTTTAGTTATGTAGGCATGTCCAGTGCAGGCTGCCCGTATGAAAGCTATCCTGGAAGATTATGCTACTTCCATTGGGCTGAAGATCAATTTTCAGAAATCAACTCTTATACCCATTAACATTGATCACCGACGTGCTTGTGAACTGGCTGGGGTTTTTGGTTGCTCTGTTGGTGCCATGCCCTTCACATACCTCGGCCTACCAATGGGCACGACGAGGCCCAGTGTTCTTGATCTTATGCCGCTGGTTCATGCAGTTGAGCGGAAGACATCCACTGCGTTGTCACTGATGTCATCCGGGGCTAAACTGACCTTGGTCAATTCGGTTGTGACTTCGATGCTGATATATGCAATGTGCACAATCAAAATACACCCAAAGGTGATTGAACATCTGGACAAGCTGCGTAGATATTGCCTCTGGGCTAAAAACTCTGACGATGGGGTCAAGAATAACTCTCTCGCGGCCTGGGAACTTGTCTGCCGCCCAAAACGTTGCGGAGGACTTGGTGTGATAGATATTAAAAGACAGAATGCAGCCCTCCTCCTAAAACATCTATTCAAATTCTATAACCATGAAGATGTTCCCTGGGTGGAGCTTGTTTGGGATGCCTACTACATAAACAGGATACCACATGCAACTGAGGCGGTGGGCTCTTTCTGGTGGAAGGACGTGATGCAACTCAGTGGGATCTTCCGAGGGATCACTAAAGTCACCCCCGGGGATGGCTCTAGTGCTCTGTTCTGGAAAGATGTTTGGTTTGATAATACTCAGGATTCCCCAATAATGGATATATACCCACGAGCCTTTTCATTTTGCTTGAATGAGGACGACTCCATTGCTAAGGTTCTTACTGCAAATGACCCAGCCATGATTTTTAGTCTACCTCTCTCAATCCAGGCGAGGGAGGAAATCAAAGAGATCCAGGAGGGATTGCCACAAAATCGGATGGCCGCCGATCGCTGTGACGTCTGGGAATGCACGCTCGGGCGTTTCTCGTCCAAGAAGTTCTATAACCACTGCTACAAACAGGTTGTGGCAGATGAGGCATTCGGATGGCTCTGGAAAGCTAAAAGCCCGATCAAATTCAAGATGTTTGGGTGGCTACTCCTAGTTGATCGTCTGAATACCAGGAATATGCTCAAACGCAGACATTTTGCTGTCGTGGGGGGCAACTATGCATGCATGTTCTGTCAAAACCCTCCAGAGGAAATGGTGGAACATCTGTTCTTCAATTCCCCCTTTAGTCAACGCTGCTGGGATGTAGTTGGAATGACATGGCCGATAGATGACAACAGACTGGCTCTACTGCGTGGGGGTTGGGATAATTGGAGACAACCTCTTTTCATGGATATTTTTCTTTTGGCTGCTTGGAGTCTTTGGATGGAGAGAAACAACCAACACTTTAGAGGGATTCAGCACTCTTATGGAGCATGGCTGGCTAGATTCAAGCATCTCTTGGAGCTGCTAACACATAACTGCCGAGAGGAACTTCATCCCTTCCTATCTAATTACATTGTAAATTTGGGTCACTAGGACTGTGGATAGCTTGCATGGCCGGGGGGGCACAAAAACCCTTTGTAACACATATGTAACTGTTCCTTTGTGAGTAATACAAAGTCAGTGGGAGCCTCTCCCACTGTGATTCTTTCAAAAAAAAATAGACCCTGGTGTCGGTGTCAAAACCGGCGGATCTCGGGTAGGGGGTCCCGAACTGTGCGTCTCTAAGGTCGATGGTAATAGGAGAAAGGGGACACGATGTTTACCCCGGTTCGGGCCTTCTCTATGGAGGCAATACCCTACTTCCTGCTCGATTGATCTTGATGAATATGAGTGTTACAAGAGTTGATCTACCACGAGATCGTAATGGCTAAAACCCTAGAGGCCTAGCCTGTATGACTATGATAATGAGTATCCGCCTATCCGGACTACGCTCTCCGGTTTATATAGACATCGGAGAGATCTCGGGTTACATGGAGTTGGTTACATACAAAGGAATTTACACAATTGATTGCCAAGCTAGCCTTCCACGCCAAGGAGAGTCCCATCTAGACACGGGTACAGTCTTCAGTCTTCGTATCTTCACAGCCCATCAGTCCGGCCCATGGCTAACAGGCCGGACGCCCGAGGACCCCTTAGTCCAGGACTCCCTCAGTAGCCCCTGAACATGGCTTCAATGACGAGGAGTCCGGTGCGCAGATTTGTCTTCGGCATTGCAAGGCGGGTTCCCTTCTTCTGAACTCCAGAATAGTCTTCGGATGTAGTAAGTATATCCGGACCTGTGTATGGAATTGCAGAGAATACAATATTTCACGATCCCAATCCGCCGACAACTTTTCATGGTGTGACCTCACACCATGGTCCGGTCATTTTTCGAACCGTCTTCTCAACTTGCCACCGCACATCTTGCGAGGCGGTTTTATTGGCACGTCTTGTCGAAGCAGAGATTGTGCCCCTTTATCACGGGATTCTCATCAATACGGTCGTGGGTAGCCCAACTGCGCCATTAACACGACGCTTGGGGAATAAGCGAGTTTCTAAGGCAAGTGGGGAGGCGCATGATCCCTGCTGCCTTTATAAGGAGACAAGGACTCCCCTTTTTTCACCCACACCTTCTTCTTCCGCTGCTTATCCATTCTCGAGCTCCAACGTGCAAGCTTTCATCTTCTCCGCAAAAACAATCTGAACATGTCCGGAGCGGGAGGCAAGTGGATGGCCTCCTCTGTTATGAAGGGGGACATGAAGAAGCTTCGGGAGGCCGGATACCTATCCACAGATATCGCGCATCGGCTTCCGGCCGAAGGGCAGATCATCCCTACCCCGAAACCACAGGAAAGGGTAGTATTCCTCTCTCACTTCGTCCGCGGGCTGGGATTCCCCCTCCACCCGTTCGTCCGCGTACTAATGTTCTACTACGGGCTGGACTTCCATGATCTGGCCCCCAACTTCATCCTCAACATCTCGGCGTTTATCGTCGTGTGTGAGGCCTTCCTCTGTATCACGCCCCACTTCGGCGTATGGCTGAAGACCTTCAACGTGAAGCCAAAGGTGGTGTTCGGCCAACAAGCGGAGTGCGGAGGCGCCATGGTGGGCAAGATGGCCAATGTTACCTCGCTCGAAGGCTCCTTTGTGGAGACCATGAAGGGGTGGCAATCGGGGTGGTTCTACATCACCGAGCCGCGTGACGCCAACTAGGAGGCGACCCCCGAATTTTGATCCGGCGTCCCCATGCGGCTCACCTCCTGGAAAGAGAAGGGCTTAGCCTGGGGCTCGGCGGAAGAACTGACACGAGTCCAAACCTGCGTCAAAAATATGATAAGAAAGAAAATCAAGCTTGTCAACGTGGTCCAGGTTATGCTCTTCCGCCGGATTCTTCTGTGTCAGAGACGGGTTTGCAGTCTGTGGGATTTCGACCCGGCTGTACACCAGACGCTGCAAGAGCTCTTCGGCACGACGAACGAAGACGTCTGGAAGGTGCTTTTCAAGGCCGACGAGGTACCACCGCCCATAACCGAAGATCGCGGACTCAGCGCGAAACGCCGAGCCAATCCGGTAAGTTTTTATATTTTGCAAGATATGCCTTTTTCCAGCACATCTGCGGGGGCAATCTAAGCCTCCATGCCGATTTTACAGGACTGGGTAGCGATAGCGGAGCAGATCGACTGTCCGGCTCCGCTATCAGAAGATCCAGAATCACCTCTTCTAACGAAGATGCTGTTTTCGGCGCCCTATGAGGTGCCGGAGAAAAAGCCCAAGAAGATGGTCGCGGGGACCAGAGAATGTCTCCGGCGCAAGGTTGCATCGGACATGACGTTGAAGACACCAAGACGGACTCCTCCACCGAAGACGAGGAGGAGGAGGAAATCCAACCCCCCCCCCCACCGGGGGGAGAAAGAAGAGGAAGGCCGCCACGCATGGGGAGGCCGAGGTGCCCAAGAAGGGAAAAACCTTCCTTCCGGACCACTCCACCGCAGCCACCAACAGCGGCGAGTAGTGGGAACCCAGGGTCAAGCCCCTGGCTAAGTCGTAAGTATCCGGACACAGTAGTATTTCCGGTATGTTTGCTTTGTCGCTTTTTAACGTGGCAGACATGCACCCGCAGTCCAGCCAAATCCAACATCGAGATATCCTCCTCTTCGGAGGGGTCCCTAGACCCGTCGGCAATGAACAATGACTTACTTCCGACAGCCTCCTCCCCCAGGGCCGCGGACGACGCCGACGTGTTGTCTCAAAGGATACCAGGCCAAGGGGAGACAGTTCTAGAGATGCCTCCAGGCGAAATCCCAGTCGCCAGGCACGTGGGGGGAAAGACCCCCATGGACTCCGATAATGGGGGCCGCAGTCAGTTTGGCCCCCAGCCGAATACGGCTCTGGAAACCCAAGTGGTTTCGGATTCAGGCAGGCAGCCTCTCCCTAAGGAGGGCGAGCCACCTGTACCGGTGACCTTTGTCCATCCAGAGGTACCGGGCAGATTGCTGGAAACGCTTCACAACGCCTCCATTGATGAAGAACACCGTACTCTTATGAGTACGGTGATTGAGAAGGTCCAGTCCACCAAAAGCGGATTGACCGATGCCTGCGCTAGCCTTCTAACAGGCTTTGAGGTAAGTAACAAAATTGTGAGAGAGTATCACCATGTAGACAGTTGCCCCTGATGCTCTGTTTCGTGTTCGGAAAGAAAAATCGAACAGAGGATCAAATAATATTCACAGGAGTCTAATATGAGATGTCTATGTGAATAAGCAGGCGTTGCTGCTGGCCGCTGCCGCTCGTACTACGGAGGTCTCTGGACTAAAGCAGGCCCTGGAGCGGACCGAGAAAGAGCTCGTCCTCGTGAGGAGGGAGCTGGTGGAAAGCCGAGGTACGAAATACCCTGCATGTATACTTATTAAAGATAAATGGTTTCTGCTGATAAAAGCGTCATGAAATTTTATAGGGGCCGAGATGGTGTCCCTTAAGAAGGCCCTGGCTGAGGCCAAAGACAAAGCGGCCAAGGAACGCGCGGCGTGCGAGAAGCAAGAGGCCCGTGTCAACGAGGTTCAACAAGAGCTCTAGGATATCGTCCAGAAGTACGAGTCCTTGGAGCGTGACTCTAAGACTCAAGAGTCCGAGCTTGCCAAGGCCCTTCAGAGTGCACAAGACGCCAGAGCCGAAGCTCGGAAGGCCCGGCAGGAGATCCAGGCGGCCGAGAAGATTGCGGCGGGTAAGGCATTTGTTATGCAAAGCAAGCATGTAAAGGAGACATTCTTTTTACTTACCCGAATTTGAAATTCTCCAGGAGCATTTGCGGATCTGCCGCGCAGCATATCAGATGCCATGGAGTTCTGCCGAAATGAAGAAGGGAGCTCAACGGAGAAGTTGTTCTGGTCTGAATATCTTGGGACAGAACATCCGATGCCCTCGAGCGACCAGTTGAAGCAACTGGCCGAGCTGCACAAGGCAGCCGAACTGGCCATGAAGGACCTCATAGTCCGGCTATGGCCTGCCGAGCCTACGCCCAGCAGCTACTTCGGTCTCGTGAGGCGGCTTGTGAGTGCCTGCCCCCGACTTGAGGTCATAAAGCGAGCGGCTTGTATTGAAGGTGCGCGGATGGCATTTGCCCGTGTCAAGATGCATTGGGCGAAAATGGATGCCAAGAAGCTGATGACCGAGGGGCCGCCCGAGGGCAAGGAGCATCGTCGACCCGAGGTGTATTATGATAGTGTCCTGGAGGGGTCCCGCCTTGTGGTGGAGCAATGTACTAAGGATGTAATCTTTGAATGAATGCACTCATTTTATCCTGTAATATGAAACAAGTTCATTTGCGTAATATAATGCTTTTTGATTTAAAATTTTACCTCCTGTGAGGCCGTTTACAAAGTCTAAGAGTTGGCCAGTCGTCGGCTTCTACCCCCATGTAACTAGTACAGGGGTGTTCGGGATAAATCTAAACACTCTTTATCCACATTTTTTGGTCCTTTAAGGAGGTGTTTAGCGCAACGAACAAGGCAATCGTACTATACAGCTTTATCACCCTCACTTGGCCATAGAAGTTCTATAATTTTAAATTTTGGCATGGCCCCTGGTATTCGGAAGGCCGAACTTGGGGCACTATACACGCCTAAATCGGACAAAGACCGATTCCTAGCATGAAGCGGAAAAAATCTTTAAGGATTTGAAACCTCTCGAATAGCGACCAGCTCTCACCGCATCATGACAGTCAGTTTTTGGCTTTCTCTACTGAGGTGCTCGTCCGAAAGAACCGGGACACAATCGCAGTATTTCTCCCTTTGCTACCCTAGCCGATATAGCGGAACATAGGGTAGCAAGCACAGGAGCCGGGAAACCAACTATTGACCCAAGACATGATTCGGAGCTGATGCATATAATGCTATAAGTTCGGGGTGCCGCACTGTTGAAAGTGTTCGGACTTTCTTGCCGTGTTATGGGGTACACTGAAGCCCCTGGCGAACTGAACGTACCAGAATGTACGGGTATGATTTGTAATAAACAAACAGTTAAGGGAAAAAAAGTAATAAGCTGACGCTGCAATTTATTTGAATAATACGTCAAGGTGTATGTATACAAGTAGTGCAATGAGCAAATAGGGCTATTTAACATGCCCTAACCAAGAGCGAGCTGCGTGTGGGTATGTAAAACAGGTATAGCGATCGTTAGCAGAGACCACCTCGGGATTCCCTTTGTACATCAAAGCTCCTACCTCCTTGGGGTGCTTACCTACTGACGGTACCATTAAGTAGGCCGTCAGGGGAGGCTTGTGCCGAAGAATCCTGAAAAGGAGAAAACAAATAACAAAAGTATATGTGTGTCCGGGGTCGGTCCAGCCGAACTGTGGATCACGAGCTAGTTGTACCTCCGCCGATGCCCATGGAATTTCAAGTGCGTAATTATGTACGCATGGTGTTAGCGCCACTATATGATCAGGACCGGGACGGAGGCCGGGTTGCTAATCACGCTCATGACGAGCCGAGCTGTCCCCCTGCAGCGAAGTTCAGACTCTCTTGATGGTGTCCAGGGGCTCGGCAGCCGGATTCCGGCTCTGCTTGAGAAGGCTGCTCTATACCTCTACTGCTAGGGCGGCGGTGTGTTCTTCTGTACAGAGAGAACGTTCTGTATTTCAATTGACTGTTATAACACCGCATGGCCGGGCATCTTGAGCTTAAGATAAGCATATTGTGGCACCGCGTTGAATCGAGCGAACGCGGTTCCTCAGAGCAGTGCATGGTAGCCGCTTCGAAAGGGGACGATATCGAAGATGAGTTCTTCACTACGGAAGTTGTCCGGAGATCCGAAGACCACCTCCAGCGTGACTGAGCCCGTACAACGGGCCTCTACGCCGGGGATAACTCCTTTAAAGGTAGTCTTTGTGGGCTAGATCCGTGAGGGGTTAATGCCCATTTTCCGCACTGTATCGTGGTAGAGCAGGTTGAGGCTGCTACCGCCATCCATCAGGACACGTGTCAGGTGGAATCCATCGATGATCGGATCGAGGACCAGTGCGGCTGAACCGCCATGACGAATACTAGTCGGATGATCTCGACGATCAAAGGTGATTTGGCATGATGACCATGGATTAAATTTTGGGGCGACTGGCTCTACCGCATAGACGTCCCTGAGTGCGCGCTTGTGCTCCCTTTTGGGGATGTGTGTAGCATATATCATGTTCACCGTTTTGACCTGGGGGGGAAACTTCTTCTGTTCCCCTGTATTCGGTTGCCAGGGCTATTCGTCATCGTCCTCGCTTTGCGATCCCTTTCCCTTGTTTTCGGCGTTTAACTTGCCGGCTTGCTTAAAGACCCAGCAATCTCTGTTGTTGTGGTTGGCTGGCTTGTGCGGGGTGCCATGGATTTGGCACGGACGGTCGAGTATGCGGTCCATGCTAGATAGTCCCTGGTTGTTTCCTTGATACGGCCTTTTCCGCTGACCGGACTTGGAGCCGCTGAATCTGGCGTGAACTGTAGTGTCATCGGTGTTGTCGCCGTTGCCTTGGCGTTTGTGTTTGTTGCGTCGGGGCTTGCTGTTGCTACTTTTGACCTCGGGGGGGCCTGCCTCGCTGGCTGTGTTTTTGCTGCGGGCTAGCCAACTGTCCTCTCCCGCGCAAAAGCGGGTCATGGGTGCTGTGAGGGCTGCCATAGATTTTGGCTTTTCTTGGCCGAGGTGGCGGGCGAGCCATTCGTCACGGATGTTATGTTTAAAGGCCGCTAGGGCTTCGGCATCTGGACAGTCGACGATTTGGTTCTTTTTGGTTAGGAACTGAGTCCAGAATATCCTGGCTGATTCTCCAGGTTGTTGAACGATATGACTTAAGTCATTGGCGTCTGGTGGCCGGACGTATGTACCTTGGAAGTTGTCCAGGAAGGCTTCTTCCAAGTCCTCCCAGCTGCCGATAGAATTTTCCGGCGGGCTGTTAAGACAGTGCCGAGCTGGACCTTTGAGCTATAGCTGGAGGTATTTGATGGCGTGGAGATCATCTCCGCAAGCCATGTGGATATGGAGAATAAAATCCTCGATCCATACTGCGGGATCGGTTGTGCCGTCATTGAAGGAAATATGCCCTAGAGGCAATAATAAAGTATTATTTATTTCCTTATATCATCATAAATGTTTATTATTCATGCTAGAATTGTATTAACCGGAAACTTAATATATGTGTGAATACATAGACAAAGAGAGTGTCACTAGTATGCCTCTACTTGACTAGCTCGTTAATCAAAGATGGTTATGTTTCCTAGCCATAGACATGAGTTGTCATTTGATTAACGGGATCACCTCATTAGGAGAATGACGTGATTGACTTGACCCATTCCGTTAGCTTAGCACTCGATCGTTTAGTATGTTGCTATTGCTTTCTTCATGACTTATATGTTCCTATGACTATGAGATTATGCAACTCCCATTTACTGGAGGAACACTTTGTGTGCTACCAAACATCACAACGTAACTGGGTGATTATAAAGGTGCTCTACAGGTGTCTCCAAAGGTACTTATTGGGTTGGCGTATTTCGAGATTAGGATACGGGTACCCTCCAGGTCAATCCGACTACAGATCAACTCGCGGGTACACTCACGGTCAACCCGACTTCACATTTCTCTCGCGGTGCCCCCCGGGGCCGACTAAATTTGAAGATAAAAGTGTTCTCCCTAAGTATGCACCGTTGCCAAAGTTCGTCGTGCCCAGACACCACATGATGATCGGGTGTGATAAGTTCTACGTCCATCTACAACGGATGCAAGCCAGTTTTGCACACGCAGAATACTCAGGTTAAACTTGACGAGCCTAGCATATGCAGATATGGCCTCGGAACACGGAGACCGAAAGGTCGAGCGTGAATCATATAGTAGATATGATCAACATAGTGATGTTCACCATTGAAACTACTCCATCTCACGTGATGATCGGACATGGTTTAGTTGATTTGGATCACATAATCACTTAGATGATTAGAGTGATGTCTATCTAAGTGGGAGTTCTTAAGTAATATGATTAATTGAACTTGAATTTATCATGAACTTAGTCCTGATAGTATTTTGCAAATTATGTTGTAGATCAATAGCTCGCGTTGTTGCTTCCCTGTGTTTATTTTTGATATGTTCCTAGAGAAAAATTATGTTGAAAGATGTTAGTAGCAAAGATGCGGATTGGATCCGTGATCTAAGGATTATCCTCATTGTTGCACAGAAGAATTATGTCCTTGATGCACCGCTAGGTGACAGACCTATTGCAGGAGCAGATGCGGACGTTATGAACGTTTGACAAAAGCTCGGTATGATGACTACTTGATAGTTTAGTGCACCATGCTTAACGGCTTAGAATCGGGACTTCAAAAACGTTTTTGAACGTCATGGACCATATGAGATGTTCCAGGAGTTGAAGTTAATATTTCAAGCAAATACCCGAGTTGAGAGATATGAAGTCTCCAACAA
Source organism: Triticum aestivum (assembly GCF_018294505.1). NCBI lineage: Eukaryota > Viridiplantae > Streptophyta > Magnoliopsida > Poales > Poaceae > Triticum > Triticum aestivum. The sequence continues at coordinate 554,669,584 of NC_057808.1, read as the reverse complement.
GTTCTATAGCTAAAAGATGGAGGAGAATAGCTCAAGCAGTGAGCATGTGCTCAGATTGTCTGGGTACTACAATCGCTTGAATCAAGTGGGAGTTAATCTTCCAGATAAAATAGTGATTGACAGAATTCTCTAGTCACCATCACCAAGTAATTCCCGAGCTCTTCGTGATGCTGAAATCGACGAAAGTAGAAATCAAGAAAAACATCAAGTGTTGATGGTTGACAAGACCACTAGTTTCAAGAAAAGGGCAAAGGGAAGAAGGGGAACTTCAAGAAGAACGGCAAGCAAGTTGCTGCTCAAATGAAGAAGCCTAAGTCTGGTCCTAAGCCTGAGACAAAGTGCTTCTACTGCAAAGGGACTGGTCACTGGAAGCGGAACTACCCCAACTATTTGGTGGATAAGAAGGATGGCAAAGTGAACAAAAGTATATTGGATATACATGTTATTGAGGTGTACTTTACTAGTGTTTATAGCAACCCCTCGGTATTTGATACTGGTTCAGTTGCTAAGAGTAGTAACTCGAAACAGGAGTTGCAGAATAAACAGTGACTAGTAAAAGGCGAGGTGACGATGTGTGTTGGAAGTAGTTCCAAGAATGATATGATCATCATCGCACACTCCCTATACTTTCGGGATTAGTGTTGAAACTAAATAAGTGTTATTTGGTGTTTGCGTTGAGCATGAATATGATTTGATCATGTTTGTTGCAATACGGTTATTCATTTAAATTAGAGAATAATTGTTGTTCTGTTTACATGAATAAAACCTTCTATGGTCATACACCCAATAAAATGGTTTGTTGGATCTCGATCGTAGTGATACACATATTCATAATAATGAAGCCAAAAGATGCAAAGTTAATAATGATAGTGCAACTTATTTGTGGCACTGCCGTTTAGGTCATATTGGTGTAAAGCGCATGAAGAAACTCCATACTGATGGGATTTTGGAATCACTTGATTATAAATCACTTGATGCTTGCGAACGGTGCCTGATGGGCAAGATGACTAAAACGCCGTTCTCCGGAACTATGGAGAGAGCAACAGATTTGTTGGAAATCATACATACAGATGTATGTGGTCCGATGAATATTGAGGCTCGTAGCAGGTATCATTATTTTCTGACCTTCACAGATGATTTGAGCAGATATGGGTATGTCTACTTGATGAAACATAAGTCTGAAGCATTTGAAAAGTTCAAAGAATTTTAGAGTGAAGTGGAAAATCATCGTGACAAGAAAATAAGGTTTCTACGATCTGATCGCGGAGACAAATATTTGAGTTACGAGTTTGGTCTTCAATTAAAACAATGTGGAATAGTTTCACAAATTCGTGCCACCTGGAACACCACAGCATAATGGTGTATCCAAACGTCATAACCGTACTTTATTGGATATAGTGCAATCTATGATGTTTGTTACCGATTTACCACTATAGTTTTGGGGTTATGCATTAGAGACAGCTGCATTCACGTTAAAAAAGGGCACCATCTAAATCCGTTTGAGACGGCACCGTATGAACTGTGGTTTGGCAGGAAACCAAAGTTGTCGTTTCTTAAAGTTTGGGGTTGCGATGCTTATAAGAAAAAGTTTCATCCTGATAAGCTCAAACCCAAATCGGAGAAATATGTCTTCATAGGATACCCAAAGGAGACAGTTGGGTACACCTTCTATCACAGATCCGAAGGCAAGACATTCATTGCTAAGAATGGATCCTTTCTAGAGAAGGAGTTTCTCTCGAAAGAAGTGAGTGGGAGGAAAGTAGAACTTGATGAGGTAATTGTACCTGCTCCCTTATTGGAAAGTAGTTCATCGCAGAAACCAGTTTCTGCGACGCCTATACCAATTAGTGAGGAAGTTAATGATGATGATCATGGAACTTCAGATCAAGTTATTACTGAACCTCGTAGGTCAACCAGAGTAAGATCCGCACCAGAGTGGTACGGTAATCCTGTTCTGGAGGTTATGTTACTAGACCATGACGAACCTACGAACTATGAAGAAGCGATGGTGAGCCCAGATTCCGCGAAATGGCTTGAGGCCATGAAATCTGAGATGAGATCCATATATGAGAACAAAGTATGGACTTTGATTGACTTGCCCAATGATCGGCGAGCCATTGAGATTAAATGGATCTTCAAGAGGAAGACAGACAGTGATAGTAGTGTTACTGTCTACAAAGCTAGAATTGTCGCAAAAAGGTTTTCGACAAGTTCAAGGTGCTGACTACGATGAGAGTTTCTCACTCGTATCTATGCTTAAATCTGTCTGAATCATGTTAGCAATTGCCGCATTTTATGAAATATGGCAAATGGATAAACAAAACTGCATTCCTTAATGGATTTATTAAAGAAGAGTTGTATATGATGCAACAAGGAGGTTTTGTCAATCTTAAAAGTGCTAACAAAATATGCAAGTTCCAGCGATCCATCTATGGACTGGTGCAAGCATCTCAGAGTTGGAATATACGCTATGATAAGTTGATCAAAGGATATAGTTTTATACAGACTTGCGGTGAAGCCTGTATTTACAAGAAAGTGAGTGGGAGCACTACAACATTTCTGATAAGTATATGTGAATGACATATTGTTGATCGGAAATAATGTAGAATTATTCTGCAAAGCATAAAGGAGTGTTTGAAAGGAGTTTTTCAAAGAAAAACCTCGGTGAAGCTGCTTACATATTGAGCATCAAGATCTATAGAGATAGATCAAGACGCTTGATAAGTTTTTTCAATGAGTACATACCTTAACAAGATTTTGAAGTAGTTCAAAATAGAACAGTCAAAGAAAGAGTTCTTGCATGTGTTACAAGGTGTGAAATTGAGTAAGACTCAAAGCCCGACCACGGCAGAAGATAGAAAGAGAATGAAAGTCATTCCCTATGCCTTGGCTATAGGTTCTATAAAGTATGCCATGATGTGTACCAGATCTATTGTATACCCTACACTGATTTTGGCAAGGGAGTACAATAGTGATCTAGGAGTAGATCACTGGACAGCGGTCAAAATTATCCTTAGTGGAATAAGGATATGTTTCTCGATTATTGAAGTGACAAAAGGTTCGTCATAAAGGGTTACGTCGATGCAAGTTTTGACACTAATATAGATGACTCCAAGTCTCAGTCTAGATACATATTGAAAGTGGGAGCAATTAGCTAAGAGTAGCTCTGTGCAGAGCATTGTAGACATAGAAATTTGCAAAATACTTGCGGATCTGAATGTGACAGACCCGTTGACTAAAATTATCTCACAATCAAAACATGATCACACCTTAGTACTCTTTGGGTGTTACTCACATAGCGATGTGAACTAGATTATTGACTCTAGTAAACCCTTTGGGTGTTGGTCACATGACAATGTGAACTATGGGTGTTAATCACATGGTGATGTGAATTATTGATGTTAAATCACATGGCGATGTGAACTAGATTATTGACTCTAGTGCAAGTGGGAGACTGAAGGAAATATGCCCTAGAGGCAATAATAAAGTATTATTTATTTCCTTATATCATGATAAATGTTTATTATTCATGCTAGAATTGTATTAACCGGAAACATAATACATGTGTGAATACATAGACAAACAGAGTGTCAGTAGTATGCATCTACTTGACTAGATCGTTAGTCAAAGATGGTTATGTTTCCTAGCCATAGACATGAGTTGTCATTTGATTAACGGGATCACCTCATTAGGAGAATGACGTGATTGACTTGACCCATTCCGTTAGCTTAGCACTCGATCGTTTAGTATGTTGCTATTGCTTTCTTCATGACTTATATGTTCCTATGACTATGAGATTATGCAACTCCCATTTACCGGAGGAACACTTTGTGTGCTACCAAACGTCACAACGTAACTGGGTGATTATAAAGGTGCTCTACAGGTGTCTCCAAAGGTACTTATTGGGTTGGCGTATTTCGAGATTAGGATTTGTCACTCTGAGTGTCCGAGAGGTATCTCTGGGCCCACTCAGTAATACACATCACTATAAGCCTTGCAAGCATTGTGACTAATGAGTTAGTTGCGGGATGATGTATTACGGAACGAGTAAAGAGACTTGCCGGTAACGAGATTGAACTAGGTATCGAGATACCGACGATCGAATCTCGGGCAAATAACATACCGATGACAAAGGGAACAACGTATGTTGTTATGCGGTCTGACTGATAAAGATCTTCGTAGAATATTTGGGAACCAATATGAGCATCCAGGTTCCGCTATTGGTTATTGACCGGAGAGGTGTCTCGGTCATGTCTACATAGTTCTCGAACCCGTAGGGTCCGCACGCTTAACGTTACGATGACAGTTTTATTATGAGTTTATGTATGTTGATGTACCGAAGGAGTTCGGAGTCCCGGATGAGATCGGGGACATGACGAGGAGTCTCGAAATGGCTGAGACGTAAAGATCGATATATTGGACGACTATATTCGGACTTCGGAAAGGTTCCGAGTGATTCGGGTATTTTTTGAAGTACCGGAGAGTTACGGGAATTCGTATTGGGCCTTAATGGGCCATACGGGAAAGGAGAGAAAGGCCTCAAAAGGTGGCCGCACCCCTCCCCATGGTCTGGTCCGAATTGGACTAGGGAAGGGGGGCGCCCCCTTCTTTCCTTCTCCTTTTCCCTTCCCTTTTTCCTATTCCATGTGGGAGGAGGAATCCTACTAGGACTAGGGAGTCCTAGTAGGACTCCACACATCTGGCGCGCCCTAAGGGCTGGCCGGCCTCCCCTCCTCCATCCTTTATATACGGGGGCAGGGGGCACCCCAGAGACACACAATTGATATACGATATTTTAGCCGTGTGCGGTGCCCCCCTCCACCATATTACATCTTGATAATATCGTTGTGGAGCTTCGGCGAAGCCCTGCGTCGGTAGAACATCATCATCGTCACCACGCCGTCGTGCTGACGAAACTCTCCCTCAACACTCGGCTGGATCGGAGTTCGAGGGACGTCATCGAGCTGAACGTGTGCTGAACTCGGAGGTTCCGTGCGTTTGGTACTTGATCGGTCGGATCGTGAAGACGTACGACTACATCAACCGCGTTGTGTTAACGCTTCCGCTTTCGGTCTACGAGGGTACGTGGACAACACTCTCCCCTCTCGTTGCTATGCATCACCATGGTCTTGCGTGTTCGTAGGAAATTTTTTGAAATTACTACGTTCCCCAACAGTCATATGATTCAATATTGACGGGCTTAAACCCCTCGGGGAATTCATGATCCAGTACTTCATCTGTGAAGCAGAGAGGGTGTGCGGCGCCTCTGTATCGGGCCGCATCGCAACGTACCTCTGTTGGAGTCCGTTTGCGACATTCGGCTCGGGCGTGGCTAGGTTTGTCACGTCCGAAAAGGTAGCCGTCGTCGTGCCTCGAGGCACGTCCTCGCGATCCGTAGATCGATCTTGTTTTTCCTGCTCTACTGTCCAGGGTCTGTCGGAGGTCGTACATGTGCTCTCGAGTTGTTCTGTCTCTATTTTTACGGGGCGGTGGAGCAGGCTGCTGCTCGGCTTGAGTTGCCGCTTTATCCCAACCACGGGGTGGTCGGTCCGCGGCACTGTTTCGAACTCGAGGTGGTTGTTTCGTATTGCGCGAGGGAGGTATGGGCTTCTCCGGTGCCTCCTCATCGAACTGAGGTAGCAATTTGCGTTTTGGGTAGCTCTTGGCTGGGCGCTTAAGGCCGTATTCTTCGGCTGTCAGGACATCAGTCCATCTGTCGATGAGCAGATCTTGTTCAGCTTGAAGCTGCTGCTGTTTCTTCTTCAGGCTCCTTGTAGTGGCTAGGAGTTGAAGCTTAAAGAGCTCCTGCTCTAGAGGGTCCTCAGGCACGATGAAGTCTTCGTTCCCGAGGCTCGCCTCTTCTTCGGAGGGCGGATGGTAACTATCGTCCCCCGAATTTTCTTCTGTGGCCTGTTCATCAGGGTTGACTTGCCCTGGCTCTCGTTTGTCTCGTTCGACAATTTGCTCATCGGGTTCTTCTGGTTCTTCGGTGCCATCCGGAGTGTTGTCATCTCCTGCGCCGGTATTGCTGTCCCTGCTGCGGCGGGATTTAGAGCGGCGCCGCTGACGCCGGCGCTTTGGCAGTGTTTTAGGGGGTCCTCCTTTGCCGGACATTCCCTGTCATCGCCGCTGTTATTTTTCGGCGTATCTACCATGTAGACATCGTATGAGGAAGTGGCCGTCCAACGTATAGTAAATGGCGGGTTCTTGCCCTGCTCCTGCTCGGCATCGTCGTCCATACCGTCGATGTCTTCGGAGCCGTAGTCAAGCACGTCGGTTAAGTCATCAACGGTAGCTATGAAGTGGGTGATGGGTGGGAAACAAAATTCTCCCTCCTCAACCACTTGCCAGAACCAGTCATAGTTCGGTTGTGAGTTCCCTACCAAAGACAGGTTCTTAAAAGAGTTTAGCACATCGCCCAAAGGTGAGTGCTGAAAGACGTGTGCGGCACTGAACTTGAAGATCGATACCGATCGAGTTAGGTATCCGCAGACTCGCAAGGTTCAGAACTTATCGCCGGAGACGAGTCCGGGGTTCCGTTGACGCAGGTATCATGTGAAGTAGAATCTGTGCGCGGCTGCAACGCCGTGGGATTGAAAGCCTCCGTGATGGGGTTAAGCTTCCCATCTTCGGATCACTCGACCTGCTCCGGGTCTAGGGCCAGAGTTGTTACAGGAGCTATCTCCTGGATGCGGCCCGATGATAGGTTTAAGCCATGCTTATCGGGGCGAAGGGGAGCGATTGCCGCAGTCTCCAATCCGTCAGAGATCGAATCTCCGTGGATGTCCGCGACGTAGTTCAAGCTTCCGAATCTGACCTGATGGCCAGGGGCGTGGCTATAGATCTGCTCCAGATGGCCAAGCGAGTTGGCCCGTAGTACGAAGCCGCCGAATACGAAGATCTATCTAGGGAGAAAGGTTTCTCCCTGGACAACATCATTATAGATGATCGAAGGGTCCATCAGACCTTTTGCCGACGGCACAGTGGAACTCTCAATGAAAGCACCAATGTCGGTGTCGAAACCGGCGGATCTCGGGTAGGGGGTCCCGAACTGTGCGTCTAAGGTCGATGGTAACAGGAGACAGGGGACACGATGTTTACCCAGGTTTGGGCCCTCTCTATGGAGGTAATACCCTACTTCCTGCTTGATTGATCTTGATGAATATGAGTGTTACAAGAGTTGATCTACCACGAGATCCTAAAGGCTAAAACCCTAGAGGCCTAGCCTGTATGACTATGATAATGAGTATCCCCCTATCCATACTATGCTCTCCAGTTTATATAGACACCGGAGAGATCCAGGGTTACATGGAGTCGGTTACATACAAAGGAATCTACACAATTGATTGCCAAGATGGCGTTCCACGCCAAGGAGAGTCCCATACGGACACGGGTGCAGTCTTCGGTCTTCGTATCTTCACAGCCCATCAGTCCGGCCCATGGCTAACAGGTCGGACGCCCGAGGATCCCTTAGTCCTGGACTCCCTCACCTAGTATCAAGGCACGTATGGCAATCTGACGTGGGGAAAGAACGCAGGTGGTGAGAGCATGAATCTCAAAACGCAATGTGAACCAAGCTGCTTCTATAACATCCACTTTAGTACGGTGAGCCGTATATTTACAGGTACTGCCAATATCTTTCTTGGACACTTTACATGCCAGGAAAGTATATAACAAAAAGAGATAAAAGGTTTACACAGGGTCTTAATCTAAAAAAGAAACCTTAATGCGGGGCCCTTCTGCACGTCTGCGCCGTTTTCTCTGTTGTGAAGTGTCCTTGAAGGGTATAGTGTGATGGCCATCTGTAAAAAAAAGGATGAAAGGAAAAAAACCAGGAAAAAGAATCCGGTGTGGCCGTAAGTAAAGCTGGTTTGTTTTAATGAACCGTGAAAGATAACTTCTACAGTCTGAATAGGGTTGAGCCGAAGTATGGACTTTTTGTGTGCAGTGTGCCACCGTCGCCGCCCTACGAATTTTGAGTGTATATTTGTGTATACGTGGCACATGTGATATCTCCTTATGGGGCAGCCGATGGGTGCGTAGCTGCTAACCAAGCTCGGGTTTATCTGAGCTGCCGCAGTGAAGTGTGCACCGGATACGTTTAGCCGTGTCTGCGGTCTTTACGACCGATGGGCTGCTCGGCTTGAATAGGCCGTTTTGTGTTTCGACTGCTAGAGCCGCCGTGTACTCTTCTGTGCGAAGAGAGCACTCCGTATTTTCGCTAACCATGATGACGCCACGTGGTCCAGGCATTTTGAGTTTTAGATAAGCATAATGCAGGACTGCATTAAAACGAGCGAAGGCCGTTCTTCCGAGTAGTGCATGATAGCCACTTCGGAACGGAGCTATATCGAAGATTAGTTCTTCGCTTCGAAAGTTATCAGGAGAGCCGAATACAACCTCCAATATTAAAGAGCCCGTGCAGCGGGCTTCTATGCCCGGTATAACTCTTTAAAGGTAGTGCTGCTTGGCTTGATTCTTGACGGGTTTATCCCCATCTTGCCAACAGTGTCCTGATATATCAGATTGAGACTGCTGCCGCCGTCCATAAGGACTTGAGTGAGGTAGTATTCGTCGATTATTGGGTCGAGGACTAGGGCAGCCGAACCCCCGTGGCGGATACTAGTCGGATGATCCCTGCGATCAAAAGTGATCGGACAGGCCGACCATGGGTTGAATTTTGGGGCGACGGGGTCGACGGTATAGACATCTCGGAGTGCGCGTTTGCGCTCCCTCTTCGGGATATGAGTGACATAGATCATGTTCACTGTTTTGATCTCCGGTGGAAATTTCTCCTGTCCAGCCATCTTTGGCTGGCGAGATTCGTCCTCGTCTTCGATCTGAGGTCCCTTCCCCTTGTGTTCGGCGTTGAGTTTGACGGCCTGCTTGAAGACCCAACAACTACAGTTGGCATGGTTCGCAGGTTTAGCGAGGTTGCCGTGGATCTGGCAAGGCATGTCTAGAATTTTATCCAGGTTGGATGAACCATCTTTATTGCCTTTAAATGGCTTCTTCCGTTGACCGGGTCTGGAGCCCCTGAATCCGGCGTTTACCGCTGTATTGTCTGGGCTTTCCACATTGTTCCAATGTTTGTTTTTGTTGCGTCGTGGTTTTCCATTGCCATCCCTGACCTCGGATGTGCCGGGATCACTGGTGCTGCTACGGGCTAACCAGCTATCCTCACCCGCGCAAAAGCGGCTCATGAGTGTACTTAAGGCTGCCATTGTCCTTGGTTTTTCCTGGCCAAGGTGTCTGCCTAGCCATTCGTCCCGGACACTATGTTTGAAGTCCGCTAAGGCTTCAGCGTCCGGACAATCGACGATTTGGTTCTTCTTAGTGAGAAACCAATTCTAGAGCTTATGGGCTGATTCTCCGGGTTGTTGGATTATGTGACTTAGATCGTCTGCATCCGGGGGCCGGACATAGGTCCCCTGGAAATTGGCCCGAAAAGTGTCCTCAAGTTCTTCCCAGCTTCCAATGGAGTTTTCGGGGAGGCTTTTCAGCCAGTGTCGAGCTAGTCCTTTCAGCTTGAGGGGTAAGTACTTGATGGCGTGGAGATCATCTCCGCGAGCCATGTGGATGTGAAGAATAAAGTCTTCTATCCAAATCGCAGGATCCGTTGTTCCATCATATGCCTCGATGTTTACGGGTTTAAACCCTTATGGAAAATTGTGTTCCAGCACCTCATTGGTGAAGCATAGGGGGTGTGCGGCACCCCTGTATTTGGCTGTGTCGTGGCGTGGGTCCGACGGTTGTAATGTTCGGTATTGGTTCCGAACTGGTAAATGACCGGCATATTTGGTTTGATAATCATTATCCTGTGTAGGAGCACGTTCCCTAGATCCATAGATGTTCCTGATTTTGCCAGCCTTTTTGTCCAGGTCCTCGCATAGATCGCTTTTCTGGTCCTGAGCCGCAACCTCCCTTCCTTTACGGGAAGGGGGTGCGGGCTTGTGTGCAGCATTGCTAGCCGCTCTGTCTCGACCACGAGGTGGTCGGCCCGGCTTGTCGGTCGTATTGTTTTTCGGCAGTATATGCGCAATAGCCTCGTCGTCTAATTCGGGCAGCAGCTTACGCTTAGGATAGCTCTTTGTTTGGTGATTACCGCCGTATTTTTCCTTAGCGTCTAGCACTTCGTTCCATCTGTCATTGAGCATATCCTGTGCGGCTTTAAGCCGCTGCTTCTGCTTCTTCAGGCTCCTTGCAGTGGCGATAAGCTTTTGATGGAGGCATTCTTGTTCTAATGGTTCTTCTGGGACGACGAATTTGTCGTCGCCCAGGCTGATCTCCTCTGCAAAGACAGGTTGATAATTGCTATCTTCGGCATCGCTGTGGTTAGACAACATCCCCGGACTGTGTTCGCCGTCCTCTCGCACGTCCTGCTCCGACGTTGGATCTGCGGGGTCCTCGGCTCAGTCCGGATTATCAACGACGTTAATGACAATGATGTTGTTTTTCCCTTTGCCGGATCGAGATCGGCGCTCCTGACGCTGACGCTTGGGAGGTTCATCGACAGGCATATCGTTATCGCCGTCTGCCTCCTTCTCTTTAAGTGTGTCCACCATGTATATATCGTATGAGGAGGTAGCTGTCCAATGCCCTGTAGGCGGTGGTTCCTGCTCCTCTCCGGCATCGTCGTCCATACCATCGATGTCTTCGGAGTCATAATCAAGCCTGTCGGTTAAGTCGTCGACAGTGGCTATGAAGTGGGTGGTTGGTGGGAAACGAAGTTCTTCGTCGTCCGCTTCCCATTCAAGCCGGAGATAGTTCGGCCGAGAGTCCCCCGACAAGGAGAGGGATTTTAATGAGTTTAACACATCGCCTAGAGGTGAGTGATGGAAGATGTCCGCGGAGCTGAACTCCAAGATCGGCGCCCAATCAGGTTCGATGGACGCGGATGCACGCGGTCCAGAACCTATGGCCGGAGACGAATCCGAGATTCTGGTGACACAAGCCCAGTTCGATGTTGGGTCCATGTGCGGCTTGAATGCCGCTGAGTCTGCGGCCTCCGTGGCGAGGTTGAGCTTCCCGTCCTCGGACGGCGCGGTCCGCACCAGATCTAGGGCCAGAGTGGTTACGGGCGCTACCTCCTGAGCGCGGCCAGATGACAGATTTAGGTCATGTTCATCGTGGTGGCAAGGCACAACTGTCATGGGATCGAATCCGTCGAAGATCAAGTCTCCACGGATATCGGCCACAAAATTCAGGCTTCCAATTCTGACCTGATGGCCAGGGGCGTAGCTATCGATCTTCTCTAGATGGCCAAGCGAGTTGGCCCGCAGTGCAAAGCCGCCGAATACAAAGATCTGTCCGGGGAGGAAGAACTCCCCCTTGACTGCGTTGTTGTAGATGATTGATGGAGCCATCAAGCCTTATGATGACGACGCAGCGGAACTCTCAGTGAAAGCACCAATGTTGGTGTCAAAACTGGCGGATCTCGGGTAGGGGATCCCGAACTGTGCGTCTAAGGCTGATGGTAACAGGAGGCGGGGGACACAATGTTTACCCAGGTTCGGTCCCTCTCTATGGAGGTAATACCCTACTTCCTGCTTGATTGATCTTGATGAATATGAGTATTACAAGAGTTGATCTACCACGAGATCGTAATGGCTAAACCCTAGAACTCTAGCCTGTGATTATGATTGTTGTTCATCCTCTTTATGGACTAAACCCTCCGGTTTATATAGACACCGGAGGGGGCTAGGGTTACAAAAAGCCGGTTACAGAGAAAGGAATCTACATATCCGACTCACCAAGCTTGCCATCGTTGCAAAGGAGAGTCCCATCCGGACACGGGAAGAAGTCTTCTGTCTTGTATCTTCATGGCCCAATAGTCCGGCCCATGTCAATAATCCGGCCGTCTGAGGAACCCTTAATCCAGGACTCCCTCAGCTGGTTCTTCCTTAACTCCGGCGAGCCCCCCACCCCCTGAAAATCGACTGACCCAAAAGTCGATTTAGTCGACTGATGTGTAGCTAAATCGGAGCAGCATCGCAAGCAATAGCAAGAGCGAGGGCAGCAGTGCGAGCAAGATCAATAACAAGAGCATATCAGGCAGGGGACCGAGAGCAAGAGCAGAGCAGCAGCGCGAGTGAGAGCTAAAGCAGCAGCAGCTCCTACTGATGTGGACGTCGCCGCCGAGGGAGTGACGCCGTGGAGGAAGTGGCCGGCAACGCCGCCGTGGATGGAGTCGCGCTGTGTCGGCTCGGGACCGAGCGCTGGCAGCACCGTGAGATCGAATCAAGAAGAAAATGCGGCGATTAGTGTACAACCTCTTTGGTCGCGCCGATTAGGCCGCAGCTTCATCCGAGGAAACGGTGATGATGATGCTCTTCCGGTGGTGCAGGTGAAGACGGCGGTGTGGGAATGGAGGTGGCGCGAAAGACGAGGGGAACGTCGGGGCAGCTCCTTGGAGGTGGAGGACGGGGTGGCTGAACTGGCGGGACGACGAGATCGACGACGGATCCTCATCCGATACGGTGCATGAGGGACGTCGAGGCGTTGCTATGGAAGACGTCGTCGGGGAAGAGGCTGCGGCTGGGTGGCGGGCGGAGGAGGGTGTGGGGCTTCGCTGGTTTTCACGGCCTCGGTGTACGAATGGGTGGGCGGATGGGATGGGAGTGGGGAACCATGGCTTAGGGACGCGCTTGTCCGAAATGTGGGGTAAGTTACGAAAGTACCCCCGCCGATTTGAGGCGGTTCTTTCGGTTCAGGGGTACCACGGGCATTTCGCGTGTCGGGATTTCACAGGAGGTGGGAGTTTTCACGCGCGTTCTAATTTTGGAATAGCAAGGCGCGGGTTGAGATCGAGGGAGTTGTCGGAGCACAACAAGACAAAGATATATCTTAAATATTTCGGGGTAACAAGGCGCGGGTTGAAGAGGCGGGAGTTCCGTAGCACGATAGACAGAGACGCTAGCTTGAAATTTCGGCATAACAAGGCGCGGCTTGAAATTTCGGGAGAACAAACTTAACGTGTACCCCAAAAAAAAGACAATTCGCACCTCATCACTAGAGAGAGCCATGTACCATTTTACTATAAGCTTTGAGTCATATACGCATGATGTAGATGTTCGTTTAATTCTTATAGTTCATTTCATTCAAAATCATCTAGTTTTTATAAGAAAGCTAATCTATTTTAAGATTCATGGAATTGTGCATTGTAAGACGTAAAGTAAAAACAAATCATGGCAAATCATGTAGAAAAACATTTGCGCAATTCTGATATGGAAGATTCTAGAACAAAGAAGAAGTGCTTGTGTTTTGAGGTTTGTGCATTATGCTTAAGTTCAAGCATGGAGTCTTCTAGATTGTACATGTGGCGAAATCTGGGGGAATCTAGATGATATCCAACGGCCAGTAGTGCTCAAATTTGCCATCTCTGCACCATCGGATTCGCCTCATCCAACGACCATATTTCAAAGTTAAAGTTACCCGCACACTATATAAACTAGTAAGGTACACATGCATTGCACGCATGAGATTCTGGTGGTTTGTGCATTATGCTTCTACATGTGGAGTCTTCTAGATTCTACATGTGGCAAAATCTCGTGGAATGTAGATGATATCCAACGGCCAGTAGTGCTCGGATTTGCCATCTTTGTACCGTCGGATTGGCTTCATCCAACGACCAACTTTCAAAGTTAAGCACACACTGTATAGGGGCATAGAAACTATAAAATATAATATATATATATATAGGGGTATAGATATAGATATGTGATGCGAAAGCCACCCATCATCTCCAATTAGAATAGTGTGTCCATGCACGGATGCAATGTGGCCAAACGATGTCTGCCATCGGTATCTCAAATTCAAATCAGTCTGACCTTGTTCAATGTGTATACATTACAACATGCTCGTTTCCAAACCACACCGCGCAGATCTCCGTTATATTCATGCATGCATGGGTTTCAAACATCATGATCTCTTATTCAAATATTTCAATTCAACTTTACATTGATTATGACCTCACCTAGTCTTTTACACCTACACAGTCGTGTTCTCTTTATAATTGTACCACTAACTTTCTCTCGTGCATGCATGCACACACACTACCGGCCGGCATTATCCATCACACACATGCAATCTTTTTCTTCAGGTCGGTCTCTCACGTGCATGCGCAATGATCGATATTCCTCTATGTGTGTGTGTGTGTGTGTAGCTAGGTCTTTCATAGTTTTCCACACAAACCGATCAATTTATATATCTAGTGAGGTCTCACCCTCTTTCCCACGTCCACATCGATCAATCTATACCTCTCTATATAGGATTACATATATAGCTAATACACCCACATTAATTATATATCCAACGTCCCCCTCTCATCATCCATGCCTTCCGCTTCATCTCTCAGACGCCCGCACAATGGCGAAGACAGGGGGCAGCAAGGGCCCTGCCCCCCCCCTAACATCACTATATATCGAGGCTAATATGAATGTGATCATTAGACAATTGCTGGTAAAAATGGATTAAGGTGATGAATTGGCCCTCCTCGTAAAGGATTAGCAATGCTTGGCCCCCTAGCTCATTTATTTTTCATGGCTCCACCACTGCGCGCAACAGCGCACGTTCTCGCCCCCTCTCTCTAAATATCGATCTCGCACTTGTGCACTCCTTCATAGTCTCCCTCCACTCGGCCGCTCGCACCATCTTCTAGCCCACCACCAGATTTTGCCACATGTACAATCTAGCAGACTCCATGGTTGAACTTAAGCATAATGCACAAACCTCAAAACAACAGTGGTTCTCGTTTGTTCTAGAATATTTTGTATCATAAATGCCCAAACTTTTTTCTAGTAGAATTGCCATTATTTGTTTTTACTTTATGCTTTACAACGCACAATTCCATGAATCTTAAAATAGATTAAGGGCTTCTTTGATACAAAGGATTCTCAAAGGAATTTTGTAGGATTCTAATCCTTAGGAATTTTTCCTATCTTGGTTGTTTGATTCGTAGGATTGTAAACCATAGGAATTTATCCATATGATTCATTTGCACTAGATTTCATAGGAAACATCCCATCCACTCAAACCTCTTTGAAAGAATTCTGCGTTTTTTCTATGCACAATCAAACACTCGTACAATCCTGTAGGATTCAAGACGACATTCCACTATAATCCCATGTTTTTCCTATTCCCGCGTTTTGGAAATCCTACGAATCCAAGAGGCCCTAGCTTTTTTATAAAATCTAATTGATTTTGAATGAGATGAACTATAAGAGTTAAACAAAGGTCTACATCAGGCATATATGACTCAGAGCTTACATGCTATTGTGTGGTATTTATTCATAATTTGGTTGCAAAATCTGATGCGTGCAATGCACGTGTACCTTACTAGTACTTCAAGTATGTGCAAAACACGTAAATTAGAATTCCAATGACACGCTACACAGTGTCTCTCTTACAGTTCATGAATTCACGTGGCACATGTGGAGGCGTTGTCGCGACCTCCTTGTGTGGATTGATCACAGTGACGTGCTGCTGGTTCCAGAAGAATGTACTCGTCCTCCCTGAGCCACACTGGCGGTACAGGCACGAAGCGAAGATGTGCACGCATGCCACGCATGCACTCATTCCCTCGCACGCACACGCGGGTACACGGGAGGATGTAATTTTGTACCAATATCCACCCCATGTGATAATTTGACGCGTGTAAAGTCCTTCACTTCATTGATGGTCAATTAATAGAGCGCATGCAAATTAAGTGGACGTGAGGGCGGAAGAAAGACATTACTACTCCACTGCGCGGATGCGAGTAGTTAAATCATGGGTTGCTAGTAGTACTTCCACTGGTCTCCTTCGTATTTTGTTCAAATTTTTGACAGTAACATAATATTTACGCATTTGAGCAGTGGTGTCTACTTGAAATTTATGTTCCACTAAACTCATTGGGAGCCGTTTCGGGCCTAGAAACCAAAACCATCAATTAATCTTTACCTTGTTCCCATCACATTTGAAAGTACTAGTGCTACAATTAAGTGCAAGCCTGCTCACACCTACTAGTACGTACCAAATCTGAACGTGTTCCCACTATGCAGGTATTAGTACTAGTGCTAGTACTTAGGTTATAAAAAGGGGAACTACCTAACCAAAAATTACTCTACCTTTCCGCATCATAAGTGCTTCTTCTTCGTCCATCCTTGCCATGGCCAGTGAGCAGAGCTCTACGTCGAGAACTACTCGTAACAAGGGAGTGACAACCAAGGCTGCGGAAAAAAAAGAGGGCTCGCCGCCACGCAGGGACCTCGAAAGATCTCTCACTGGCAGGCGATGGCTCCCAGGAGCGCCCTAGCCGCAGAGGCGAACATGCCGAGCTGGCGGCGATGGAGTCGTTATCCCTCGACGGCATGCCCGATCAGCTCAATAAGCACCTCAATAAGCAGAAGGAGTTCATCCACGGCTTGGTGGAGCTGCTGAAGTAGAGCCTCGACGACATGCCCGCTGAGCTCAATAAGTAGGGGGAGTTGACTTCCGTCTTGGCGATGCTGCTGAAGAAGAGCATTGCCTCGGAGAAGAAGGCGACCGGCGAAATCCTGCAACTTTAGGAGGACAAGGCGAAGCTCTGCCACGAGCTCGACCTGCTGAAGGAGAAGAACGCCGGCTGGAAGAAGCTGCATGAGAATAGTAGTTCCTCGATGAAGGTGCTGCAGGCCCTCGTCATGGAATAGAAGGAGGAGTTGGTGAAGCTCCGCATCAAGCACCCGGCTGCTGTCAAGGTATGTAATGCGGCCGTGGAACAGAATGAAGAAGATGGCGGAGGAGACGTGCAAGGAGATGGAGGTCGTGGAGGCGATGAAGAAGCAGTTACGACTCCGCGGCGAATTAGATCTTTTGGGGTGATAATCTTCCTTCTTCTTTTGCTCCTGTGTTTCTTCTTTTGCTTCGGGTGTTTCGCCGCACGTGTCACGTTCTCTGCGAGGCATGAATAGAACAATGCTAACAATGAGATGACTAGCAAATTAGATCATTTTTAATCGCCATATGGCACTGGGCTGCCGTGTTTCATGCTCCTCCGTCGTAGTACTACTCCAGTGGAAAACTTGAGTATACCGCACGGTTCTTTGCTCCTCCTCAGGTCGTCAGCACATTTATACGAGCAGTCAAATCACAAGGCCCCGCCTTCCAGCAGTAATGAGCCGTCAAATCACAAAGGCCCTCACCTCTCGTGAAAATGACCAAGCTAGACTGCCCCGCCCTGTAGCCTTTTAAAAAATGTATAATTTTGTACAGCAGTACTATCGGTGGATTGCGCCATGGAGCAAAACTAACAAGATGAAATTAAAGAAAAAAAGGTGGTACATATAGATAGCGCTCGTCGCCAAATTATGCATATAGTACGATTAAAGAAATAAAGAAATTAGCATACCTATTTAATTCTTGGGTTCTTATTATTTATGCCACTAGTTGTGTATCACTACTCAGTTTTGCCATTAGAAGTTACAACTACTCAAAAATGCCATCGATCCGTGAGATTCCTGCTCAAAATGCAATTAGATATTTCAAAAATGCCATCATTAAGTTAGATGTTTGCTCAAAAATGACATTAGACATTGTTATTTTCATGTCAAACCCGTTGACCATGTTACATGACAACAATAAGCCGATTCTCACAATGATAAGTGTGGCCCCGCTTGTCAGGAGTAACCAAGCGAATAATTTTACAGGAAAATAAGTACGCTATTGGGATCAAGTAGGCCCCACACTTTATTTTGCTATAGTGAGATAGAGGGAGAGCTGGCATGTTGGTCCATCGGTATTTATGTCATTTTAACATGGGAAAAGAGATTTGAGTCACAATAATGGTTTCCAGCACAACACACCCCCTCAAATAAAACTAAGCACCCTAGAATTCTTTGACAAAACTAAGGACCCTGAAATTCTTTGACAACTAAGCTGCTGGCTATATGATGTTGGCCATATATATTGTACGTATATAATGTGAAGAAACAAGCGGTAGTACTATACCAACTAAAAGATGAAATGTAAGAAATACTAGTATGTACGTACTGAAGAGTTAAAGTAATTAGAAGAAACATAACATAGTTCTGTTGGGGGCTCAACACAACACACCCCTCAAATTAAACTAAGCACACCTGAAATTAAACTATGCAACTAATCCGGTAGACACTGCATTAGAACCACCATGAGCAATGACACTGCCACCTTACTCGGAGTCCTCGTCCACGTCCTCGACTTCGTCCTTGTCCCTCTTCCTCTTGGCCGATACTTCTTTGCTTGAACCGCACACTTGGCTCTTGCTCTTCATCCAACCCTTGTAGATATTGAAACAAAGGTAGCCATCCATTGCAGCATAGTGGATGTGGTCTATATGTAGTACATTCCACTGCCATGCATGACGATGAAACGTGTGTGGAGGTTTCTCTAGTTTACCGTACGAAGGATGAACCATGGCTCCTTCCAGGGTCTGCATTGAAGGCTGACCACGGGAGGGCAGCAGCCGATTCTTCTGGAGGTCAAAGGGGTTCCCTACACAAGGCATATCTGACCCAGGACTCTTTTGTCGTTTGTAAAGTCTACAATAACGAATTTAACTAGGCTGTTCTTGAGGAAGTTCTTAAAATCCTGGCACTCAACGTCGGCATGGCATATGTGGTAGACCAAGCATAAGTCATGCATGCAAACCTAGATCACGGCGGGCTTCATCTTCCCTTCCTCCTTTAGAACCTTCTCTCGTCCCAGGACTGTGGTGTACTTAACATCTAGCCCAGCGACCCACTCATCATTTGAGTTTTCGAACATGCGTCTGAAGCGAGCAAGGCATCCTTTCACCATCGCGAAAGAACGGGTGTAGATGACGTCGAACTCATCGCCGGTGATGGTTCTAACCTTGTACTCACCGCCGATCATGGAGATTTGGGACGCCATGGATTTGGGAGGAGGGTTAGGATTAGTGCAACTGCCGTAATGTGAAAGGACGGGATGACTAGGAGCGAACTGCCGTAATGTTAAAGGACGTCTGGGGACGAGTAGGAGCGAACTGCCAGCGATTTTTTGATTGTAAAAATGCTGAGTGGGGCGTGCGAACGGCACGGTAGTGGCTTGCCTGGTGGATAAATGGATTCATGCACAATACTATGGGGGCTCAATTAGATGTCATGTCTACTCGACGCCCAATTAAATGGCTTTTGATGTCATGTCAAGCGTCGGGAAAATTAGAGGTGATACGAAGCTTTCCATTCTCCCATGATACGGGCTTCTGAGAGCCCTTGGATGTGAGATCGAACGGTTGCAAGGCGTGATTCTAGACCTATGGTGAATATCTATCCTGGAGGGTTATTCTGCAAATTTTCAGCAACTTAGCATGCGACCGTTCGATCTCAGATCCAAGGGCTGCCAGCAGCCCGTATCATGGTCGCGCCTACCACGACCGTCGCCTCGCTCGCGCGGTCGCGCCCTTGGAGATTCAACACGGTGCGTTAGGCTATCTGATGTTGGCATGTCATACATAGTCATCACTTAGTCACTCATACTACAACAAGGTTAGCTATAAGAGTACTTTTTTTACTTCTCTCTATCTCTTTCTTCGTAGTATTTATAGCATTTGCCAAGGAGTGACCTCTTCCAATGAAATGGCGCTTAGATGAGGTGCTAAGGGCATTAAATGGCTTAGCAATCAAGTCCCCAATGCATAGGTGCTTAGTTTTTTGTTGCTAAGTTTGCTTCATTTAATTAGCTATAGACTCAAAATTGTCTTTTCACCTAGGTACACACGCTTAGCACCGTTTCTTCCTTGGGTCACCAAACTAGTCTCTCTCTTCTTAATTAACTTGCCACATCAGACTTTATGCCTATGTGGCAAGCTTAGCACCTGTAGGAGCAAGTACAATAGCGGGCTGTAAGCCCGCTTTACATGGCATTTTTGCATATGTGGAGGAAAGAGGCAAGGAAAAAGTGGAGAAGTGGGCTCTCATGCAAGAGCCAGCCTCTACATGGTGGAGCATTGGGAGAGGCAACTGTATGGAGGTGGTCAGGAATCGGGAGACTGATGCCGGTCGTAGCACCGCAGTTGAAATGATAATGGCAAGTCAAATCACGGGGCCCCACCTGTCCAGCAGTAACTCGCTGTCAAATCACACAGCCCTACGTTTGCAGCAGCCTACTCCCTCATCTTCTCGCGTCTCTGTCGAACCGACTAGGCGGAACTGCCCCGCCTACCGCGCAGGAAAAGCCCTGCCCTCGACTTTTAAATAGTACAGTATACTAATTTTGTATCCATGGATTGCGCCATGGAGCAAAGCCTCAAGAAAACGGCGGTCCACATGTACGGAGTATACAGCACGCCCGTCGCGTTCGGGTCGCACCCCAGACGGTCGGTTGGTCTGGCACGCTGCTCTCCGACTGGAATGCGCGTCATATTGCGTTTGCACACACATGTGGGACCGCAATTGAGAACCGACCATAGGCACACTCCCCGGCTCTGCAAGTCGGGTGAGTTAATAGAAGAGAGAGATGAGCAATAGTACTAGAGAAGTGTTGTACTACGTTGGTGCCTGGACGATCCCTGCAAGACACGGAAGATCAGTACGTCCATGCATGTGACCAGACTCCAGCAGACACGCCTGGATTGGCTATCGTCTACATATCGTGCAGGCAGTGTTGTACAGGGCTGTAGTTCTGGTGAGAAATCTAAAAAAGGGTTTCTTGTCATCTCGCAAAATTAGGTGTCATGTGCTTCGGATCACTGGAAGGGTTAAACAGCGACAACTGAGTTGGGCTAGTCATTGGGGGCACATGCACAAAGACTACTCGGTTGCCATCTAGGTCAAGTCGGCTATGTTAATTAGGACATCTATTGACGGGCCCCTTTTCTACGAGTTTATCTTTAATTTGAGCTTTGATCCTCTTCTAGCTTGTCCGTCGGGATTCGTGTTGTCTCCTTTGGGCAGTGAGGTTATGATTTCTTGTTATGTGGCATTTTTTCGTGTTATATGTTATAATCCGGTGCTTCAGATCAAAATGACGACAACTGCGCCTCCGGGGCACGTGCATGAAGACTTCTCGACGGTCATTGACGAGGACAAGCTGGCTCCGGTCGACAAAAGAAAACTAGTACTCCACTATATAGGCAGGAGCATCCACGCTTGCTTGCTAGTGTTGCTCTCTTCACAATGTCTCGTCCTCTCCAGATCTAAACACGACAGCGGTGGCCACACTCTCTCTCTCTCCTCACTGCTGGTCACAGATCCAACCGGATCCTCTCCGCCGGGGAAGGTGAGAAGGTGCAACGTTCACGCGGTCGTCCTCGGTGATGGCTATTACCCACTGCCGGCGCGTCCCAATTAGCGTGCCTTGCCGTTCTCTCCCAAGCACCGCTGGCGAGGGAGGGCCTCTGACCCCTTCTTCCTCGCTGTCGTACTGTGGGAAGATCCGACCTCCCGCCGCCCACATAGCGACATCCCGGCGACCCTCGGGTATAACTTCCTTCGAAACCGGCCTTGCTCTACTTCCCAAGCTCCTGACGTCGCTGCATTTGTGTCTTTCACTATTTCTCAGGCCCCCTCGTAGATAGGATCGATCGGCTGTTCGAAAACCACCTAAATTTTTATGGTTAAGAGGTAAAACTAGTTCAAGCACTCGAATCTAGTACTACTTGGATCAAAGAAGGAAGAAAGGGGGTGGGGTGGGGGAAGATTTGTTACCTGAATCTAGGACTTGGTCGAAAGAGGAAATAATGGGGGCGAAAAGTAGCAAAGACTGGCTATCCATTTGGTCTCTAGGTCTAATACGGAAATAAAGGGAAACGCAGTACAAACTCAATATAAACCCGATCTATTGGTTGAAAAAGGAAATAAAGTGGGGACTGGGGGACAAGTCAACAGAGTAAGTCGAGCACTAGATTTGCTAGCCTCACACAGTATAAGGTGGCTATACGGAACAAAAATGGAACCAACCCAGATATCCTGTTTTGATGTTTGTTCCCCCGAGCCACTCTTATTTAATGCCACTCGTAAAATGTAGCAGTCACACTATTAAAAGTAAGGACACGTTAAACCAATGTTGTTTTCAATGTAATGCCTCCAGTAATATGAATCAATGGCACTTTTTTACATGTCCTGCTAAATTTACCATTAAAAAAAGTTGCTTCTTTTCGTTAGAAATGCAACTGTCCTGGTCCGCCTACTCTCCCGTGCCCAAATACGGACTCTGTAGAAGCTGTTAATTTAGTGTTGCTGGTAAAATGAAGCAATGGCACCATTAAAGTAATGTCGTATTTAACGGTTGTCATAGTTAATCCTAATGCCCACACTAATATCTAGCGATGCTGCTGCTTTAGAAATTGCTACTATCCTTGTAGGATTGCCATTCAGATAAGGAACATGCTTCTTTTCATTTGATGCATGTTTCATCACTTGTTAGTCACCCTCCTTTCCACCTTTTTTGTGCAAATAGAGATATACATTTCACGCTCGATCTTAGTTGAACTGCACAAATGATATCCAAATTATAGTTGAACATTCCAGGAGCTTCACAACCAACCTTGATGTTGCTCAATTTTATTGCAACTAATGAAGAACAAGCTCTGTGGGTTTCATTTTCTGATGGAAATGGAACCGGGGCTGGAGCCCTTTTCTTAAAAAAAAAAGAAGAAGCTGCTAGCTCATGGGGCATTGCTTCATTTTAGGTGAATGGCTAGAATCATCCATGTTGGTGACTGGTGTCATCCCTTCTACGATGGCATTGACTGCAGATATGGTTCCCATCAAGAGGTATGTTCCTTTTTGGTCTGATAGTTTGCCAAAGATCCTACATGTTAATCCTGCTCTTGTGCTACTGTTTTGGCACTGCCATGATAAAGCAGTTATGTTATTATTTTGCACCTTAATCTAGTGGCACTATAAATTTGAGGCAATGTTTTGGCACCACTAGTGCCACTGTTTTTTTTATATATCGGCAGAGGGGGTTCCCTCCGATTTCATTAAAGAAATCCAACCATAGAGAACCATTATCCGACAACATCTTAGCGTAAACGGGCAGTTATGCAACTACTACTAGAACGGACTAAGTACTAGAAGGAGACAAGTTCGCCACATAAGCTAGGCAGGTAGGGGGGATGCAGCACCAGCTCGACCAAGTCTGGATTACAACCCAAATGCTACCACAGAAACACCGGGGGGAAGATAGGGACTGAAAGAGCCAGCTTCAGCATCCCGGTCTAAGCACCCCCGGCCTTCATCCTTGCGACGCACGGTACACCTCATTTGCCACCTGCTCGACCGTAGTGTCACAGATAAAATGAAGTATTAATACAGTTAACATAGAGCGAGTGTCCTCTCTATCATTTCATTTCCAATGTAGATAAAGAAAGTGCTTCTCTTTGTTAATGTATGTTTCATCAACTAGTCCCATTGTTAATGTTTAAGCGTTTCTGCAAACTGGGGTGCTTAATTTTAGTTGATCTGCACAAAAATAGAGCTTTGAATGTCTCAAGGCCCCTCCTTGTACTACCGTTGTACACTGATGTTCATCCCTGGCAGAAGGTGTATCTGGGAGACTTGGGACAATTTCCAGTATGAGGCGTACCGTATGAGGCGTCGCAGGGCCCATCTCGCCCTCACAGCATGGTATACTATGATACTATCGGAATATTTTCTTCTATTTATTTTGTGTGTTTCATCAACTAGTGCCACTATAATGTAATCACGCTTTTTCATTATCTGTGCAAACAGGGTTATTCAGCTGCATTTTGGTGGAACTGCACAAATGTACATATGGAACCAGCATATATGCAGAGTGCAGGGTGTGCCAAGTAAACATTACCGACACCAATCATGCTCCATGCACGCATTGGCATCCAACACCACCAGTGGGATGTGTGGCGCTCTCTGTGGACGGATCTTTCTCGGCAGCAAATCCTCTAACCAAATACTAGTAGCTTATATTGGCAGTTTTCTAGGGAGTACTCTTTTCTGAAAGAAGCACCAATCTATTTTTCTTTATTTGTACATAGTGTCACAACTTTGACCCAAAGGTCCAGAGCTATTTTAGGGTGATTGGCGTAGTACTCGGAGACTGATTGTAAGCATGATTTTCATTAGCTATCACACTGATTGTAAGCATGAGCAGGTGGAAGATTAGGTTAGTGCGAAGCTTACCTTAAACCCTACCGCCGCCGTTGAAATGAGGCGAGCGTCGAGGGAACCGTGGAGAACGGCGGGGAAGCGACGTCGCGCCATCAGGCCTCCTCTTGTGGTGGGAGAGCGAATACTCCCGTGGCTCCGGCTGGCTCTGCACCCTCACTAACGGCACACCGTACTCGATTGATTCGTTATCCTCTGGGTGCTCAACCTTCAACCTGTACGCCCACCACCTCCGCCTGACTATTGCCTCGGGCGAATCTGTCTGCTCCATCGCCCAGAGGAGATACTCGATGAACTCGGAGGACTGCAGCATGACTGCCGCCGAGGAGTACATGTACATCGCCGCCGTCTCGCTCTTTCGCATACATTGCCACATGGCCCTCACCATCCTCGAAATCTCCCACTCACTGTCAAACCAAGTAAGGATCTCCTTCAACCTGGCTAACTTTGCCTGGTCGCCGCCGGCGATCTACCTGATTCGCTGCTGCATCCTCTCCATAGATGTCCTTCTGAGTGGTTCGGTGCTAGCTTTGGAAGATGGGAGGAGAGACGGTGGTCTTGCAATAGAGAAGAGGGAGAGGCGAGACGGTGGTTTTGGAATGGAGATGGAGAGGAGAGGAGGTGGTTTTGCAATGGAGAAGAGGGAGAGGCGAGTGGTTTTGGAATAGAGATGATGGAGAGGAGAGGAGGTGGTTTTGCAATGGAGAAGAGGGAGAGGAGCGTGCAGCAGCGATTTAGGATTGGACGAGAGGGCCGGCGCGCTGTGACTGGAACAAAATCAAAATCAATTTACCCTTCAATTAAAAAAGCGACCCCACATTAACTAGTCTCCCTTTTAATCCGGGTCATAATTGACCATGATTTTCACAAATAAAATATATGTTATACGTTACAAAAATAATATAATTTGAAAGTACATTCAGATATGAACCAAACGATACAATTTTTGGTGACATGCATTCACATTTTGCTTGTTAAATATAGTACGTGGTCAAACTTTGACCCAAAATACGCAAAAAAAATACTTCCAAGACCAGCGCCGCTCTTCCGCTCTTCTCCTCTTAAACCACTGCCACTCCTCTCCTGTTCCAATCTAAATCCAGCGCCGCTCCTCTCCTCTTCCATTTCAAAACCACCGCCCCTCCGCTCCTGTTCCAATCCAAAACCAGCGCCGCTCCTCTCCCATTCTAATCCAAAACCAGCGTTGCTCCTCTCCTCTTCCATTCAAAAACCACCGCCGGCGAGTGAAGGTGCTGTGGAGAAGTAGATCGATGGAGAAGTGCGACCGATACGTGAGGATCGCATACGGCAACCCTGCGAACCTAGGTAGGATGTTGGAGATATAGTCTTGGTTTGACAACAAGGACCAACTAGCGGCGACAGCGACATCCATGGCCAAATATCTGCAACAAAGAGAAAAGGCGGCGATACTCCCGGAGGGAGTCGCGCGGGAGTACATAGAGCTGCTCCTCTGGGCCATGGAGCAAACAGATTCACCGAATACGATCGTGACGGAGCGGTGGTGGGAGTATCGATCCCAAATGGAGCATCCACCAGAGATTGAAGGATCGAGCATGTACAGGGTGTCGTGCGAGAGCGAGCCTGTGGAGTCTTCGTCGACCGAACCCAACTGCAAGAGGAGAAAAGCAGTTGGCCTGACGACGCTTCCCCGCCATCCTCTCCCTCGCCGTTCACATCGTCTCACGGGGTGGCTGTCTGCCGCCGAGGAATAGGAGGGGACTGCCCCCCAGCCTAATAGTCGGGTAGGTTGTGAATTGTCAAGAGGAGCTTAGGGTTGTCAGTATTTGCAGGTTGTGAATTGTGTTTTGTGTTGTGTATTTTGAGAGTACTTTCAGATATGAATGTCTTTTGAATTTCAGATTTGCAATATTGAGCATATGAAGTATTTTATGAATTCTAAAGATCTATTTTTAGAACTTAAAAAACATGTAGTTTCATAGGAGTATAAAAGTGTAGACAATGCGATTCTCAGAGAAGAAACTACAAGTTTCAGTTTCAGAGAAGAAACTGCAAGTTCAGTTTCAGATAAGAAACTGCAACTTTCAGAGGCAGAGCATTTATATTAACACGGCCTTTTCAAACAGGGTTAACATCATGTTGGAAGTTTTATTCATGGTCGAAAATGGAACTACCAGCCAGTTAACATCATGCTGATCAACATTCATGCATAGCACATCTTCATATGATGCACAGTCAAAAAGATATGCTATTTTGAAAATGCCCACACAATGTTGAGTGTGCGAAAAACAGAGAAAATGAGGGACGAAGTTTTGGCAAGTGTTGGACGTGGTGTGCGTAGATGACAATGGGGACCCACATGTCAATAAAGGCAGAGGCAAAAAATTTGGAGATATTTTCCCTGCACAGGTGGAATCGAACCCGGGCGGAACAGCTGTCGGGTAGTGTCACTTGGCCACTAGGCTAGTTCAGTAGTTTCGTTACTAATAAGGCACTTCCTCCGATGCTCGGATCCCGTCCTGCGCCTTTGTGCTCTCGCCGCGACGCCGCTGTCTACCGTTGTGAACATGCTGAACAAATGAGAGGAATCTGGAGAGGACTGTACGTCGAGAGGCGGACAGTCGGAACCCACCAGGTCTATGGCCGTACGCAAGCAAGTGCCTCATCGAAAAAATATTTCCTCCTAATGCTACACTGATGTTGGGGCCCACGGGTTTGTCAACATAGTTACATTTTTTTAGGTGCTTCAACGTAGTAACTATAGGAGATAAATTCACAACGAAGCCGGGGAGCTGGCAGGTATCATTTATTATCACTGGGGCAGCAAGTATCAACTGGGTTTTGGGCTGCCCCGTCTAGGCTTAGTTTTTTAACATGCGCAGCCCACGACATGCCGGTTTGTATTTTCTTCAGGGCCGTCATGTATCGAACGCCCTATGGACCTCTCATCCGAGGTTTTGTTTTTCCTGAAACATCGGCAACCCAATTTATGTATTTTTTTTTGAAGCAAACGCAGAGGTCTGTTCTATTTTTCTATATAAGAATAGGAACGCCTGGTCCAACTTATGTTTCCCTTCTATCTATATTATATATATTTAAATTATTTTATATGTTATTATATATTATTGTTATTGTCATCATATATTTAACAGATACTTACATATGTAAGAAAACAATATCCCACATCTTATTAACTTATAAAAATAATTTCTTAACAATAAAATCCTGGATTTTTTTGGCACGAAAATCCTAGTGATTGTGTAAAAAAGCTTGGTAAGATTTAAGGACCAATGTAATAATAAATCACTTATTATTTAAATATATTTATAACAAACTGCTCAGCCCCTGTTTATTTTTTGATAACATTGCTGGCCCAACCCAACATAATAATTAGAAGCAGCCCAGCAAAATCGTGTATTTCGAGAAAGTGCAAATGGCCTGTAATTTTTTGGGAAAAAAATTAATGGACCGCATGGACGCTATATTATTTGTTCACCCAGCCCAGCTAATGGACTATAATTCAAAAAAAACATCAAATTGACTGTAAATTCTACCCGGCAAAAAAAAGACTGTAAATTCTGAAAAAATGGGTTGAATACGTGCCACATTTTTGGAGCCTGAAATGTGGGCCAATAGGTCGAAGCCAATGCAAGTCGTTGTCAACTTAGTCAACAAATGATGCTGACATCGTTAGCCGAACCACACCGCACCAGAACCAGTTAACCCTCGTACACCTCTCTGTCTGCGACTCTACTCCCGCATCTTCCCATCTACGGCTCGCTGCTGTCCCGGGCCTCGCCGTCGTCCACCACCTTGGATGCGCTCGGCGTGGAGTGGTCAACGTGGTCAACGAACGACACCATCGGAAGTAGACTGTGCGTGGAGAGGCTGACAACTGGGTCCACGGCCGCACGCAAGGAAATGCCTCCTTATTACGCGCAAAATAATGATTCCTCCACCTAACATCTGGGACCCACCGAAAGGGCCTCTTTATTTCATGAAAAAAACGTTACCGCCGCTGACAGCTCGGACCCACCAGCTATATCTTCGCACGCAAGGAAGTGCCTCCTTATTACGCACAAAAAAATGAATACTCCCCCTACTAGCTGGGACCCAGTATAGTGGGAGGCTGACTTGTGGGCCTACTGAGTTGACGGGGACGGAGGGCTTTGTCAACTTAGTCAATATGCACGATTATAGCTCCAGTGACCGTACGATGTCCATCCAATGGCCGTAGTGCTTCTTCAACCTCTGGTCTTCTTGCTCCAGCCGCCCAAAGCAGCACCGGTTGTGCCGCCTGCTCCTGCCTCCCGTGGCCGGCTGTGCTGCCGCGGAGGCCTCACAGCCCCCTACTACTCCCACCGCTGGCCAGGCCATCCCTCCACTCACCCACACCCCCCTATTATTCTGCGGCGACGGCAGCCTCACACCGCAGCCAAACCAGTGAACCCTCGTACTCCTCTCCGCGTGGGCATCCACTGCCGCGTCTTCCCCGGCTCGACGTCATCCCCTTCCTAGGCCTCGCCGTCGTCCACTGTCGTGGTGCTCTCGGCGCGGCGTGGTCAATGTGGTCAACGACCGACTTCCATCGGAAGAGTACTGTACGTGGAGAGGCTGACAGCTGGGTCCACGGCAGCCGCAAGGAAGTGCCTCCTTATTACGCGCAAAATAACTATTCCTCCACCTAACAGCGGGGATCCACTGGATGGGCCACCGTATTTCGTGAAAAAAATGTTTCCCCCCTGACTGCTAGGACCCACCAGCTACATCTTCGCACACAAGGATGTGCGTCCGGGCAAAAAGACGATTCACCCCCCTGACTGTTGGGACCCACCAGCTACTTCTTCGCACGCAAGGAAGTGCGTGACAGTCAGGACCCACCTGGTCGAAGCGTACGTAGCATTGTCATTCTGGTCGCGAACATGTACGTACATACTGGTCGCTGTAGAGGCACGCATGTGTCATAGTAGAGGCGCGCACGTAGCATGTACACATACGTACAACGGCCAGGGTGCAAGAAGGAAAATACGGCCACGTACATACATACGGGCGGGGTCTCGAACGCCCACTCGCGCATACGTACGGCCAGGGTCGTGTACATGGCTGGGTCGGAACGGAGAAACAGCGTCGTCGTCGTGTTCATCGGGAGCCAACCGGCTGGGTCGGAACGGAATGCGTCGTCGTGTTCATCGGGAGGGCTTGGATGGAACACCCGATGGAAACGAGGCCTGGCGTACCGCACAACGGAGGAAATGGCCTTGTGTTCGACCGACCATGGTCGAAACGGGATCCTGTTCATCGGGAGGGGTCTGGCGTACCGCAAAACAGAGGAAACGGACTTCTGTTGGACCTCCTACGGTCGAAACGGGGTCGGGAGGGGTGTGGCGTACCGCAAAATGGAGGAAACGGACTTGTGTTGGAGCGCTACGGTCGAAACGGGGGTCCTGTTCATCGGGAGGGGTGTGGCATACCGCAAAACGGGACTCCATGGGATATTGTTCATCTCCACCGTCGACCTCCTCCAGCCTCCACGGGCTACTGTTCATCCACCGTCGACCTCCTCCAGCCTCCATCTGCGATTGTTCATCCACGGGCTCCTGTTCATCCAGTCTCCACCGCGCGCTACTCCACCGGCTACTATTCAACCAGCCCTCTCCACGGGCTCCTGTTCAACCACCCCTCCACGGGCCACTGTTCATCCAGACCTCCACCGGCTACTGTTCAACCAGCCCTCCACGGGGTCGTCCTGTTCATCTAGCCCTCCACGGGGTCATGTTCATCCAGCCCCAACCGGCTCGATCGATCGGGGTCCTGTTCATCCAGAGGCAACCGCAGGGTCCTGTTCATCCACCCCCATCGGGAACTGTTCATCCAAACCCCGCAGCAACGCTCACTGTTCATCAAGGGAAGGAGGCAGCAGGGTTTGATCGGCTTCAGTTAGCAGTAGTAGCGAAGGAATCACTCGGGTTCAGTAACGTAGCTAGTTCAATCGCTAGGGTTCAGTTAGAGCCCAAGGCCTCGCTCGGGTTCAGTTAGAGCCCAAAGCCTCGCACACCTGCGCGTACATGTATGAGAGAAACACGCATCGCTAGGCCCCCGACCTCCCACCGTAACCGGGAACTCCCCGAAATTTTCCTCGCCCTCACTTCTACCACGGCTTTTCCGTCATTGACGGCCCAAAGAATGTCATGCAGCTGCGTCTCTGGCCCGCCCAGGACGAAAAGCCCGTTTTCTATCATGATTTTTTGTCGTAGAAGTAGGAGCCCACCACATCTATGATGATACCAGGTTTTGTCACAATTATCGTCATAGAAGTGTCATAAGTATGACGAAAAAATTCCGTTCGGCCCAAAATGTCACGGACGTGTCTTTTTTTTGTAGGGATAGTCTTGGAGAAAACTCGCTCTTCCTTGGACCAAACTATCCAATGATGGTGAAATGCGATCCAGCTGCTGTTGACACAACGTTACTACCATTTATGAGAAGCAACTGTATCGATACCTCGGACATTAGGTGGTTCCCTACCCTGGTCCTGATATATGCCGCTTCAGCCTGGATGATCAGTCCTGCGTTGCTCTCGATATTGACAATAGCTGGCCCTTCCCAGAGCACCTATGGTTCAAAGCAAGTGTTTCCAACACCGAGGATTGGTTGAGTTGAAGATCATTTCATTGCTTGTTATTTGTGGTGTGATGAAAACTTCAGTATTTACCAGAATGTTTTGTTGGAAATAATCTATAATCCAACATGTATCCTCGTTGTCATTGTGTGTTGATGACTTGTTGTATGTAATGAATGGTACATTTGCAAATGCATGTCATAGACTCAATTTATGAATGGTTTTCGAGTCACTTCTTGGAGTGTGAGTACCGTAGTAGTATAGTCAGCATCCGGTTAGTATATGAAGTTGCCACATCACATAGAGCCAACCTAATATTGGAGTATGCTAGCCCTCCACCGGCGCGCCGCTTCGAATGGCGGACGAAGTGAGAGGTCGCGTCACCTTGTGTCCAGATCTGAGATGCCACATGTACTAGATGAATGACTCCAAGTTCAACAACCGTGATGCTAGGTGCGAGCCGAGGAACACTGTTGGAGAGAGCCCCCTCATAATTTTCCTACATTGGTCGTTTGATTCATACGATAGAATGCTATAGGTTTTTTTTTCCGAGGTAATCATGTTTTAATTGGCAATCTCGCATCCACTCCAACTTTTGTTTCACTTCCTTTGTTCCTACGAAGAGAGTACTTGCTCTAAATGATGTGCCGCTGCAAGAGCCGCCTATATTAATTAACCATGCTCAAAAAAGGTGGACCAGCTTTGGCTATAGTAGTACTGTACTAGGTTAGTAGGTGACCTTGCGCTTGGCTCTTCTCCTCTTCTAGAAGTCGAACAATAATGATGGTACCACAGTGGCAATCTGACACCAAATGAGCTGTTGCACGTCCACCGCTTGTAAGCAAAAGTTTCTCGTCGGGCTGCAAGCCACCGCGCACGTGTTGGCGAGGGAGAAGGCGTAGTAAGCAAGCTTCTCGTCGAGTTGACGGGACACATCAAAGTTATTTAGTACTCTCTTCAAAAAGGGTCGACCATGTCCATGGCTACCATCCTGTGCTCTGTCATTGAGTACGTGCACTATTCACGTGCCATCGAGGAGAAAAATATTGCGTAGTACTAGGTGCCATCGAAGTGCACGACTCACTTACGCACTACATATCTCCATTTTCTTGCATGACACGCCACATTGATGCTAGATGTCCCGCGTGTCATGGAGGCATATAGTATGATTTTTAAAATGGAGGCATCTAGATGTCCCGCGTGTCGGCAAAAGGATGAACAAAGCTCATGTCTTAAATGAAAGAGTGGAAGAACATAGATTCCCGACGATCGAGAAGGAGAAACAAACCTCGCTGTGGAGCGTCCGCACTCATAATATTTATATTATTCAGCGATATGAAATCAACCAAATCTCTCCACGTTCCTATACCATTCTATAGTATGAAAATAACTTTGAACGTAAGCCATTGATTCACTCTATCCAATGGTCATAGTTGGAAAATCCAAACAAAACGAAGCACTGGATCAACTCTTTTAGCACTCAAATTGTTGCCGCCTGCCCACCTAGCCCACCTATATATCCTCTCACGTGTGATGACCACAGGAGCTATCCACTCAGATTGTATGTTAAAGAAATAATGGTCAATAACTAATGCGGCACCTCGGGCCAACACGGCCAGATCACATTTTGCACGAGAAATTACACACCATGTTCCGTTGATATGTGGTCCCGTTCCAACATGTCAGTGAGACGACGGCGAGTCCTTTTGTACAATTTCCAAATGAACGTGTAGGCCGGGGTGCCTCTTCGTGTACCGTGGCAAACTAGCAACAGTTCACCGACTCTTCGCCTTTCCCTCTCAATTTGGAACTGCTGTCGCACGCTCTTCCTCCCTCCTCCATTTTCCTTCACCCTTCCTTCTGCCATTGTTCGATCGTCTTCTCCATGGAGGGAACAGGCCAGAAATGACCCCGTTATTCTTGCCCCGATCTGAAAGATGACGTGGTGGAGGAGTTCATTGATTGGTATGACATCATCACCACGGCTAGCATGGCAGGTTCGTTCAAGACCATTCTCGACTCAACTAATAACATCATTACAAGGAACCCAAGGGTCCAGGAGCGGTTTGATCTCCCCTATCTTCTTCGTCGTGACCCTGCTGACTAGCGCGGGGACGAGGGAAGACTCTCCTTGTGCAAGTTGATGCCGCTTGATAATGATACGTATGATGTTAAGATGCCATCGCTTGAGGGCAAGTCTTGGGCAGGCGCAAATGGAGATTGGGTTGTTTATATTGGGTACAACTGCGATTGGGAACTTGTGAATGTGTACACTCGTCACCGGGTTCCACTTCCAAAAATCTCAGACTGCCAAGAGGTTGAGCACACCGGTATTCTATGCACGTTCAAATACGATCATGGTGACTGTCTTGTACGGAAGATAGCAATTTGTTGAGTTCCCAACCGCTCTTGGCATTACAGGAACTATGGAGTTGTTGCTATCTTCGACAAGCTTGTTGCTGTCCTTTGTGGTTCGACTGGATGGATATTTCTCAAAAATCAGTTTCTATACACGGATGTGTACTGTGATGCAATTCAATACGAGGGTCTTGTGTTTGCTGCTACCACTCGTGGCTTTGTTTTTGCATGGGATCCTCGTAGTTTCGGTACGTTTGTCTTCCACCGTAATTATAATTCTTTCATCCACATGCATGCAGGTTAGCAAGTTTCCCTTTACTAATTAACCTTCTTCTTGTGTTTCCAAGGTCCTGTGAACATTCCACCACCTATACTTTAAAAAATTTATAACCAAGGGGGAGATGACGACGATGATGATCACATGCATGAGGACGAGGAGGGCCCATATACTTAGTGGCGCCTGGCAACTTATTCTGATGGATCACCCCTTCTTGTCTGTATACAGCCCACTGTTGGTGTTACTACTAAGGAAGCAGGTGTAGTCTCCCATGGTCGCACTCTCCGGACCTATTCCAACACCCGTTGCATGGTATTCGGGATGGATACTAGTGTGCTAGCGCCAACACCTTCTCCATGGTACAGTATTGATAGTCTTGGAGAAAACTCGCTCTTCCTTGGACAAAACTATCCAATGATGGTGAAAGGCGATCCAACTGTTGTTGACACAACGTTACTACCATTGATGAGAAGCAAATGTATCTATACCTCGGACATTCTGGTGGTTCCCTACCCTAGTCGTGATATAGTAGGCCGCTTCCGCCTTGATGATCAGTCCTGCGTTGGTCTCGAGATTGACAGTAGCTGGCCCTTCCCAGAGAATCACTTGTGTTTCAAAGCAGCCGTTTCCAACGCCGAGGATTGGTTGAGTTGAAGTTCATTTCATTGCTTGTTATTTGCTGTGTGATGAAAACTTTAGTATTTATAATCTATCCTCGTTGTCGTTGTGGGTTGATGACCTGTTGTATGTAATAAAATGATATGCCTGTGATAAACTTACTAAATTTATGAATGGCTTTTGAGTCGCTTATCTGAGTGGGTGCTGCGATGAGGCAAAAAAATATTTTTCGAATACATAATTGTACGTGCATTGCAACAGGTTATCGGATGAGGCCAATCAACAATAGTACATTATTTGTACTAGCTTCACATGCTTCGCGCGTCGGGCGGGTGTTTTTACTGTAGCTGCGAATCCGTTCATCCTACGTCCTCGGATGATTCCAGTAGAAATTGCATTCTAATGTTTGGGCTCAAACTTTCAGAACTGCTGCACTACCTCTACGTCTATATATATGTAATACAACAAGTTTTAAACTTGAGACCAGCCACCCACCCTCACAAAGAACACTTTTTAACCTAGCACAGACTCCAGGAAATTTGGCCACAGTGTGAGGTGGGCCATATGTTAATGTGTTCGCTATACGTAACCAGCACCTTGAATCCTCGATACTACTACTATATAGTAGGGTGGCATGGGCCAGAACAAGCATTCACGTCCAGGAGTACGGCACACGCCACCAGCACGACTTCCATCAGACACCATATTTCTTGGAGTCCGTGCTACAGCTATGTCTTCAACCTCGTCGTTTCTCTAACTCAGCCATCGGGCGGCGGGCGAGGTGGGGGCTTGCCGATAGTCGGTTTCCTCAACTGTGGTCCCACTTGTAAGGCCAAATCCAACGCACGACACCAAATGGGCCTCCGCTTTGCCCGGATTCTGTCCGTTTGGGTAGGGCAATGGGGTCGTGTCCGGGCCATTTCTCGGATGCGGTGGCCATGCGCCGAACGCGCGGACGCATCTCGGCCGCGTACATTTTTCTTTGCAAACACATATCTTTTTCTCATCATAGATTTTTGGTACATGGAAATACATCACCAAAATTTGACTAGAATAGCAAGACCAAAGAAAACAAGAACCACAAGAATACATTTTAGAAGATATCCAACTTCCATAACTGCTCCTGTAAGTTGGATTAGTGCCTTCTCGATGCATTCATTGTTGATCTACGGAGGCTCGATCCTGCGTTCTTCTTTCTTCTTCGAGTGTAAAGAAGTAGACGTTGCTTCCTCGCATCTAGTCTCATGTCTAGCCTCTATTCTATCAACAAGTGCACTAGTCTCATCTCTAGCCTCTATGCTAGCTAAAAGTGCTAGAACATCTACTAAATTGCGCTCTATCAATATATCGATGTACTCTTCTTCCCAATACCAAAACTTGCATCCATTCTACAAAATAAAATTTTAAGTTAGCACAACTAGTCTAATCCGAGAGCACAACCGAAGATTTGGTCGAGTTCTTCCTCCTTTTGCTGACACGTGGGACATCCAGCATCCAGGTCGTGTCATGCAAGAAAATGGAGTGGTAGTTGAAGCCACGTGATGTGCATCTTGGGTTAAACTGTAAATAGAATCTTACCACTCTTGAGTAACTCCAAAAGCGGCCACCGAAGATCTTTATTGGATTTGTTTTTCATCACCAGCACGTCGAGGTGAAAGATGTGCAGGTTCAGTAGGTCCTCTTGTGTTTTCACTGACATGTGGGACTGCATATGAGCAAACAGACGATGGGCTCCGCGCGTCTACTGGCTGGCTGAGAAGAGAGATAGGGAGGGCTGAGCACGGACTCCAGGAAATTTGTTCTACATAACCAGCACCTCGATATAGGCTCGATATAGCGGGGTGGCATGGGCCATAACTAGCATTCACATCTAGCAGTACGGCACACGCCACCCACACGAATCCCATCCGACACCAATTTTCTTGGTGTCCGTGCTACAGCCATGTCTTCTCCCTCCTGTTTTCTCAGCCATCGCGTGGTGGGTCGGGTGGTGGTTTGCCGATAGTCGGTTTGCTCAACTGCGATCCCACTTGTAATTGAAAATGCAACACAACACGCATTCCCCCTTGAGCGGCGTGCCGGACCAACCGTGTGGGGGTGCGACGCGAACACGGCAGGCTTTTCCTTTTGAACTTGTAACTTGTAAAATTTGGTTCTGCTCCATGGCGCGACCGATAGATAAAAATAACGATTTTCCCTAGAGTAATGAGAAGTTTGGTTCTGGCACGGTTCATGAATGGAGTACGTACAAAAATTATCAAATTGATGCGAAAGGTAAGATAATTACTAGTAGTACCATATACTACTACATGGATTTGACGGAAAGATAAAAATATATACGGATCCATCAATGACATCCTCACGCCCTAGTGCGTCGGGTCACCAATCGACGTGTCAGGAGCAGCGGCGTTGGCGGCGAGCTCAACGTGCTTCTGAACAGTGCCGTCCAAGGTTGCCCTGCGGTCCAAGAAGGCCAGCGTCCTATTGTCCTCCTCTTGCATGTAGTAGTCCTTGTGGATGATTTGCGCGTAGACGTGGGTGATTATGTCGATGGTGTCTTGCTGCGCCAGATGCTGCGCAGCGAGCGCGACCCCGAGGTGGACATTCTCCGACGCGACGGCGGGCAGTCGTAGGGCCACTAGTGCGTCGATGAGGTTGTCACCATAGTGGCCGTTGAGGGTGGCGGGCATCGCAGAGCCTCGGCGCGTGGGCTGGAGGCATACGTCAAGGTCGTCCGCGAGCTTCTTGACGACGGTGAACTTGTCGAGGAAGCTGACGAGGACCTTGTCGAACAAGGAGACGAAGTGGTCGTCCAAGCGGCCCCTCGCCCTGGCGGCCTCAAGCACTACCTGGAGACATTCCTTGGTGCCGGGCCGCGGGCCGGCTGATGCTCGCGCTCATCGCCTCCATGGGTCTAGCTTAGCTTCTAGTCAACTGATCTTGTGATTGGAGTGATCACTCTTGCCCTTGGTTAGCGTGCGTAGGTGCGTAGGATTTCGTACTAGATTGGACTGGCGGGGAGCCTTATATGAGAAGTGCAGATTGCTTTGTATTCACGTGCGTGTTGGCCATCTACGCCTCGGCCCTCTACTGCACCTGCCTTTGGTTGTATGACAGGTGGGCCAGCCACCCGTTGGGCCCATGTGTCATGCACCCAAAGACAGGTGCAGTAAGTCAACGAAGCTGCGTCCCCCTCCGTGCCGGGCCAGTATAGTCATCTCACCGGACCTCTAGTTGGGGCTAAACGATATAACTTTGATGTTTACTGGTTTATTGGTCCCCTTTGCATTTTGCGCCAAGTTTTGACCTTTGATTTAACTAATAAAATGTTAATGCACGCATGTAACCAAAAATGTTGTGTAAGTCACCTTACGAAAACCAAATAATCCCGAAACACTTTGGCACAGTACATTAACTCCCTCCTTGTTTCTTATTTCGTAACATATCAACCAATGAGAGATGTACCACGACAAATTTCCATAACAACAAAATCAACTAAAGGCAAGGGGGATGACATGGCTCCCTCCCACCTCTCCCCTCTCACCACCCACCAAGCTCCATGGAGATTTCTAGGATAATTCCTCATGGAAGGCCTATTGCATTGGATTTTGCTCCTGGCCTAGCCCTGGCCGATCAGGTGAGACAAAGGTTTGGCTCCACGATCCATTTTTCTCCATTTGGAGACTCCAAGGAATTCTATTTGGTGGTCTCTTTCTCCTCGACTTTGTTTGCCCTCCCCGTGGATTCAGTTGGTATTGCCCTCCAATGCTGCATTGGGGGTATTAGCTCTGGTTTTAAGGTGCATCAAATCATTTCTCGTTCCTTTCGTTTCTCGGTGGCCAATAACAAAGTGGGATATTTTATCCAACGTCTGAGGGATCGAGTCTGCCAGATTTTGTTTGTCATTTCCATCTTTACAATGGCCGTTTTGCTCTTGCTCCAATTGATGATTCCTGCTGGCATGCTGATGAAGAACTAAAGGACCTATCCTCTAGATGCACGTTGGCGGTTAAATCATCCCTCAAGTTCTTACACTCGAGCTCAAACTTAAGCTCCAATTATGAGAAAGTGTTGTGTAAGTTTGCCGTGATTCCGATTTCGTCATGAGGTTTTCTGACAAGAATGTTGATGAAGCTTCCACCTCCATTGTGGACAATGTGCAACATGATCATATGTCTTCTCACGACGATTCCAGGGATCATGATTATCTGGATAATTCTTTGGTTGTTTCTTCTCGTCGATCAGTTCGTTCTGTTACTAACAGCATTGATCGCGCCGCATTAATTGAGCGCTTTTTGAGTCAGGCTCAATCTGAGGATTCGCAGCAGGGTAATTATATTAAACTGGGTGCGTTTAAATGCCCTTTGTCTGTCCTGTATCCCTCGCTGCCCCAATGCTTATTGTAGTCTGCGTTCAAATATGCTCCCTCGCATGATGAGGGAGTCCTGGACTAAGGGGTCCTCGGGAGTCCGGCCTATCATCAATGGGCAGGACTGGTGGGCTATGAAGACATGAAGGCCGAAGACTGTACCCGTGTCCGGATTGGACTCTCCTTAGCATGGAAGGCAAGCTTGGCGATCGATTATGAAGATTCCCTTCTATGTAACCGACTCTATGTAACCCTAGATCTCCCTGGTGTCTATATAAACCGGAGGACGTAGTCCGAATAGGGAGATACTCATTACCATAGTCATACATGCTAGAATTCTAGTGTTTAGCCATTACGATCTCATGGTAGATCAACTCTTGTAATACTCATACTCATCAAGATCAATCAAGCAGGAAGTAGGGTATTACCTCCATAAAGAGGGCCCGAACCTGTGTAAACATCGTGTCCCCCGTCTCCTGTTACCATCGACCTTAGACGCACAGTTCGGGACCCCCTACCCGAGATCCGCTGGTTTTGACACCGACATTGGTGCTTTCATTGAGAGTTCCACTGTGTCGTCCTCAATAGGTTTGATGGCTCCTTCAATCGTCCATAGCGACGATGTCCAAGGAGAGACCTTCCTCCCCCGACAAATTTTCGTATTCGGCGGCTTCGTACTGCGGGCCAACTCGCTTGGCCATCTGGAGCAGATCGATAGCTATGCCCCTGGCCATGAGGTCAGATTCGGAAGCTTGAATTACATTGCGGACATCCGTGGAGACTTGATCTTCACCGGATTCAAGACCACGGTGATCGCTCCCCCTCGCTCCGATGAACGTGACTTAAATCTGTCATCGGACCATATTCAGGAGATGGTCCCTATAACTGCTACGGCCTTAGATCCGGAGCAGATTGCGCCATCCGAAACCGCAGAATCCGCGGCGTGGGAGCCACACACGGACTCAGCACCTTGCAATGTCTGCGTCAACGGATTTCCGGGCTCGTCTCTAGCTATAAGTTCCGAACCACACACGCCTACGGGCACAGAGCTGGATCGGTTATCGATCTTCGAGTTCGGCGCTACTGATATCTTCCAACACTCGCCCTTGGGCGACTTTCTAAATTCATTAAATAGCCTGTCCTTGGCGGGGAACTCACAGCCAAACTATATCCCGTTCGAGCTAGAGGCTGATAACGGAGAATTTCGCTTCCCACCCGCCACCCACTTCATAGCCACTATCGAGGACTTAACCGGCATGCCTGAGTATGGCTCCGAAGAAATCGACGATATAGACGACGATGCCGACAAGGAGCAAGGCCAAGACCCACCGTTCACGGGACGTGGGACGGCCACCTCTTCATACGACGTGTACATGGTTGATATGCCTAAAAAAGCTAGCGATGATGACAAAGAAGACCCAGTTGAGAATAAACCTCCTGAGACACAGTCTAAGTACCGGCGCCCGATACGCAGCTCTAAGTCACATCGCAGCAACGCTGGCACCGGAGAAAATAGTACTCCGGACGACGCCGAGAACAATGAAGACCATGTTGGAGCAAGATCCGAACAGGAGGAACAAGAAAACGGGCAAGCCAGCCCCGATGAACAGGCCCCGCCCAGCGACAATTCGGAGGATGACAACTACCTTCCACTCTCCGAAGATGAGCTAAGCCTCGGCGACGAAGATTTCATCGTACCCGAAGAGCCCCTCGAGCAGGAGCGCTTCAAGCGCAGGCTAATAGCTACTGCAAGGAGCCTGAAAAAGAAGCAGCAATAGCTTCAAGCTGACCAAGACCTACTCAATGATAGATGGACCGAAGTCCTGGTCGCCGAAGAATACGGCCTTAATGGCCCAGCCAAAAGCTACCTGAAGCATAGATTGCTACCTCAGTTTGATGACGAGGCGTTGGAGCCCGTATCATCATCACACGGTGCAGCAGGGCGTCGCCAACTCTGTCCGGATAACGAGGCAACTCAAGCCGAACACCAGGCCGCCCCACCTCGCTGTAAAGGCAAGAATAATACAGCTCATGGTTGTACAGACGACCTTCGACGGGACTCGGACAGTAGAGCAAGACACGCAAGATCGATCTACGGACCGCGAGGGCATGCCTCGACACGCGACGATGGCTACCTATTCGGACGTGACAAACCTAGCCACGCCCGAGCCGAAAACCACAAAGGGACTCCTGGGGAGTTATGTCGCAGTGTGGCCCTACATAGAGGCGCCGCACACCCTCTTTGCTTCACTGATGAAGTAATGGACCATGAATTCCCCGAAGAATTCAAACCCGTCAATATCGAATTATATGATGGAACAACAGACCTCGCGGTATGGATCGAGGATTTCATCCTCCATATCCACATGGCCCGCGGTGATGACCTCCATGCTATCAAATACCTCCCACTGAAACGAAAAGGGCCAGCTCGACAGTGGTTAAACAACATGCCTGAAAATTCCATAGGCAGCTGGGAAGACTTGGAAGAAGCCTTCCTTGACAACTTCCAAGCAACATATGTCCGGCCACCGGATGCCGATGACCTAAGCCACATTGAGCAGCAGCCCGGAGAGTCAGCTAGGAAGCTCTGGACTCGGTTCTTAGTCAAAAAGAACAAAATCGTCGATTTTCCGGACGCGGAAGCCCTCGCAGCCTTCAGACACAGCGTCCGGGACGAATGGCTTGCACGCCACCTCGAAGGACCTAAATCCATGACAGCCCTTACCACTCTAATGACCCGCTTTTGCGCGGGAGAAGACAGCTGGCTCGCTCGTAGAAGCAATAGAGCCAGCGACCCGGGCACTTCCGAAATACGAGACGGCAACGGCAAGCCACGACAAAGCAAACACAAAAGTTTCAATGATAATGAAATATCACGTGACACAGAAGTCAACGCCGGATTCAGTGATCCCAAGCCCGGTCAACGGAAGAAGCCATTCAAGGCGAACCGAGACGAACCATCCAAACTAGACAGAATATGGGATCGACCCTGCCAGATTCACGGCCACCCCGATAAACCAGCTAATCATACTAACAGAAACTGCTGGGTCTTTAAGCAGGCCGGCAAGATCAACGCCGAACACAAGGGGAGAAGGCCGCTAGGCGACAGGGACGATGGAGAGGTTCACCAACGAAATACCGGGGGCCAGAAGCAATCTCCACCCGAGGATCGACTACTCCTAGAGTGAAAATAGCAGTCCGGTTTCCGCCGCCCACCTCGTGCACCTGCAAAATTTGTATCGCGCATACATCACTACGCACTCAAATTACCATGGGCATTGGTGGAAGCACACTATGGACAAGCCTGCAAGCATTCCTGTAACACTTTTGATCTCTTTTCTTCTTATTTCTTCCTTCACTATCTCTTAAAAATAGGTGACGAACCGGGCAAACATCTAAAACTGACTCTATCAGAGTTCGGATCCTTAACTCACCTAAGGGGCTAGTTCCATCAAGGATTCCCCTCGCCGAGGACAGGCGGCGCAGACGTGCGACAGGAGGTCCAAAATAACTTTTTGTAGACCGCACTCTTTATTTCGAGCCTGTACTATGCCTTTTCCTCCGCCTCCGACCCCGAGCATGCCAAATAGCCGGGGTTGTGGTCTTTATATATATAAAGTAATCATTGGCATATCGCTCAGGTCCTAGTAAAACAGTATCCGAATTAACCATCCGTGTTGTTTCGCCAATGAATATGGCTCCTACGGTTGTTTCACAGATATACCTCGGCATAACCTGCCAGGGGCTCGGTATGGGAACAAATGAGTTGCCAACAAAAGCCCGAACAGCTCTATAGCGTACTTCGGCGTCGCAAGTTTGGCCTTATATGCATCAGCTCCGAATCAGTGTCTTGGGTCAATAGTTGGGTTGCCCGGCTCCT
The DNA here is from genome assembly GCF_018294505.1 of Triticum aestivum. Taxonomy (NCBI): domain Eukaryota; kingdom Viridiplantae; phylum Streptophyta; class Magnoliopsida; order Poales; family Poaceae; genus Triticum; species Triticum aestivum. Next base: position 554,627,383 of record NC_057808.1, on the reverse strand, counting down.
GTGCTTGCTACCCTACGTTCCGCTCCATCGTCTAGGGTAGTAAAGGGAGAACTACTGCGATTGTGCTTCCGGTTCATCCAGTCAAGTACCTCAGTAGAGAAAGCCAAAAACTGACTGTCATGATGCGGCGAGAGCTGGTCAACCACTTGACGACTTATTGGAATCTTTAACGATTCTCCGTGTCACACGAAGGATCTTTTTCAGATCAAATATGTACGGCACCATATTATAATACGCCGCATACATACCAGGGGCTATGTCGTAGACCCACCATAAAACTCCTATGGCTAAGTGAAAGTGTTAACGCCCTATAGTCTGATTGCCTTGTTCGCCGCATTATCACCTCCTTCATGGACCAAGACGTTGGATAAAGAGTGATTAAATGCTTTTCCGAACACCCCCGTACTTCCTACGAGGGGGCTGAAGTCAACGAATGGAAAACTTTCAGATTATATTAAAAACGGCCGCACAGGAGGAATTCATGCTTTCAAGCAAAACATAAAACATAGATTAACTATAAAATTGTCTTTTACAATTCTCATGCACCTCACTCAAACATTGCGTCTTTCGAGCACTGACCCTCTATCAAGCGGGCAGCCTCTAGGACGTCTTCAAAATAATGCTCCGGTCCAAGACGGTCCTTGCCCTTGGGTGGACTCTTCGCTGCAACATCGATTGCCTTCATTTTTCCCCAAAATGTCTTGACTAGGGCAAAAGCCATCCGTGCACCCTCAATGCACGTCGACCGCTTCACAGCGTCAACACGCGACACCGCATCAACAAGCCTTTGCACCAAACCGAAGTAGCTATTCGGAGCCGGCTCGGTTGGCCACAACCGGATTATGATGTTCTTCATGGCAGCGCCGGATATCCTATGAAGCTCAGCCCATTGGGACATCTGTTGATTCAGCAACAGGGAGCGCTTTGATGCGCCAAACTGTGACCAGAAAAGCTTCTCCGTTGTGTACCCCTCTCGCGCTTAATAATACTGCACCGCATCGGAAGAACTCTTCGGCAAGTCTAAAATCTCGTCCGGAGAACTCCACACTCGGTCAAGTTGAGCATAGTTCGGATCACCGAACTTAGTCTGTAGCGGAAAGGGTTTACCAGCCGCAATCGCCCCAGCTTGCCGAATCTCCTCACGGGCTGCTCTGGATTCCGACCGTGCTTCTCTCGCCTCTTGTAAGGCCTTGCCCAGTTCACTCGTTTTGGCTTCATTCTCCTTGTCCAGGAATTCATAGCGGCCAGTAGCATTTTTCAGTTCGAGCACCATCGAGGATATCTTCTCCTCGTCTTGATGCCATGCAGCCTGTTCGGCTTTTAACTCAGCTGATGCCTTTTCGGCAGCCGCATTGCTACACCGGGCCTGCTATTTGGCCTGGGCCAGATCCGCTCAAAGAAATTCAATAGCGGCAGCACCATCTGCAACCATGAACATTCCAGCATATAGATTTTAGCATCATGCTTATACCACGAAAAATGTATGGGGATTGCCCCGAATACATACCTTGCGCCTCGTCAAGACGCATATTGATTAACGCAAGGTCATCCCCTACTACATCAAGCTTCCGCTGCAGCTCGGCAATTTCCATAGTCTGGGAAGTAGCCAAGGGGGAAACAACCTGCGTTCAAGTTCATCAGATCAGTCCTTGAGTAATTCTTTTCGATCCTCCACTTCGCTTCCCAGTGGAAGCCAACCCGAGTATCAGGGGCTACTACCTATATACAGGTGCATCTTTGCAAATAAAACATAGCTGAAAAAATTATATCACAAACCTCGAAGCCTTTTAGTAGGCTCATGAAGGCTTCATTCAATCTGATTTTCGCGGACAAAATCTTCTCAACCACTGTACCCATCAAGGTACGTTGTTCCCCTGAGACAGATGCTTTTCACAACATGTCTGGCAATATATCCAGAGCCTCCAGGTCTCCGGAAGCCGCTCTAGGAGCACAACCATCCTTTAAAGGAACCCGTTCACCTAACTCCAGAATCACGGTCGGCTGCGAGCCAGACAGTCCGGGGCCTTTATTATCAGCCCCAGAATTCTGGACGGTAGGAGATCCACCTTCGGGTGCTGCCTCTTTTATCCCCTGCGTAGCTTGTTGATCAAGAAAAACCCTCAATGATGACACTTCAGAATCGTCCGCCTTATTAGGAGAGGAGGTTGGGGGAGGCGTCTCGCTCTCCATCATCTCTGGGAGGAGACCTCCCGAAGAAGAGGATTGCCCAGAAAAACTCTGTGCCGACCTGTAAAAACGCACGGACACGTTACGTATGTCTTCGGTAACGGCAAAGGAGCGGGACGCTGTCAAAGTACCCCGGATTTACTTACGGTTTGGTCGAGGGCTTGTCCCCATGTTGGAGCTGTTTAACGGCGTCGCTTTCCAAACCCAAGCCACTCGACGATGGCATTTTTCCCCTCTTAGGAGACCGCCCCTCCCAACCTTCGGAGGCGGCCCTTTTCCTCCTGCTCGGAGAAGGGATACTGGGTCCTTTTTCGCCGCTGTCTTCAGGCGAGGAAAGGTCGATTTCTCCGGACTCAGTATCCCACTTACCTGTGGAACAAAGATCACCTCAGGTCTTCTCACTCTCCTCTTTACCCTCCCTTGCCGGCGCCTGGTATGGTGCCAGGGCCAGCATCCTTGTTAACATAGGATTAGCTGAATCTTTGGGAAGGGGAGCGGGACATCTAATCCGTTCCACTTTCTTTATCCAGCCCTGAAAAAGGATTATTTGGTCAGTGTCTTGCCACTAGGTGTCCGATCATGAGGTGTTCGGCGAACGGGTACTTACCGGGGTGTCCGGATGGTTACAGTCTAGGCCAGTATCTTCGATGGTGTCCGGCCATTGCTTTTGTTTCCCGAAAAATAATCTCCACATTCCTTCGTGCGTAGTGCCGAAGAAGTGCTGAAGAGTTCGCGGCCCTTCTGGATTGAACTCCCACATGTGGAGAGGCCGTCGCTGGCACGGCAGGGCCCGGCGGACTAGCATTACTTGAACAACGTTAACGATATTGATGTCCCTTCAATGAGGCTTCGGATACAACTTTGCAAAGTCCGCACGTTGTCCGTTGATCCCCAATCCAACCCCTTATTAATCCATGATGCAAGCAGAATTGGGGGGCTGGATCGAAATGCAGGCGCAGCCGCCCACTTGGAGCCACGGGGCTCGGTGATATAGAACCACCCCTGCTGCCATAAATCGAAAGATTTGGCAAAGGATCCTTTCAGCCAAACAGCGCTGGCAAGCTTGCTTACTATGGCACCACCGCACTCTGCCTGCTCCCCCTCTATCACTTGCGGCTTCACATCGAAGGTCTTGAGCCACAAGCGGAAGTGCGGAGGAGTTCGGAGGAAGGCCTCGCATGTGACGATAAACACTGAAATAAGAAGAATAGAGTCCAGGGCCAGATCGTGAAAATCTAGCCCATAATAGAACATGAGCCCTCGGACGAAGGGATTAAGCGCAAACCCTAACCCGCGGAGGAAGTGGGACACGGACACGACCCTCTGCCAGATTTGCGGGTGGGAATAACCTGCCCCTCGGCAGGTGACGGTGTCCTGGACTAGGGGGTACTCACCACGTCATCCCCCGATCAGTTAGATTGGGCCGAGGACCCCCATGGACGTATACTCATGGGCTAGTTCGGACAGTTGCCGCATACAAGGAAGATTCCGCAAGACTTGGTGATCAAGACAAGGACTCCTCCCCACCGGCGTATTTGGCTAGGACTCTTGTTATCCTAGGCCTCTGGTGCATTATATAAACCAGGTCTAGGCTAGTCGATAGATCATTACAACAATCATAATCTCATAGGCTAGACTTCTAGGGTTTAGCCATTATGATCTCGTGGTAGATCAACTCTTGTAATACTCATATTCATCAAGATCAATCAAGCAAGAAGTAGGGTATTACCTCGATAGAGAGGGCCCGAACCTGGGTAAACATCGTGTCCCCTGTCTCCTGTTACCCATCGATCCACGACACAGAGCTTGGGACCCCCTACCGGAGATCTGCCGGTTTTGACACCAACAATGGTGCTTTCATTGAGAGTTCCGCTGTGTGATCGGCAAAAGGATCAACGGCTCATCTGCAGACTAATTGCAACGTCGACATCGTCGTCACCGGCTCGACTGGTCACCTTGGCTTGACCAAGGACTATGCCCTGCCTCCGATCGTCATATTCGGAGGAGGGCCTTCATCAACATCAACTCCGATCTCTATCAGGATCATGGAGGAATCATCCATGGAGCTCGGAGGCTCAACGTCAACATTGCCCTCGGGCGCGTGCTGTTTTTCTGGACAGCGAACTTGTATCCGCCGCCACTGCCTCCTCGATTGTCGTTTCAACGATTGCATCAGTGGAATTGTGCAGAATTGATTCTACAACAACCCTGGAAAAAAAATTCGAGTTCCGATGGACGAATCTCTGGCAATCTACGATATACCGGAGCCCTGTCAAATCCGGACGGGAATCTGGACGAGTTTAGGGCGTGGTCTCCAGAGCCCAGCTCAGAGGTCCTTTGGAAGAGAAAACCATTCAACTACTGCGGAATTCCCATATCTACCAGCCCTCAAAAGTTCAGCTCGATCCGACCGTCCAAACTCTGGGAACGTTCCGATTAGTACATCACTTTTCAGATCTGTTTTCTGCGCGAATACGGATCCGACCCGAATTCATGTTTCTTTATGAACGTGATATTAGACAACCTTTTTAAAGGAATTTTCTTCTAAGGTATCGTGTGTTGTTATTAACACATGCCCATAAAACTTTAAGCCTCTTTGGAGGTAATCTTCGCCATCACGCTGGTGTCAAACCAGTCCGGCAATATAGCTCCACGGCTGCCGACCTGCGCTAGCCATGTCGTCACTTTTTGAGCCGAGCTCAACTTCTTTGGATCCTCACCTCGGCAAGCCGAACAAGAGTTCGGAATCGCCAAGGCTAAATCATCACCAACATCGCCGCCCCACGGATTACACGGAGCGGGCGCACCGGCATCACCGCATGGTCACTTCATCAAACCAGCATTGGTCGCGTCACAACTTATGACCTGCGTCGGCATGGCCGCACTGTTGCTTCTTCGAGCCGATGTCCATCACGCCGAACTACCTCAACACCTCGGCTGACATGGCAGCTGCAACGACTCCTTACCGACCTGCTCCATCACCTCGGCTAGACCCGGGACTTGGCTATTTCTTCATCAACATACTCCGGTGACTTCGGCGTCACCAGCCGACCAGCTTCGTCACGTTAGCTGGACCGAGGGCTTTGCCTCGGCAAGCCAACCTTTGCTGGCTTCGCCATGCCGTCGCTTCATCGCCCATCAGGCAATGGGTGTGCGGATCGATTCCCAATTTTGGGAGTTGCTTTTCTTTCGACTGCTACAACAGATAAACCAGGTGCTATTAATCCTAACAATTCTTGCTTGTCGGATTTATTTTTCTTAAGGAATTATTACTCTGGTTTGTTCCATCATCTGTACACAGGTCTATCAAATGGCGACCACATTAAAGACGGTCGCGTGGTGGTTCGGTCAGTTTCCGTACATAGTTCGACGAACGCCGCATCCGAAACTCGGACCGCCCTACAAATTCAGGCTTTGTCACGCCGACGCCCTGCATCGACATTGGCTTCAGCGCCAGGCCACATCTCTTTAAATAAAATATTTTTGCGTAATCGATTTTGACTGCGTTACGCGGTCACTACTCTGGAGTTCCAAACTCCTTGCTCGGACACCTCGGGCCTGGGGGCTGGGACCTCGGCCATGCCGAGGACTGCGAACCTTGTCGGATCTGTCACAGATCAATGGGCATCTTCGTCCCGCCACAAGCCCGAATCGCCTCATCAACACCGAGCACATTAACCAGCTAAGTCGCTTTCATGATCAAAAACTTTCAGTTTTAAATTTTGTTCGGTTCGACCAAGCATTATACTTTTTGGCAAAAAGTTGTTTGTGACAAAGTTCCTTGTCAAAAAATCTATTGTTTCCAAAAGCTAGCGCTCTTATTGTTTCCAATAATGGTCGGCACACAACGGAACTCATGAGTACAAAAAATCTATTGCACAAGTCTCATAGTAATAATGAGCAACCGAAGAAAGGTATCGGTGGGGGTACTATTTTCTTCGAAGATGCTTCTTACACTTCGTCGATAATATAGCATAAGTTCCCTGAGCATGCTTTGTCTGTTACAGCCTTATGACCTGATTGCCTGGTTATCGGAAACACTGTCGATATTCTCGACGGGTGGAGTACATAACACTTTTCGGCCCTTCACCAAAGAGGGAGAAGCCGACGGTCGGTTAAGACGCGTTTAAAGTTCGGGTGAACACTGATATGATATAAGTACTTCGGTACATACAATCATTATACATAAAATTCTTTTACCCAAGTCACTTGGGGGCTCTTAAATTTATATGATTTGTTTTATAGTAAATGTGTTCTCTTCTTGGTCGTTGCAAAGTCTATTTCTACTGCTCCTTTTTCGACTCGAGTATATGGTCAATAGCCAGATAGCATGTCTTCTCTCTAAAATCCGCTCGAGTTTAGTTCGCTGAATTGGCCTCGGAGAAGTACTCCGCCTTTGGGATAAGGAGCTTGAAGCCGTAGGCTGACCCGCGTGTAGTCTTGAGATTGGATGTATCATGTTAAAGCACGACAGAAGCACAATTTCTTTCCAATTTTTGGATTGGCACCGAACACTTGATCTTGTTCGGACGTCAAGTTTTTACTGACGTTTTTTGGTTTTCCAAGCTTATGGCACTTTTAAACTATTTGTGTGTTTCCAGCATAAGTCTCGCAGTGCAACGCCGGACATCTTTATAGATTCGGCAAAAACATTCCCGGATGTTGCTATATATGCATCGGTCTCGAATTGTGTCTTCGGTCAATAGTTGGGTTGCTTGGCTCCTGTGCTTGCCTCCTATGTTCCGCTTTGTTCGGCTAGGCATGCAAAGGGAGAACAATTGCGATTGTGCTTCCAGCTCGCATGGTTAAGCGCCTCAGTGGAGAAAGCCGCAAACTGACTGTCACAATAAGTGTAAACTGGTCAGCAATCTGATGACTATGTTAAATGACGGGCCGTTCATAACATTGGCCGAAGTGTTTACGGCTTGACCTCGGCTGTCGCCGAACACTAATCGGGGGCTCGTAGCTAGCTTCCCCAGTTTAAAGCTCCTATGACTAAGTGAAAGTTATAGAGCCCGGATATCTGATTGCCTCATTTCCGCTAACACAACCACCTTCGGGCATCGAGACGTCGGCTAAGGGTTGTCTTTTTATTGCAGAAACACCCTCCGTAGTATCTACAAAGTGGTAGAAGCTGATGATGGGCCACTTTCAACTGATAAACGGTCGCAATGGAGTCAAAATAAGTATATATCACTGGCGTTTGTATTTAATATACAAGGGCTGCCTTCCGTAATCATCGTTACAAAGCCATAAATATGCATCAATTTGACTTAGATTTTGGGCAAGCTCGGTTGCCTGGCTCCTGTGCTTACCCCTACGTTCCCAATTGTTCGGCTAGGTGGTAAAGGGAGCACCGCTGTGATTGTTACTACCGGGTCATCCGAGTTAGTACCTCAGACTGGGTGAAGCTGAAAGCTAGCAATCTTAAAGGATCACATTGGTCGGCAATGACGGAAGTGAAAATTTTGGTTCATTAATACCATAGAGTTCGGGAACTTTCCCCGAACTAAATACTCAATATTTTCCTTCCACATTGATCGGAGCTGAGGTTTCATGATCATGCTTAGCATGACAAACCAAAGCCTCAATATTTTCCTCCCACATTGATCGGAGCTGAGGTTTCATGATCATGCTAAGCATGACAACCCAAAGAAAGGAACTTATAGCGGGACTATTTTCTTTGGAAGATGTTTCTTGCGTTAAAAAGTAATATAACATATTTCTCCGCGTACCTTTGTTTATAAAACCGTATGGCCGGATTGCCTTGCTTGCCGTAAATCTTTGCCCTCATAAAGGCTTTATAAAGTAGGACAAACACTCCTCGGCTGCTGGCCGAGGAGGTTGAAGCCGATGGTCGGTCAACAAAGTTTTGTACAATGCGGACCGAGCATTAATGATGTAGAGTACTTGGATACATAGAATCATTACACATACTTTATGATTTTACTCTGGATATCGATCCTTAATTCGGCCACACGTGCCCACATTAAGGCTCGGGGGCTACTGGGCTTCGTGCTTATCATTTACAAATATTAAAGGGGTACATCGATCCCCTGATCTGGTGTTGCCACCCGACCAGTGTCTCGGGGGCTACTGCATTGCCTATTCAATGCAGAAACTTTAAAGTGCTCAGTTTTCGGCTTGACCGAACTATGCGCAAACGCGTCTTCGGACAACAATAGGTACCATCTGGACCTATCCGGCATCAAGCTAATATATTACGGCGACTTCTCAAGACCCTCTATCAAGGGCCTGTTCATCGATTACTATTTTTCCTAATATATTACACCGCGTTTCTATTCCTAAGTATGTTGCCGAGCTGGGAATTGATCCTTAGGCTGATTTCATGAATTGACCTAAGTCTCAAGGGCTACTGGGGTCAGCGGTTTGATTTTATCCTTCAGGTGCATCCCGGATATTATGCCAACACGCACCTTGAGGGATACTTGCTATACATCTCGTCCGAGATTACATTGCACAATTCGGAATTAAATTCATAAAAATTAGCCAATGGCCAAGGTGGTGCACCACCTCGGAAGCAGTCCGGCATAAAGCTCGGGCGCCAGTGGCTGGCTCCATAGCGGGCATTTCCGGCATTAAGCTCGGCTAAACTCCTTCAACTTTTTTGAGCCAAGGTGATCTATGACACCTCGGATATAGTCCAGCGTTGAAGCTCGGATACATTCCGGCGTTTGAGCCCGGATGCAGTTCAGCGTTGGAGCTCGGCTGTAACAATACTCTTATACAATCCGATGTTGGAGCTCGGATACATTGCGGCGTTGGAGCTCGGAAGCGGTCTGGCGTTGGTGCTCGGCTGCAAAAGATACCTCGAATGCAGTCCGGCGTTGAAGCTCGGACGCAAGAGGACACTACCGCCCGGGAACAACTTCAAACCCGAGGTGTGGCGTAAAAAATAATAATAAGGCATTGATAAATGCCGAAAACTTAAAGGGGCTCCTCGGATACCCGACGTATAAACACTTCGGATGCAGTTCGGCGATCCTCAAGATCGAAGATGAGAAGATTTGTTGAACTAGTTTTCAAGACCGAGGACTGAAGATGAAGAACAGTTCGGAAGAATCGAGGAGCGTCCCCAACTTGAATACCAGTTCAGGGGGATACTGACGGTGTACTGGACTAGGGGGTACTCACCACGTCAACCCCCGATCAGTTAGATTGGGCCGAGGACCCCCATGGCCGTATACTCATGGGCCAGTTCGGACAGTTGCCACATACAAGGAAGATTCCACAAGACTTGGCGATCAAGACAAGGACTCCTCCCCACTGGCGTATTCGGCTAGGACTCTTGTTATCCTAGGCCTCTGGTGCATTATATAAACCAGGGCGAGGCTAGTCGATAGATCATTACAACAATCATAATCTCATAGGCTAGACTTCTAGGGTTTAGCCATTACGATCTCGTGGTAGATCAACTCTTGTAATACTCATATTCATCAAGATCAATCAAGCAGGAAGTAGGGTATTACCTCGATAGAGAGGGCCCGAACCTGGGTAAACATCGTGTCCCCTGTCTCCTGTTACCCATCGATCCATGACACACAGCTTGGGACCCCCTACCCGAGATCTGCCGGTTTTGACACCGACAGCAGGAAGCCGATGAAGGATTTCTGTGGTCAGATACCTCACCGCCCGAAGCTTTGCAATATCTCCCTCTGTGATAGAAGACGCCACCCACCGGCCTTGACGGCTGGATCCGGACATGATTGGAGCTTGTGGCGATTGAAACCCGGGTGTTGGAACTCGGGGTAGCAAGGGTTGAGGAAGAAGCAAGCGTGAAAGAGAAAGACGGGTCTGTACCCCTATATAAAGGCTGCGAATATTGAGAGTCTCCTCCTGGGCCTCAAAACTTGCTTATTCCCAAGGAGTTGTGCCCGAGCGACGGTTGGGTTACCCACGTCCGGGTTTATAAAGAATCCCTTGAAAAAGGGGGAGACACGATCTCCGTTTGGATAATACATGCCAATAAAACCACGTCTCAGGACGTGGGACGACGGGCTAGCTAACGGTTCAAAAAATAATGGCCGGCCTGGCGTGATGTCCAGCTGCAAAAGTTTGTCGGCGGATTGGACTCGTGTAAAATTATATTCTCTCTATGGTTGCGTATGGTGTGTGCGACAGGTCCGGATACTATCATCGCGTCCGAAGACTATCTTGGAGTTCGGAAAAAAGGGAACCCGCCTTGCAATGCCGAAGACAATCTGCGCGCCGGACTCCTCATCATCGAAGCCAGGTTTAGGGGCTACTGAGGGAGTCCTGGACTAAGGGGTTCTCGGGCGTCCGGCCTATTATCAATGGGCCGGACTGGTGGGCTGTGAAGACATGAACGCCGAAGACTGTACCCCTGTCCGGATTGGACTCTCCTTGGCGTGGAAGGCAAGCTTGGCGATCGATTATGAAGATTCCCTTCTATGTAACTGACTCTATGTAACCCTAGATCTCCCCGGTGTCGATATAAACCGGAGGACGTAGTCCGGATAGGGAGATACTCATTACCATAGTCATACAGGCTAGACTTCTAGGGTTTAGCCATTACGATCTCGTGGTAGATCAACTCTTGTAATACTCATACTCATCAAGATCAATCAAGCAGGTAGTAGAGTATTACCTCCATAGAGAGGGCCCAAACCTGGGTAAACATCGTGTCCCCCGTCTCCTGTTACCATCGACCATAGACGCACAGTTCGGGACCCCCTACCCAAGTCCCGCCTATTTTGACACCGACACATGATTCTTGGCCCGCTACTCTTTCGGCCCATCATAAAGCTGATCTGGCCCAGGCCCATTATTCTGAAGCTGAAATTTTGGACTTATCCTCTAATTGGGCGGTTTTATGCCCTCGTTGCCTACAATGGGGGCACCACAAGGTCTCCTGCCAAGCCAGACTGATTTGTATTAACTGCTCCTCGCCTGGTCACAAGGCCGTTGATTGCCCCTTATTTGTTATGTCCCAGACTCAGCATAATTTGCAAGCCTCAAGTGGTAACTCGAATCCTTCGGCCGGACATTTTGCTCTTTCTGATAATATGCAAAAACATCCCAAGCGCAAGACTACCGTCCGATGCACGGCATGTGGGTTCTATGGCCACGTGGCACAATCCTGCCGCAAACATCGTTTCAACAAACAGTGGCACTGGAGGCCAAAGTATTCTCAGACTTCCCTCATTACCCCTCACGCTCCGCCTTCCGCCTCGGTTTCTCCCACACTGCAGCTCTGCCCAGTCGCATCACTTCACCAGCCACCACCATCACTGCCATCCATCATCACCAGCTCCGCCGCTCCACTGACCATGGAGAACTACCCTCTCAACCCGGTGCTCTTCATCCCGCCGGGCTTTGCTGTTGAGCCCGGCCCGGCAGATCGTCTCGTGCGCAGCGGCATGGTTGTCAGACCCATCCCGCCGCTCAATCACGACTTCCCCGCCGTCGCTGAAGCCAGTGCCTATGTCCCCCTGCATCGCCGCGCCGCCATTCGTAACATGGTTCAAGGTCTGCTTCATGAATCCCAGCTCTTTACCACAGAATCTAGCGATCACCCTTTCGGCATTGGCTTATTTGGATTTGTGGATTCCTTCATGAGAGACACCGCGGTTGCTAATCCCATCGAGCTGGAAGAGGAAGATCTCCTGATTACTTTTGTGCCACACAATGAAGCCCTCAATCGCCGCACCACTTCTTTCGGGCCTGAGGTATGGCTCATGTTCTTCGGGTTTCCTTACGATTACCAGACTGACTATTACATCACAAAAGCCCAGGGTGGATACGGCTCTCTTTTCAGTTGGTACAATCCAAGGCAGGACAGGAGGTTTATCCTGCTCAAAGCCCCTGTTCTGCGTCTCAGCCTCATTCCAAAGAGTTTCATCGTCTGGCAATTGGGTGGTGCCCGTGATTGCTGGACTGTCCAGATCACAATCTTGCAAAGCAATGACTGGAATGGCCTATTACCTGAAGTGCTTCCTCCTGGTGAAGAACAGCCACCACCTGATGGTAACCCTCACTCGCAGTTTGGACCTGAACTGACTGCCGAATAGCTATATCAACAACAAGTTCACAACTGGCTGGTGCAGAATGGAGCTCCCAACGCTAACATTGACAATCAAGCCAACGGACCTCCTCAGAACAATGCCGGTTGGGGGGAATGGCCAATTCCTCCGGCTCCTCCGCCTGCCACCCCTTCCCCCGCACCTTGTGAATTATCAAGCTTGGTTGGCAGCTAAAGGCCTCACTGTTCAGCATGGCCTTGTCCCTGAGGATAACATCTCTGATAATGCAATGGAGGCTTGGAATGACACTTTCTCCTCTTCTAGTGATAACTCTGTTCCTTCTGGTGATGCTCTGCTTTTGTACCCTGTTGCTGCTCCTGCTATGCCACTGCCTGAAGCCCAAGATGCTCTCACCGTCTCTGTCAGTCTGCGCAATCAAGGTATTCTGTTTGGTCTCTCTGCCTAGGGTTCAGACCTGATTAATCTTCTTCTGTCTGACCCAATCCCTAGACAACAACTGAACAGCTTCATCTTCCATGCTCTGCGCCCTGCAATTGCCACCATTGGCCCTTGGAGCAATGGATATGGTATGCGCTCCACCAACTTGGAGGTTTTGGTTTTGGTTTCTTCTGGCGGCAATGGCATCAATTTTTCTCAGCTGTCACCTACTCCTGGCTCTTCTGTGGTTATTGAAGATGTTTCTGATAGTCTCAGCAGCGCTCACAGTCTCTGCAGACAAACAACGCTGAACCTGCTCACTCTGACGATGTTGCTTTGCCTGATGTTCTGCCTTCGGATGATGCTCGCAACAGCTCACCTCATTCAGGCGATTCCAACCCCAGGATCAACCAGGACATGCTGGGCCTTGTTGCTGTTAACTCCATTGCTGAACCTGCTGGCCTTGTGGTGACTCGTGGACGACATGCCCGTGCACCTGCTCCCATTTCCACTGCTGAAGTTCGTCGGAGTAGCCGCTCCAACAAATACAACGGCTTCAAGATCAACCAAGTGACGGACACTCGCCCTACCATTTCCAGGGTCAAACCAAGGCTGGTTCCATCGATTGGTTCTTCCTCCACTGCCCAGGAGACAATTTCTGAAGAAGTTCCTCCCACACCTGTCCATGTTCTTCAGGAGATTGGTATCAATCGATGTGCTGTCCCTGCTGCTGAACTTTCTGATGATCTCCTTAATGCTGCCCCTGCACCAACCTCTGCTTCGGCCTCTCGCTCAGGTACTTCGATTTCTGATGATCTGCCTGCAGAGGATGACATCTCCAGGGCCTAGTCTATTTGTTCTTCATGCCCCTTTTGTGTAGCTGGGAAGTTCTGTGCTGGAGTATCCGGGGCATCAACTCTGAAGATAATCAATTAGCTCTTAATAATGCCATCCAAACTAGTGGTTGTTCGGTCGTTTGCCTTCAAGAGACAAAGAAATCCTCTTTTGAGTTATCCTTTATTAAATCATGTTGCCCTAGGCAATTTGATCAGTTTGCCTATGTTCCATCTCAAGGCGCCTCGGGGGGTTTAATTACTATCTGGAAAAGCTCTTTGTTCACTGGCAATGTGGTGTTTTCGTCTGATTTTGCGCTGGTTATTACCTTTACTAGCACGTTGTCTTCTCATTCCTGGATGCTAGTTAACGTGTATGGACCCTATTTGGGTGACGCTCATGTTACGTTCACCAATTGGCTCTATGATCTAGATATACCTAGCATGCAAGATTGGCTTCTCATTGGCGATTATAATAACATCCGTGCGCCTGACAATCGAAACAATCCAGGGGGTGTCCCAATGACATGTGCACTTTTAATGACATTATCCGTAAGCAAAGTCTTATTGAATTACCCATAAAAGGTAGATCATATACGTGGAGCAATATGCAACAAGATCCCCTCCTTGAGCAACTAGACTGGTTCTTCACTTCGCTGCACTGGACCAATGTCTATCCCAATACCCTGGTTAAGCCTCTTGGTAAGCCCGTTTCTCATCATGTGCCATGCATTATTTCCATCCAAACCTGCATTCCTCGTAGTAAGGTTTTTTGTTTTGAGCCATATTGGATTTTACACCCTGGCTTCATGGATCTTGTCCAAGAGGTTTGGAGCAGACCAGTTAGAGCCCAAAACGCTGCGACTGTTCTCTGTCTTCGTAAATTCAAAGCCCTTAGACACGCCCTAAAGATTTGGAGCAAAAATCTCTCCTGCCTTTCAGTGGCAATTGCTAACTGCAACGAGACTCTCGCCCAGCTTGATGAATTAGAAAACAGTAGAATCCTGACTATACCGGAGACGAATTTTTGGAACATCATCAAGAAACACTTGCTGCGCCTTCTTAAATATCAAAATCAATACTGGAAGAAACGCTGCACCATTAGATGGATCAAGTTCGGGGATGAAAATATAAAAAAAATTAGGCAGTTTGTATAGAAAGATATCGTCGCAACAACATCGCAAGCTTCAGAAAGGAAAATGGCTCCCTCGTTGACTCTCATGTCGGCAAAGAAGCGCTCCTCTTTCACACTTACACTGATCGCCTAGGCACCTCGAGACCAGCAGAAATGAAATTCGACCTCCCCAGCATTTTGCTATGTCACGATTATTTAGACCAGCTAACTGAACCATTTACCCATGATGAGATTGATGCGGTAATCAAAGAAATTCCGGCTGATCATGCACCCGGCCCTGATGGTTTTAGTGGGGCTTTTCTCAAAGCATGCTGGCCTATCATCAAGCAAGACTTTTAGAATCTTTGTGATGCTTTTCACCGAGGGGACTTGGATCTCACAAGCATAAATGATGGCTTCATAACCTTCATCCCAAAATCCAACTCGCCTGAGTCGGTAAATAACTACCGCCCGATCACACTTCTCAATTGTTGTCATAAGATGATCACTAAGCTGCTCGCCAACCGCCTACAATGTGTCATTTTAAAGATCATACACAAGAATCAATACGGCTTCATTAAGGGGAGAACGATACAGGACTGCCTTGCTTGGGCATTCCAATATATCCACCAATGCCATGCCTCCAAGAAGGAAATTATCTTGCTGAAACTTGATTTTGCCAAAGCATTCGATACAATTGAGCATGATCCCATGGTGAACATTATGAAACAGTTGGGCTTCAACGACAAGTGGCTTTCTTGTATCAGATGCATC
Organism: Triticum aestivum; assembly: GCF_018294505.1. Classification (NCBI taxonomy): domain Eukaryota; kingdom Viridiplantae; phylum Streptophyta; class Magnoliopsida; order Poales; family Poaceae; genus Triticum; species Triticum aestivum. The sequence continues at coordinate 554,612,033 of NC_057808.1, read as the reverse complement.
TTCTCCACTGGGAGATTGTCGGTTTTATTAAATGGTGTCCCGGGTCGTCAATTCCATTGACACACTGGTGTGAGACAGGGCGACCCATTGTCCCCCTTGATCTTCGTGATTGCAGCTGATCTTCTCCATGCTGCCATCAATGACGCGTTTAGGCAAGGAAAGATTCAGCTGCCATTCGCTTCCGTCGGCCAAATGGACTACCCCGTAATCCAATATGCAGACGACACGATCCTAGCTATGCCTGCATGCCCTCAACAAGCTGCTGTCATCAAAGAAATTCTTGTGGACTATGCATCCTCCATCGGCCTTCGGATCAATTTCCTCAAATCCACGCTCATCCCAATAAACCTTTCAGAAGAATCTTCCCTTGCTTTTGCGAGATTTTTCGGATGCTCGGTTGGATCAATGTCGTTCACCTATCTGGGGCTTCCTCTTGGCACGACCAAACCAACTATCCTGGACCTTATGCTGCTAGTGTGCAGTGCTGAACATCGTCTCACCTCTACGATTGCAATGATGCCCTATGGTGGTAAACTTTCCTGGCTCAATGGTATCGTCACGTCTTTCCTCATTTATGCCATGTGTACGCTCAAGTTCTCGCCAAAACTAATTGAGATGCTCGACAAAATTAGAAGAAGATGCCTCTGGACCAAAAAGACAGAGCAGGGGGACAAATGCAACTCCCTTGCTGCCTAGGATATGGTTTGCAAACCCAAAAAGCATGGTGGCTTGGGTGTTATCAACATCAAATTTCAAAATGATGCTCTGCTTATGAAGTTCCTGCACAAGTTCTACAACAAGCTTGACGTTCCATGGGTGCATCTTATTTGGGACACGTATTACACGGACAAGGTTCCCCATGCAACGAATCCTGTCGGCTCTTTCTGGTGGCGTGACATCCTAAAACTTACCCCTATCTTCCGAGGCATCACACAAGTTCGGGTAGTTTCGGGCACCACTACCCTGGTTTGGAGAGATCTTTGGGCTTGTGATGTTCTGGAAAGCTCGCATCCCCACGCGTTCTCTTTTGTCATGCATGAAGATGGGTCCGTCAAGGATTTCTTGGAGAGCACGGCGCTGTCAGAAGCCTTTCACCTACCGCTCTCCCCGCAAGCCCTGGACAAGGTGCCAGACATACAGCTGCGTTTCGTGCACATGCATCCATCCACGACCGCGAGCGATGTCTGGTTTTACACCTGGGGCAAATCTAATTACTGACCAGCAGACTACTACAGGTTCTTTTTCCGAGACGCGAATGCCCATCCTGCTTTCTCGCTTCTACGGCGCTCTCATTGCATCATGAAGATCAAGGTTTTTGGCTGGCTTCTCATGAATGATAGATTAAACACGCGTAACATGCTCAAGCGTCGGCACTATGATATTGGAGATGATCATAGTTGTTTGCTTTGTGGCACCCCTATTGAGGAGACGGTGGATCATATGATGTTCACTTGCCTATTTAGCCGATCCTGCTGGCAAAAACATGGTGTTGATTGGCCCTCTTTCACCTGCCGCCTCCAACTCCTCCAACACAGTAAAGAATCTTGGGGGCGCCCGCTCTTCTTCGAGATCTTCCTGGTGGCTGCCTGGAGTCTGTGGAAGGAAAGAAACAATAAACATTTCAGAAGAATCACTCCAAGCATCGATAGCTGGTTAAGAAGGTTTAAGGAGGACTTCAGCCTCCTCCAACATAGGACTAAGGGCACTCACCCTGCTTTTATTTCCTCTATTATCTCTGATTTACACTAAGGACAACAACTTCTCCTTCCATACCTAACCCAAAACTTGTCTGGGTTGGGGAGGAACTTGTGTGTAAAAATGTAATAGTGTAATATCCTTATACATATATGAAAACACAGTAGGAGCCTTTCCTACTGTCCATTCCCTCAAAAAAACAATGAGAGATGTGGGCCGTGCATGCTTTCAATGACTTGAGACTACCAAACATGACATGCAGTGGTTAGTTTATTGCATGTAATCCTATTAATTAGCAAAAAGACATTAAGTTCTCTCGCCGATAGGAATAAAACAATACACCATGTATTTATTTACAGAGGGAGTAGTACATTTTTTGTGACATGCATTACTAGATATTGCTAGTCAAATACTAAAATCCAGATGGACGTGGTAGTACTACTAAATCCAGACGGTGGTGCTAGTACTAGTAGTAGTACTACCAATGTAGTAGCACTGTACTACCCGTTGGTCAAATTATTACGTGCTGCTCCTCACAGTGAAGTGACAAGACCCTGCGCCGGAGAGGACACCTGAGTATAGGCGCCGTGTTCAGCATACCATAGTCAGCCTCACCGTCTGTAGTCACTATCATCATGGCTGTAGAGCTAGCCTGCTTACAACTAGCCGTGTTCGACATAATTTCCCGTGCGTAGATGCCCGTGCAATGCACGGAACACCAAGATTGGGGGTGGACGGCGCTGGCAGCGGCCATCGCGCCAGATTTTTCCATGGCCTTCTGGATGTGGTGGGGAGGAGATAAGGCTGATTATGAGAGACAAGGAATTGTTTGTAAATAGGGAACAAGTGCGGGCATCTTTTTGCAAAACTGGAGAAGTTGGTTTGTATGCGTGAGATCTAGATCCGACGGCTATTGGTGAAAGATGGCAGGAACAACATCATCACCAACTCAGGACCTGTTTCTTTCACAGGATTTTGAAAACGCAGGAATAGGACACGGCAATATTATAAGTTTTAAACTGATATTACAAATGTTAGGAGTAATGCTGCACCTACAAAGAGGGAATTACTAGGAGGTTTACGTAAGAACTTTCGTTACTTCAGGTGGATGCATCATTATCGTACAAACTAAAATCCACCGCCCTGACAAGTCACTAATGGGCAAATAAGTTTTCGAGTCTCTGGCCACTTGATGTTTCAAAAACAAATTCAGCTTCTGCGTAGACTTTGTCATTTAGGCTTGGACGCTTGCGGTGATCAGCATGCCATTCATTGTTGCGCCAGAGAACGCCAAACCTCATTACCTTGAGCACACTTGCCTCAGAACACAGAACCTGGCCAATTTAATCTTAGATGTGCTGCCTCGGTAGTCGATCAAATCAATTTCTGTAAGATGGAGATCAAGGCATTCGATGAGATTGTTATAGTGCAGCACATTTTTCACTTTCGGGTCTTTTTTTATCTGCAAAAGAAGAGAACATATTAGAGCAGCTGTCTGTATAAGATTGTTGTGTCATCAAGAGGTACCAATATCATTCGCTCATACGATAGGGTTGGCTAGCTAGTGATATTTTCTCTCTCTCTCTCTCTCTCTCTCTCTCTCTTTCTCTTTCCTCTCATTTACCTAGGAGCACGTGAAGAGCTTGGGCATTTGTTGCCTTCCACTATGTGGCCGATGCCATATTTCTCAAAAGTATGCCACATAATACGCATCGATGTCAAATCAAAAGATTTTGGCCCTGCTCTCGCGATGTGAGGGAGTTCGCACCGATGTGCACACAGACCCACATGTATAAACAAATCAATCAAACCAACTACACCAGCCACTCACTGTCCCAAACAAGTGTTTTTTTGTTGCCTCAGTCCTCTCTCTCTCCCACGGAAGTGTTTTTTCATTGCGTGAGTTAATTTGGCACCGAAGCAAAGTAGGTGATCCAGATTGGGGCACCAGGTGAGCAATGGAGGGGCATCGAGGCCAAATGCATCACAAGTGAATTTGGCCCGTGTTTTGGCCTACATAGTGGAGGGCCGTTATAGCCCACTTTTGTACTACCTCGTATTTAGTATAAAATTTTGACCATAGATTTACCTAAGAAAATGCCAATGCATGTCACTAAAAATTATACCATTTGAAATTATGTTCAAATACGAATCCAACGATATAGTTCTTAGTGACATGCATTAACATTTTGTCAGTTAAATCTATGGTCAAATTTTGATACGACAAAATAGGAAGAGTAAACCAGGACGGAGGTAGTACTTGCTCTTAGGGTAACCATAGAGTTACTAGTCTAAGTTACTTTCCACTATGACTAGCCTAGGATACTATAGTAGTACAACAAAAAAACGATGCAGGTGATCACGTCAGAAAAAATACTAAAAACATTTCTTTTGGTGCAGTGCGTAGATGCAGTTTTGAACACTACACTTGTCATCGTAATTTGGGAAAATTACGAAAAAATTGAGCTACGTTGTGATTACCGTTTACTAATAGGAAAGAAGTTTCACCTCAATGAGTAGCTTCTCCGTGCACGGAAAGCATGTAACGAATCCAAGAACTTGATCCAGATTGGGGCCGATAGATTTTATTGCCAAGATCTTCACTGTGCGCATAGACTAGGTCAAGCTTGTGGGAATCATTTTCTGGAAGACGGTCGTAAATACATCAAGAAGAAATTTAAAAATTTGAATTTCAAGAAGACGGAGAAGAAGATGAGTGCTGTACCTGAACAATTACGGATCCAGTAAAGAGTTCGGAGAATTTGGCACACGAGTACACCAACGCTGTCAATTTCGACGCGTCAATGACCCTGTTTTTTGTTGGACCTTCTAGATCCGATACAAGCAATCTCTCAAGGAAAGGCGCATTCTCAATGACCATAACATGGAATAGCTAGAGTGATCTCTTCCCAATTGATGTCTTGTTGCGGGGCCAGCAAGACACATAAATCCATCGGAGATTCATCGAGGCGATGTGGAGGCTAATGAACCCGTGGATCTACTCAAGACGAAGGTACTCGAGCACAGTACAGCTGCGGAGTAGGTGCTCCATAGCCTTCTTCGAGATGACAACGTCGAAGAGGACGAGCTTCTTCAGTTGAGGGAGAAGAAGGGCGGGTGCGGCATTAATCTGGGGAAGATAGCAGGAGCTGAAGCTGGCGCGGCGCAGCGTTGGCGTGAGGCGGAGCGCGGACGGCGGCAGAGAGCGACATCGTCGAGCTTCAAAGCTGAGATCCTCGAGCTGATCTATGGCGGGGGATAAGAACCACTCGTCGAACTTGGTTTGGACCTTGCAGTTGGTACTGAACATGCGGATGTCAAGGCGTCTGGCTGGCCCAGGGTCCGATGAAAGGATCTTCGAGACTGCGGCCATGCGTTTGCAATCCCCGTCGCAGAGGCAGCTGTCGAAGGTGAGGTTGAGGGGGACGCGGCGCCAGAGGGGGCGCTGATGTCTACTACACAACCTTCTTCTTGTAGACGTTGTTGGGCCTCCAAGTGCAGAGGTTTGTAGGACAGTAGAAAATTTCCCTCAAGTGGATGACCTAAGGTTTATCAATCCGTGGGAGGCGTAGGATGAAGATGGTCTCTCTCAAACAACCCATCAACCAAATAACAAAGAGTCTCTTGTGTCCCCAACACACCCAATACAATGGCAAATTGTATAGGTGCACTAGTTCGGCGAAGAGATGGTGATACAAGTGCAATATGGATGGTAGATATAGGTTTTTGTAATGTGAAAATATGAAAACAGCAAGGTAACTAATGATAAAAGTGAGCAGAAACAGTATTGCAATGCTTCAAAACAAGGCCTAAGGTTCATACTTTCACTAGTGCAAGTTCTCTCAACAATAATAACATAACTGGATCATATAACTATCCCTCAACATGCAACAAAGAGTCACTCCAAAGTCACTAATAGTGGAGAACAAACAAAGAGATTATTGTAGGGTACTAAACCACCTCAAAGTTATCCTTTCTGATCGATCTATCCAAGAGTCCGTAGTAAAATAACACGAAGCTATTCTTTCCGTTCGATCTATCATAGAGTTCGTACTAGAATAACACCTTAAGACACAAATCAACCAAAACCCTAATGTCACCTAGATACTCCAATGTCACCTCAAGTATCAATGGGCATGATTATACGATATGCATCACACAATCTCAGATTCATCTATTCAACCAACAAAAAGAACTTCAAAGAGTGCCCCAAAGTTTCTACCAGAGAGTCAAGACGAAAACGTGTGCCAACCCCTATGCATAGATTCACGGAACCCGCAAGTTGATCACCAAAACATACATCAAGTGGATCAATAGAATACCCCATTGTCACCACTGGTATCCCACGCAAGACATACATCAAGTGTTCTCAAATCCTTAAAGACTCAATCCGATAAGATAACTTCAAAGGGAAAACTCAATCCATTACAAGAGAGTGGAGGGGGAGAAACATCATAAGATCCAACTATAATAGCAAAGCTCGCGATACATCAAGATCGTACACCCTCAAGAACACGAGAGAGAGAGAGAGATCAAACACATAGCTACTGGTACATACCCTCAGCCCCGACGGTGAACTACTCCCTCCTCGTCATGGAGAGCGCCGGGATGATGAAGATGGCCACTAGTGAGGGATCCCCCCTCCGGCAGGGTGCCGGAACAGGGTCCCAATTGGTTTTTGGCGGCTATAGAGGCTTGCGGCGGCAGAACTCCCGATCTATGGTGCTCCTGGATGTTCTCGGGGTATATGGATATATATAGGTGAAAGAAGTCGGTCAGGGGAGCCATGAGGGGCCCACAAGGGTGGGGGCGCGCCCAGGGGGTAGGGCGCGCCCTGGACCCTCGTGGCTTCCTCGAAGCTTCCCTGACATCTACTCCAAGTCTCCTGTATTGCGTATGTTCCAAAATAACTCTCCCGAAGGTTTCATTCCATTTGGACTCCGTTTGATATTCCTTTTCTTCGAAACACTGAAATAGGCAAAAAACAGCAATTTGGGCTGGGCCTCCGGTTAATAGGTTAGTCCCAAAAATAATATAAAAGTGTATAACAAAGCCCATTAAACATCCAAAACAAATAATATAATAGCATGAATATTTCATAAATTATAGATACGTTGGAGACGTATCAGCATCCCCAAGCTTAATTCCTGCTCGCCCTCGAGTACGTAAATGATAAAAGAAATAATATATGAAGTGTGAATGCTAGCAGGTGCACAAGTTTGATCACTGATAATTTCAATCACCTTTTCTAGCATCATTATATGTCGTAACAGTAGCTCATCTCATAAAACTTCTCATGATCAAGTAACAAGCTATTCACATGTTAAAGCATAGACCATAAACTTTCTTGAAAACTAGCAAACTATGTCTCAGTCATCAAACAATTGCAATTCATCTCATTTTCAGGAAGGGTCTATGTAAGAGCTTTGATTTAGCAAATCCCACATACTCAACTAGCATATAGTCTTCCATGATTTCTACCACTCAAAGCATACTTTTATAACAAATATCATCCATCGAACACAGAGAAAGATAGGGGCTAAATGTTTCGCCTCCCAACTTACTTATCATATAGATAATTGTCAACAATAATAATTCATGATCAAATATATTTGAATGGCCATATATGCATAGATCTTTCCCCATCACATGATGCTTTCCAACTAAAGAGTGGGTTGGAATGAGAAGGAATACTACTGACTCTTGCACAAAAGTAAAAGATAGGCCCTTCGCAGAAGGAAGCAGGGATTTGCAGAGGTGCCAGAGCTCGAGCTTTTAAAACAGAGTTGAAAATAATTTTGAGAGGTATGCTTTCATTGTCAACATAACAACCAAGAGTTCCCAATATCTTCCATGCTAGATACATTATAGGCGGTTCCCAAACAGAAAGGTAAAGATTTTACTCCCCCTCCACCAACAATCACACTCCACGGCTTGTTCGAAACAACGGATGCCGTCCAACTATCAACAATCCTCGGGGAGTTTTGTTTAAATTTTTTTTTGTGATTTGTTTTTGATCTTTTGATCATAGGACTGGGCATCCCAGTTACCAGCCATTTTCTCATGAATGATGAGCGGAGTCCACCCATCGTGATAATAACCCACCTAGCATAGAAGATACTGACAACCCCTAGTCGCCACATGAGCGATTCGGGCATACAAAACAGATTATTATTTGAAGGTTTACGGTTTGGCACATGCAAATTTACTTGGAACGGAAGGTAAATACCGCATATAGGTAGATATGGTGGACACTCATGGCAGAAACTTGGTTCAGGGATTTTGGATGCACAAGCAGTATTCCCGCTTAGTACAGATATTTTGGCTAGCAAAGGATTCTAAATAGCAAGCACCACATGTTGGAGGATCTATAACAATATAACTTCTATACAAATATACTCAAGCATAAATCATTATGTTGTCTTCCTTGTCCAATTTCAACTAATTTGCTCAGGTTTGAAAATAATTAATGGGAATCACAATCATAGAAGATGTCTAAGATAGTATATTTATATGTGAAATCTCTCTTCCTTCAATAATCTTTCATGAATTGTTCAAGTGACCAATACAATGTTTGCTAACCTTCAATAAATTTACCACCTCTACTTCTTAGATGTGAAGTCATTACTCCCCATGGGATAAGCATATGAAACATATATAACTTCAGATTTATGATATTCAAATCATTCAACCATTTACTCATAGGATATAAGTGAAGCACACGAGAAAATGACAAACTACTCCAAAAAGATATAATTGAAGATCAATGAGTAGTTAAATAATTATGTAGCTATGTGAAGAATCTCTCTCATTTAAGAATTTCAGATCTTGACATTTTGTTCAAACAGCAAGCAAACCAAAATGACATTTCAAGGATAGCACATATCATGTGAAGAAGCAAAAACTTAGGTTCAACCGATACTAACCGATAATTGTTGAAGAAGAAAGGTGGGATGCCTACCGGGGCATCCGCAAGCTTAGATGCTTGAGACTTCTTGAAATATTATCTTGGGGTGCCTTGGGCATCCCCAAGCTTGAGCTTTTGTGTCTCCTTAATTCCTCTCATATAACGGTTTCCTAAATCTCGAAAGCTTCATCCACACCAAACTCAACAAGAACTCGTGAGATAAGTTAGTATAAACCAATGCAAAAACCTTATCATTTTCTACTGTAACAAATCACAAAAATTATTATTCAACATTGCATGCTAAATGTCTCTGCATATTTAATACTCCTATCCTCAAATAGAATCATTAAACAAGCAAACATATGCAAGCAATGCAAACATAACAGCAATCTGCCAAAACAGTACAGTATTTAAAGAATGCAAGATTCATCATACTTACCTAACTCCAAAAATTATGAGAAAATACTACACTGTAGAAGATTTATCAGAGATCAATATGCAATAAGTTTCAACAATTTATCATATTCTGAATTTTCTAGGGAATTTTTGCAACAGCGGTAAATTTCTGTTTTGAAACAGCAACATGTATACATGCAAAATAAGTATGGTAACAGCTATCCTTGACATTTTTATTGAAAATAAAGATTAAAAAAATTATTCTAAATAACAGCAAGCAAATACTAACAAAAGAAAATGACGCTCCAAGCAAAACACATATCATGTGGTGAATAAAAATATAGCTCCAAGTAAAGTTACCGATGAACGAAGACGAAAGAGGGGATGCCATCCGGGGCATCCCCAAGCTTAGGCTCTTGGTTGTCCTTGAATATTACCTTGGGGTGCCTTGGGAATCCACAAGCTTATGCTCTTGCCACTCCTTATTCCATAGTTCATCGAATCTTCACCCAAAATTTGAAAACTTCACAACACAAGACTTAACAGAAAACTCGTAAGCTCCGTTAGTAAAAGAAAACAAACCACCACTTTAAGGTACTGTAATGAACTCATTCTTTATTTATATTGGTGTTAAACCTACTGTATTCCAACTTCTCTATGATTCATACCCTCCGATACTACTCATAGATTCACCAAAATAAGCAAACAACACAATGAAAACAAAATCTGTCAAAAACAGAACAGTCTGTAGTAATCTGTATCATTCGAATACTTATGTAACTCTAAAAATTCTGAAATAAATTTTTGGACGTGAGGAATGTGTCTATTAATCATCTGCAAAAAGAATCAACTTAAAAGCACTCTCCAGTAAAACATGGCAGTTAATCTTGTGAGCGCAAAAGTTTCTTTTTTTTTACAGCAAGATTGCATATACTTCACCCAAGTCTTCCCAAAGGTTCTACTTGGCACAAACACTAATTAAAACATAAAACCACATCTAAACAGAGGCTAGATGAATTATTTATTACTAAACAGGAGCAAAAATAAAAGAACAAAAGTATAATTGGGTTGCCTCTCAACAAGCGCTATCGTTTAACGCCCCTAGCTAGGCATGATGATTTCAAATGATGCTCACATAAAAGATAAGAATTGAAACATAAAGAGAGCGTCATGAAGATTATGACTAGCACATTTAAGTCTAACCCACTTCCTATGCATAGGTATTTTTTGAGCAAACAACTTATGGGAACAATAATCAACTAGCATAGGAAGGCAAAACAAGCAGAACTTTAAAACTTTAAGCACATAGAGAGGAAACTCGATATTATTGCAATACGTAGAAGCATGTGATCCTCTCTCATAATAATTTTTAGTAGAATCATAAATGAATTCAACAATATAACTATCACATAAAGCATTCTTTTCATGATCTACTTGCATAGAAATTTTACTACTCTCCACATAAACAAATTTATTCTCATCAATAGTAGTGGGAGCAAACTCAACAAAATAACTATCATGTGAAGCATAATCCAATTGAAAATTAAAATCAAGATGACAAGTTTAATGGTTATGTTTATTATTTATGGTATACGTATCATCACAATAATCATCGTAAATAGGAGGCATGATTTCATCATAATAAATTTGCTCATCAAACCTTGGGGGACAAAAAATATCATATTCATCAAACATAGCATCCCCAAGCTTGTGGCTTTGCATATCATTAGCATCATGGATATTCATAGAATTCATACTAACAACATTACAATCATGCTCATCATTCAAAGATTTAGTGCCAAACATTTTATAGATTTCTTCTTCTAGCACTTGAGCACAATTTTCCTTTCCATCATTTTCACGAAAGATATTAAAAAGATGAAGTGTATGAGGCAAACTCAATTCCATTTTTTTGTAGTTTTATTTTATAGACTAAACTAGTGATAAAACAAGAAACTAAAAGATTCGATTGCAAGATCTAAAGATATACCTTCAAGCACTAACCTCCCCGGCAACGGCGCCAGAAAAGAGCTTGATGTCTACTACACAACCTTCTTCTTGTAGACGTTGTTGGGCCTCCAAGTGCAGAGGTTTGTAGGACAGTAGCAAATTTCCCTCAAGTGGATGACCTAAGGTTTATCAATCCATGGGAGGCGTAGGATGAAGATGGTCTCTCTCAAACAGCCCTACAACCAAATAACAAAGAGTCTCTTGTGTCCCCAACACACCCAATACTATGGCAAATTGTATAGGTGCACTAGTTCAGCGAAGAGATGGTGATACAAGTGCAATATGGATGGTAGATATAGGTTTTTGTAATCTGAAAATATGAAAACAGCAAGGTAACTAATGATAAAAGGGAGCACAAATAGTATTGCAATGCTTCGAAACAAGGCCTAAGGTTCATACTTTCACTAGTGCAAGTTCTCTCAACAATAATAACATAACTGGATCATATAACTATCCCTCAAGATGCAACAAAGAGCCACTCCAAAGTCACTAATTGTGGAGAACAAATGAAGAGATTATTGTAGGGTACGAAACCACCTCAAAGTTATCCTTTCTGATCGATCTATCCAAGAGTCCCTAGTAAAATAACATGAAGCTATTCTTTCCGTTCGATCTATCATAGAGTTCGTACTAGAATAACACCTTAAGACACAAATCAACCAAAACCCTAATGTCACCTAGATACTCCAATGTCACCTAAAGTATCCATGGGCAAGATTATACGATATGCATCACAAAATCTCAGATTCATCTATTCAACCAACACAAAGAACTTCAAAGAGTGCCCCAAAGTTTCTACCGGAGAGTCAAGACGAAAACGTGTGCCAACCCCTATGCATAGATTCACGGAACCCGCAAGTTGATCACCAAAACATACATCAAGTGGATCAATAGAATACCCCATTGTCACCACGGGTATCCCACGCAAGACATACATCAAGTGTTCTCAAATCCTTAAAGACTCAATCCGATAAGATAACTTTAAAGGGAAAACTCAATCCATTACAAGAGAGTAGAGGGGGAGAAACATCATAAGATCCAACTATAATAGCAAAGCTCGCGATACATCAAGACCGTACCACCTCAAGAACACGAGAGAGAGAGAGAGAGAGAGAGAGAGAGAGAGAGAGAGATCAAACACATAGCTACTGGTACATACCCTCAGCCCCGAGGGTGAACTACTCCCTCCTCGTCATGGAGAGTGCCGGGATGATGAAGATGGCCACTGGTGAGGGTCCCCCCTCCGGCAGGGTGCCGAACAGGGTCCCGAATTGGTTTTTGGTGGCTACAGAGACTTGCGGCGGCGGAACACCCGGTCTATGGTGCTCCTGGATGTTTTCGGGGTATATGGATATATATAGGTGAAAGAAGTCGGTCGGGGGAGCCACGAGGGGCCCACGAGGGTGGGGGCGCGCCCAGGGGGTAGGGCGTGCCCTGGACCCTCGTGGCTTCCTTGAAGCTTCCCTGATGTCTACTCCAAGTCTCCTGGATTGCGTTTGTTCCAAAAATAACTCTCCCGAAGGTTTCATTCCGTTTGGAATCCGTTTGATATTCCTTTTCTTCAAAACACTGAAATAGGCAAAAAACAGCAATTTGGGCTGGGCCTCCAGTTAATAGGTTAGTCCCAAAAATAATATAAAAGTGTATAACAAAGCCCATTAAACATCCAAAACAGATAATATAATAGCATGGATACTTCATAAATTATAGATATGTTGGAGACGTATCAGGCGCCAGCGCCGGGAGAGCAGGGCGGTCCGCACGGCAGATTTGGTGGGGAGGAGGCCGATGATGATGAGTAGCATGTCGTCGGGGAGGCTGCTGATGAAGTCCAGGCTCGCCAGATGCGGTTTTGGCTCGAGCCGCCTCCACTTGTTGGCTGCCTCGTCGTCCATCTCAACCGGCGGCGACGCTGGTGTGCACGTGTGCTGGTGTGTGTTGTGTGCTGGGTGTACGCGAGTGCGTCCTTCTGTGCATGCCGCTGCACAGGGGTGAACTATGCGCGAGTGCGTCCTTCACGCGGAAGAAGTGTGTCCTCAATGTGCCCTCAATTTACTAGCATCCGGGGTGCTACCCCGAGTGGTTTCAACTTTGTTTACTTCACCGCATGTCAGATAGGCCTCTAGTTTACTCATTTTCACCCACTGCCACATGGGCCAGCTCACGAAGATAGAGAACACGAGCTGACAAGGCAGCATGTGGACTGGTTGACCGATCAACTAAACAATATACGGAGCTACACGCTGACACAGTGAGTGTATAATCCGTCGGTATAGAGAGTTCGAGTGAGAGGGGACGCCCGTGAGAGATACTAGCAAAGAGAGAGAGAGAAAGAGCTACTCCCTCCGTTCGATAATGTAGTTCCAACATTTTTTTAAACTCAAACTTTTGAAACTTTGACCAAGTTTATAAAGAATTACTTATATCTACAATACCAAAGATAAATGATAGTATGAAGTAAGTACATGTTGTGATGAATCTAATGATCGTTCCAGATGTAAATGTTTTTCTCCACATATACCAGGTCAAACTTTTCCGAGGTTTGACTTTTCAAAACATCCATATGCTTATGTACGTGAGAGAGTCCCTAACTAGAGAGAGGGAGAGAGGGAGAGAGAGAGAGAGAGTGTGTGTGTGTGTGTGTGAAATGGAAAGAGTGACTAAAAAAAGTGTGTGTGTGTGTGTGTGTGAAAGAGACATGGACAACACACGATAAAAGTAGAGAAAAAGCGGGTGTGTCTTATGCAAACATATCACACATGCATCTTCGACAATGGAAGCAAGGTGAGGAGATAGTGTGTGGTTGTTTGCAACCGAGAGAGAAAGACCCCTAGCAGTTGGCCAAGAGGGGTCTGACAAACAAGGGAGAGAGGTCGAGAGAGACGTACGGAGAAAATGCAGACATGGGGAGCAAAGAGTGTATGTTTGTCATAGAGAGATCCCCTGGAGATCGTGATGGGACTACATGGGTGGTAGATTGAGTGACAAGGTGTGTGCGCGATAGAAGATACCCCGAGAGATATCGAGATAGACGTATGGATGGAAGGAGACAATACGTGTGTTCCTGATGGCTAGTGAGAGATAATCATACTTAGGGGGGGAGTGCTTGCGCCTATGATGGAGTGAGGGATTATGGTACTTAGGGGGGTGCGTGTCACATAGAGAGAGAACAAGGGTGGAGAGTGTTGGATGGGTCTATATGTATAGCGCGAGCTAGACATGTGTATGTGTGAACCAGGGAGATATAAAGTTTGAGAGAGATAGAGGAGCTCCGATAAGGCTGAGTGGTGCGTCAGACAGCTGAGAGGGGGAAAGAGATATTCCAGCTGCTCGATAATGCAGTGCATGTAAATTTTTTAGAAGTCAAACTTTGGAAACTTTGATCAGGTTTACGCAAATGTTATTTATATCTACAATACCAAAGATACATCATACGAACCTACATCTCATGGTGAATCTAATGGTATATGTTTGCCGTTCTAGATGTAATTGTTTTTGTCCACGTACATGGTCAAACTTTGTGATGTTTGACTTTTCAATAAATCTATATGCTATGGACCGAAGAGAGTGCCTAAGTCGAGAGAGATCAAGTGTGTGTGAAGGAGACTGGGTGAGTGTGCAAAAAGAGTATGTGTGTGAAAGAGAAAGTGACAACAAACGATAAATTAGAGAGAGAGTGTATTTTTTAGTTTCTTATGCAAACATATCACGCATGCATCTCCGAGATAGAAAAGCGAGGCGAGGAGATACATGAAGATAGCTAGTGCATGATTGTTTGCAATGGAGAGAGACACCCCTATAGCACATGTCCAATAGAGGTCTGGCCAACAAGGAACAAAGGTCGAGAGGGACACATGGAGAACATGGACGCATGGGGAGGGAGAGAGGGTGTGTTTGTGATAGAGAGATCCCCTCAAGGTCGAGAGGGGACTATATGGGTGGGAGATCGAGGGAGGTGCGTGCGCAATAGAAAGATGCCCCGAGAGAAATCGTGATAGACCATGCACATGTTTGTGATGGAGACTAAGATTAGCTAGTCATATACATATAAGGGGGACTGCGTGTTCCTACAATTGAGTGAGATACCATTATACTTGGCTAGCTAGGCATGAGATTGTGTGTGTGTGCGTGTGAGATGGAGAGAGAACGAGGGAGAGAGATAGAGTTTTAGATGGGTCTATAGAGTGCGAGTGTGATATGCATGTGTATGTGTGACCCAGGTAGATGGAGAGTTTGAGAGAGAGAGGGAAGAGCTCCGAGACGACAGAGTGGTGCGTGAGAGAGTTACGGGCAACGAGCCAAGGAATTTGTGTGCGTACGATGAGTGAACCCAAGATATCTAGCTTGGACTAGAGAATCATACATAGTGTGCGAGAGAGACCTACAGATGGAGTATACATGCATGCGAACTATAAAGACCCCCCCACACACACACACACGCACACACACAAAAAGAGAGAGAGAGATGGAGAGAGAGGGAGAGGGACCAACAAGGTCTGTGTGTTGGATGCGTGCGACAGAATTGAAGATTGTCAGAGAGAGAGAGAGAGAGAGCAGGAGTCTGGGAGAGGGGGTGGTCGCGTTTTATGCATCAAAGACTGATATAAACAATGTTTTGATATAAACTTGCATTCAAATATTTAAATTGGAGAACATGTTGTCTGCATTCCACACATGAACGGAGATATGCGTATATCAAACAAGTTCATTAATTCAACATGTTCATGGAGTACTATAATACTGTACAACATGCTACTCGATTGAGGTGTTCAATTTTGGATTTAGTTCACTATTTTGACCTGGTGAACGAGATATTTCATTGAATCGAGATATTTCATTTTGGGTTTGATTCCCGTTTTTGAGTGGGTCAACTATTTGTAATATAGTAAAACGATAGCAACGAGCATGTAAAAACACATTACTCCCGAGCATCACCTCTCCATCTAAAAAAGAAGTGGCAAGCTAATATTTCAAAATTTGATTCGAATCGACTTGGTAAGGTAGACGTGGATGCTTGTTCTCCCAAAATTTGAATGAACTGTTAAACGCCCTCTGCTCGGTGGAATTTGCCCGAGCAAATAAATGGGAGACGCGAAATTACCGGCCTATGTGGGACACGCATCAAATGGCCTGTTGTACATCGAGGGTAGGTTCGTAACTTCATCCAAGCGCGCCTTCTCCTCGGCCGAAATGACATGTGCCGAATAATTCATAAACCATGGTCGGCAAAACACCCTCTCCTCGCCCAAATAGCTCGCGCCCACTATTTCAAAACACGCTCTCCTCGCCCGAAATCGCTCGCGTCCACTATATTTCAAAACACGCCTTACTCGCCCGAAATCGCTCCCGCCCACTATTCGGGGAGAAGCAAAGTTACTCTACTATCCCTGACCCTCAGTACACAGACCCAAGCCGAGAAGCCTAAAGGCAGGGGTAGAACTGTAACCCCCCCCCCCCCCCCCCGCCACACACACACATTTCAGACAAATGTGTCCGTAAGACATGGTTCCACTCCCCCCTCAATTCCCTCCCCATTCATACCTCATGGGCGCCAAATCACCTTATCCCCGGAAGCTCCCTTCTCCCGAGCCGCGAAACCTCAGCCCCTCCTCCATGGCGCCCCCCACCGCACCAATTTCATAGCCGCCCTCCTCCCTAATGCCGGAGACGCTGTTCATTTGCCGTCGTGCACTGGGCCGTGTGCCTCTTACTCTGTGCAGCTGGAGCTGCCTCGACGACGGCTGCATGAACCGTACTGGAGCCGATTCAACCCCGTCATTGTTCACGGCGCCGGAGCGGCTCGAACTTCGGTTCCGTCCAGATTCCCGGCGCTGCTTCCCCGTAGCCGTCGACCGTCGCAACATATCTGCTTCCCTGCCGCCGGTCGCCACCGCAACTGCGCCGGCCTCACCGACTCGGCAGCTGGAACTGCCTACGCTACTAGGGAAAACGTTATACACAGAACTTTAGTAGTAGCGCTTGTTAAAAAAGCCCACTACTGCTAGACAGCAGTAGCGCGTGCAAAATAACCGCGTTGCAGATGCATATATATCAGTAGCGCGTCTCGCGGAAAACTCGCTACTACTAAAATGCCAACCACTAAGCCGATGGGCTACACATAGTAGTAGCGATCTTTCAGAAACCGCGCTACCGCTAATAATCTTATAGCACCGTGTTTATGTGTAAAGCGCTACTGCTAACGAAAAGAAAATAAAATGAAAAACAAATAGAAAAGTAAATGAAAATGAAAGAAATAGAAAAGGAGAAAGGAAAAATATAGAATGTAAAGAAAAATAAACGAAAAAGGGAAAAAAGATGAAGGCATAGTAGTAGCGCGTTTGCTAAAACGCGCTATAGCTAACTTAGCTATAGCGCGTTTTCCTTAACACGCTACCGTTATTTTTGACTTAACCCAAAAACGGTTTCCTCCCGGCCACCACTTCTCCCCCATATCCCTCGCCCCACTTCGCCATCGTCTCCCCCACTTCGCCGTCACCCCCACTTCGCCGCCGTATCCTGCCGGCGTCGACGCCGCGCTCATCCTCACCGCCGCCGCCCAAAGGCGCCCAGCTTCACCACCGCCGCCTCTCGGGCCGCCCTCGACCTCACCGTCGCCGCCCTCTGTCGGTGTCAAAACCGGCGGATCCCGGGTAGGGGGTCCCGAACTGTGCGTCTAAGGCTAATGGTAACAGGAGGCGGGGGACACAATGTTTACCCAGGTTCGGGCCCTCTCTATGGAGGTAATACCCTACTTCCTGCTTGATTGATCTTGATGAATATGAGTATTACAAGAGTTGATCTACCATGAGATCGTAACGGCTAAACCCTAGAAGTCTAGCCTATGAGGTTATGATTGTTGTGGCTAAACCCTAGAAGTCTAAACCCTCTGGTTTATATAGACACCCGGGGGGCTAGGGTTGTACAAAGTCGGTTACAGAGAAAGGAATCTACATATCTGAATCGCCAAGCTTGCCTTCCACGCAAAGGAGAGTCCCATCCGGACACGGGACGAAGTCTTCTATCTTGTATCTTCATAGTCCAACAGTACGGACCAAGTATACAGTCCGGCTCTCCGAGGACCCCTTAGTCCAGGACTCCCTCAGTAGCCCCTAAACCAGGCTTCAATGACGATGAGTCCAGCGCGCAGATTGTCTTCGGCATTGCAAGGTGGGTTCCTTCTCCGTATACACCAATATAGCCTTCTGAACATAGAAAACGTGTCCGGCTCTGCAAAACAAGTACCAGACACCACCGTAGAGAGTATAATATTTCACGAGTCCAATCCGCTGACAACTTTTTGTAGCGTGACATCACGCCACTGCCCGGTCATTATTCGAATCGTTTTTAGCCTGTCGCTCCGTATTTCGAGGTGCCGCTTCATTGGCACGTCTTGCCGAAGCAGAGATCGTCTCCCCTTATCACGGTATTCTCACCAATACGGGCATGGGTAACCCAACCGTGTCATCTGCACGGCCATTGGAGAATAGGCGAGTTTTAAGGCGAGCGGGGAGGCGCATGACTTTTACTGCCTTTATAAAGGGATAAGGATTCATCCTTGTTCACCCACGCCTTCTCCTTCCTCTGCCCATCCATTCTCGAGCTCCAGCGCCCAAGCTTTTGCTCTCTCCGCTCAAAAAGGAACTCCAATCATGTCCGGATCCGGAGCAGGAGGCAAGTGGATGGCCTCCTCCGTCAAGGAGAAGGACATCAAGAAGCTCTGGGAGGCCGGGTACTTGGCCCCGAAAATCACTCACCGACTTCCGGCCAAGGGAAAGATCGTCCCCACCCCAGAGCCCCAGGAAAGGGTGGTGTTTGTCACACACTTTGTTCGCGTGCTGGGATTCCCCCTCCACCGGTTGTAACACCCCAAAAATTTGACCTTGTTTTTATCAATTAAAATTTTGCCAGGAAATTAAATTTTTATTTTTCTGGATTTCTCCTTTGATTTCAGAACCCTCTTCTCTTTAATATTGTGGGTTTTTTACATCAAGTGGAAACTTTTCAAAAGTATTATTGACTTGCATGCCCTCTTCATAAAAAAAATTCTTTATCAGTGGATTTATTTGCATAATTATTTTTCATGAGCTTTACTCTTTTAAAATGATCTTTCAGAAATTTGGAGCCCCTTTTTGCACTGCAACCAATTGATAAATGCTTTTAAAATTTTCACCAAAATTTGGGGAGGTCATGTGAGGTTTCCACATCACTTTTATGCAAAAATATCTTTTGGTTATTGGAGATTTTTAAGCTCTACATCAATTTTTCAAATCTGGTCCAGTAGGTATTTTTGTACTACAACCTGTTTAAATTTTCTTCTAAAAATTCTTCCAAGTGTTTGGAGATGTCAGTGGATGCATATAATTCAACTCTATGCTAAAACCCAGTGATGTTCTTTGAAAATTTTGAGTGAATCATCTTCATTTTCATTCTGGTCCAGTTTGGTGATTTGTACTGCAACTCTATTTTATTTTGCTCTAGTGCCCATGAGCTTTTCCCCTACTTGTAGTCCTCCCTACCAAACACTTAAGTCCAGGAGATTGGACCCATTGGAGTATGTCTAGTGCATGCAATGATAGCCTTTAGTTTCTGCCCAAAACTGGTTTTCTCAAAAACTTGCACTAACAAGTTCCTGTTTTTGCCAAACTAACCTTACCACCTTCTTGAGCTCCTAAAGAGACTAGGATCTAGAGAGTTCGGCCACCCCAAGAGTTGCCTAGATGCCCATGGGATTCTGTCGAGCACTTGGTGTGCATAGTCAGTTTTTGCATGTTTTCCTAGTTTGCACAATGATCTTGCTCCAATGACCCAGCAACCTTGTCCACTAAGCTCCTAGCTATCCCCATCCTAGTCCTGTTAATTGCCAGCCTCACCCTCGCGCTCTAGACTGTGCTGGCATTTCGTCGAACACCTGGTGCACGTGCTCTGGGCGCGCCCAAAGCGCACGTTTTGCACGCGCGCGCACTGAGCCGCCGCCGCCCTCGTCGCATCCCGTCCCTGGCCCCTGCTCGCCTGCTGAACCACGCCATGCACTCGCCCACTCGCCAGAAACCTCCAAGCCTCCCTGGCGCCCTACAGCGCTGCCTAGGCGGCACGCCGGCGTCGGCAACGGGCTCTGCCGTGGACGGCGCCGCCCAAGCCACCCGCGCGCGCCAGCTGCCCCCTGGGAACAGCCCGATCTTATCCGCAAGCCGTCGGCACGCGCTCGTTGCCGCCACGTAGTCCTGCAGCTACAGAAAAGTGGTCGCCGGCGATCTTATCCTCAGCCGCCGCGGGACCGACCTCGAGCGCCTATTTAAGGAGGCCCCGAGCCCCTCCGAGCACTCAAGCCACCCCAGGCCACCCCCATAGTACTCCCGCAGCCAGCAATCGACGGGAAGGGACCTTCTTCCTCGTCTCCGGCCAGTTCGGCCGCCGCTGAGCTCCGGTGCAATACGTCGCAACCAGGCCCTCCCCCGCCTATCCAACGCCACTAGACGTCCCCCCATGGTCTTGCGGAGCTGCCCAGCACCTCAGCCTCAACCAAGGACCACCATAGCCCGAAGCTCACTTTGCTCTCGAACCACCGTCCGCCGCGGAGCTCGCCGCCGGTGACTTCCCCCGTCCCCACCTGCCTAGCGCCCACCGGGAGGACCGCCCCGGTCTGGCGGATCCAACCCTGCCCTCGGGACCCCGTGGGGAGCTGCCGTTCGTCGACGGCGATCGCCGGAGTCCCGCTCCCGTCGGGCAGAGAAGAAAGGTCAAACCTGACCAGTGGGCCCTCTAGACCCACTGTCAGTGACCCCCGCGCCACCCGCGCCGTCTTAAGTGAAAGCGTATTTCCGCGAGTGCGTATCCCCTTCCCCGAAAGCGTATTCTTCTCCGAGCGTTTACTTTTTCTGGTTTTTATTAAAAACAGAAGTTTGACTAATCTTTGACTGGCTATAACTTTTAAAATAAAACTCCAAATGAGTTAATTCTTTTTCCTACCTCTCTAAAATTTCATCTAGTTTATTTTAAGATTTATGTCAAAAATATTTGGGACAACTTTTTGTACTGTATTTGAAATGTGTGTTGTTTGGATTTTTTCTCAAAATAGAATTTTGGAGAAAGGGCAACCTTCAAAAAAATGCACCCCACATGCATACACTTGAAGGCAAGCATTCTGAACCCTGGTTTAATATTTTTGGATGTTGTTGATACGGTTACAACATCACCTTGACCTGGAACATACGCTATTTTATGTGACAGTAAGATCATACACATGAGTGCATAAACGAAGATTTCTTTGCTGTTATAAACGGATATGCTGGTGATGGTGATCGTCCTCGTAAGCTTCTCATGCATGCCGGAAGGAAGTCGGGAAAGTCGCGGTCTTGGGTAGACGCGAGCTTGTCCCTAGTTCCTCGTTGAGACGAGTATGTCCGGTATGGCATGGTGGGGCTTGATGAGTGATTAAGCTTATCTGTTAGTGGAAATATTTTTGTTATGCTAATCATGCAGGGAACACTTGAACCTCCTGAGTCGGCCTTAGATCGAGTCTTGTCCAGTAACCCCCGCACTTGCTTCGTACTACCACTTGTCCCTGCCATAGGTAGGGTACGGTTCAGTAAGTTGTTAACCCCTTTCTAGCACACACTGTACAGAGAGGCCGTGATGAGGGTCCCATGGCCATGGATTAAAGCCAGTCATCCGGTCCGGGGGCATGGGTGTTTCTGGTTGGGACCGAGAGGGGGGCACCCCTTAGAGTGCGCATATATAAATTTGATCCCATGCTACGTCGAGGTTGTAGCCTCCCCACTTAGAGTTTGGCTTGACAGGTGTTGTGGGTGATTCCAGACACCGGTAAGTTAAGCTGGTGTGTGCAGGTCAGGCGTGTTTTCAATTAAAAGACCGTAGACGGAATTAGTCCCGATGGACTAAAGAAATCCGTTACCCGTGGGTAAAGAGTACACCCTCTGCAGAGATTATACATCTATTCGAATAGCCGTGTCCATGGTTAAGGACTACAGTCTGGGATAGCTCAAGTGTCGGTCTTAGTGTCGGTCTTCAGAGGAAAAAATGCTAAACCAGAACATTGATTATGAACTGTGACACATATGGATTATGATCATTATTATTGTGGACTAACCATTTACTGAATTATTGAGTATCCCTGGGACGGTTCCACCTCCTGGATATTCACTGTGATTATCCTTTATAAGCCCTTTATGTGGTGTCGCTCAGACGCCCGACTGCGGCATGCTTGTTATTTAATTATCCTTTATAAGCCCTTTATGTGGTGTCGCATAGACGCCCGACTGTGGCATGCTTGTATTTCTTTTATTTATAAGCCCTTTATGTGGTGTCGCTCAGACGCCCGACTGCGGCATGCTTGTTATTTAATTATCCTTTATAAGCCCTTATTTCTTTTATTTATAAGCCCTTTATGCGGTGTCGCATAGACGCCCGACTGTGGCATGCTTGTATTTCTTTTACTTATAAGCCCTTTATGCGGTGTCGCTCAGACGCCCGACTGCGGCATTGTTAATTTATTTGCACCCCTTTTTGAGGAGTCATTTCAGACACTCGATCACTGCATTCCATTTATATATTGCATATTCTTATTTTACCCGCATGCGTACATCATGGATTTCGCATATTTCATGACTGACGTGATGGTCATAGAATATTTTCGGGGCATGATTACCCCTTGTTATATTATACCCGTGTTCTAAATGTTTGCGAGTACATTCAAACGTACTCACTGGCTTGTCCCTGGCTATTGTCTTGGCCAGATTTCTTGCGTGGAGAAGAGCGTTACGACGACAGCCCCGGAACCCATGTAAAGGTGATAGCAACCTCGCGAAGATAAGAGTTATCCTGGTCAGCTGTTCTTGTGGGAAATGGAGTCCCATAGACGCAGATGAACCACAAACCGCTTCCGCCATCAACCACTAGAAGCCAAGTGTTGTACTCATAGGCCACAATGGTCTTGTACTACATATTTTGTACCTTGCTTGGATTTCTTGTATCAAGTTGGTGTCTCATCAGCTAACAGTAATCCTGGGGCTGGTGAGCATCAGGGCCATTTTCTGGAGAATTAATATCCCGAAAATCCGGTCCTGACACTGGTTCGTCCGCGGACTGATGTACTACTACGGGCTGGACTTCCACGATTTGGCCCCCAACTCGATCCTCAACATCTCGGCATTTATTGTCATGTGCGAGGCCTTCCTCCGCATCCAACCTCACTTCGGCCTATGGCTGAAGACCTTCAATGTGAAGCCGAAGGTGGTGAACGGTCAACAAGCAGAGTGCGGAGGCGCCATGGTGGGCAAGATGCCCAATGTCACCTGGCCCGAAGGCTCCTTTGTGGAGACTATAAAATGGTCGCAATCGGGGTGGTTCTACATCACCGAGCCGCGAGGCACCAACTGGGCCGTGGCCCCGCATTCCGATCCGGAGTCCCGATGCGGCTCACCTCCTCGCAAGAGAAGCGCCTGTCCTAGGGCTCTCCAGACGAGCTGACAGCGCTCCATACGCGTGTCCAGAGCATGATAATCAAGAAAGTCAAGCTCGTCGACGTAATCCAGGTTATGCTTGTCCGCCGGATTCTTCCGTGCCAAAGCCGGACTTGCTATCTGTGGGAGTTTGATCTGGCCAAGCACCAGACCCTATTAGAGCTCTTTGGCACAACGCACAAAAAATCTGGAAGGTGCTCTTCAAGGCCAACGTGGTGTCGCCGGCCACGGACGAGGATCGTGGGCACGACCTAACTCACCCAGCTAATCCGGTAAGTTCTCTCATGTTTTCAAGGTGTACCCTTTACTCACATATTAGAGGAAGGCATCTAAATCTCCCTATCGATTATTTCAGGACTGGACAGAGATAGCGGAGCGGATTGACTGTCCGGCTCCGCTGCCCGAAGGCCCAGAGACTCCGCTCCTGACGAAGATGCTGTTTCCGGCGCCTTATGAGGTGCCGGAGAAGAAGGCCAACAAGAAGGCCAAGGGGACCAGAGACGGTCTCCGTCGCAAGGGCGCTTCGGACGCAATGTCCGAAGACATCAAGGATCGCTCCTCCGTCATCGAAGACGACGACGAAGAGGAGGAGGAGGAAGAAGAAATCCAGTCCCCCCTGCAGGGGGGAGAAAGAAGAGGACGGCCTCCACGCACCTGGAGGCCAAGGCATCCAAGAAGGGGAAAACTTCCCTTCCGGATAACTCCGCAGCGGCCACTGACAGCAGCCCAGAGTGGGAGCCCAGGGTCAAGCCCCTGGCCAAATCGTAAGTGCCCGGACTCGGTAATATATCCGGCCTTTTTACTTTATTGTTTTTAACGTGCTGGATTATGCACCTGTAGTCCAGCCCAGACCAACATCGAGTTGTCCTCCTCTTCGGAGGGGTCGCTGGACCCGTCGGCAATGGACAGCGGGTCCCTTCCGACGGCCTCCTCACCCAAGGCCGCGGTCAACACTGAGGTGTTGTCTCGAAGAATCCCATGCCAGGGAGAGGCTCAGGAGGCCGTCCCGGTGGTGCCGAAGGGTGAGACCACGGTTGCCGAACACATGGGGGAGCAAACCCCCATGGACACTGACGATGGGGGCCGTATCCAATTCGGCCCCCAGCCGAATACAGCTCCGGAGACCCATGCGGCTCCGGACTCAGGCAGCTCGCCTGTTTCGAAAGAGGGGGGTGAGCCAACTCCACCGGTGACCTCTGTCCATCCATAGGCACCGGATAGATTGCTGGAAGCGCTGCGAGGCGCTTCCATTGTCGAAGAACACCGTACTCTTATGAGTACGGTGATTGAGAAGATCCAGTCCGCCAAAAGCGGACTGACCGAATCCTGCAGTAGCCTTCTAACAAGCTTTGAGGTAAGTAATATAATTGTAAAAGAATGTCACAGTATAGACAGTAGCCCCTGATGCTCTATCCGGTGTTCGGAAAGAAAAGCCGAACAGAGGATCAAATAATTTTCGCAGGAGTCTAATCTGATATGTCTATGTGAATAAGCAAGCGTCACTACTAGCTGCGACTGCTCATACTGCGGAAGTCTCCGGACTGAAGCAGAATCTGGAGCGGGCCGAGGAGGAGCTCGGCCACGTGAAGAAGCAGCTGGAGGAAAGAAAAGGTATGTATTTAACCTTGCATATATTCAGGAAGGATGAATGGTTCGTGTTGAGTAAAGTGCCATGGTATTTGTTAGGTGCAACGACCGAACTAGAGGCCCTCAAGAAGGCGCTAGCCGAGACCGAGGACAAGGCAGCCAAGGAGCGGGCCGCACGCGAAAAGCATGAGGCCCGGGTCAGTGAGGTCCAACAAGAGCTCCAGGACGCAGTCAAGAAGTGTGAGTCCTTGGAGCACGATTTTAAGGAGCAAGAGTCCGAACTAGCCAAGGCCCGTCAGAGCGCAAACAATGCCCGGACCGAAGCCCAAGGCGCCCTCCAGGAAATTTAGGCGGCCAAGAAGATCACAGTGGGTAAGGCTTTCATTATGCAGAGCAAATATGTGAAGGAAAGGTTCCTTCTACTTACCCAGATTTGGAACTCTCCAGGGGCGTTTGTGGATCTGCCGCGCAGCGTGTCAAACGTTGTGGAATTCTATCGAGCCGAAGAGGGGAGCTCAATAGAGAAGCTGTTCTGGTCGCAATACCTAGGACCAGAACATCCAATGCCCTTAAGCGATTAGTTGAAACAGCTGGTCGAGCTGCATAGGGCAGCCGAACTAGCCATGAAGGATTTGATAATCCGGCTATGGCCTGCCAAAACCATGCCTAGCAGCTACTTCGGACTCGTGAAGCGGCTTGTCAGCGCCTGCCCTCGGCTCGAAGCCATCAAGCGGTCGGTCTGTATCGAAGGCGCGCGGATGGCCTTTGCCCGCGCTAAGATGCATTGGGCGAAGATGGACGCCACGAAGCTAATGACCGAGGGGCCGCCTGAGGGCAAGGAGCACCGCCGACCCAAGCTGTACTATGACAGTGTCCTGGAGGGATCAGCCTTGTGGCAGAGCAATGTGCTAAGGATATCATATTCCCATGAACGCACTCATGTTATCCTGTCCTATAATACGAAACAGATTTGTTATGTAATATAATGTCTGTTATTTAAAATTTTACCTCCTGTGCGGCCGTTTTGTTAAATCTGAGAGTTGGCCAGTCGTTGGCTTCTGCCCCCACGTAGGTAGTACAGGGGTGTTCGGGATAAATCTAAACACTCTTTACTCCAGAGTTTGGTCCTTAAAGGAGGTGTTTAGTGCAACGAACAAGGCAATCGGACTATACAGCTTTAACACCCTCACTTAGCCATAGGAGTTCAATAATTTTAAATTTTGGGCGTAGCCCCTAGTGTTCGGAAGGCCGAACTTGGGGCGCTATAAGCACCTGATCGGAAAAACCGATTCATCGCACAATGCGGAAAAAAACTCTAAGGATTTGGAACCTCTCGAACAGCTGACCAGCTCTCGCCACATCATGACAGTCAGTTTTCGGCTTTCTCTACTGAGGTGCTCGTCCGGAAGAACCGGGACACAATCACAGTAGTTCTCCCTTTACTTCCCTAGACGATATAGCGGAACGTAAGGTAGTAAGCACAGGAGCCGGGCAACCCAACTATTGACCAAAGACATGATTCGGAGCCGATGCATATAATGCTATAAGTTCGGGGTGCCGAACTGTACTATAAAAGTGTTCGGACTTTATTGCCCTGTTATGGGGTATGACGAAGCCCCTGGCGAATTAAGGCGTACCAGAGTGTACGGGTGCAATTGATAAAAAATACAAAGACAAGGAAAAAATCAAGTAATAAACTGACGCCGCAAATGTTGAGCCGCAAATTATTTTCCATTGTAATTTGATTAATACGTCAAGGCGTATTTATACAAGTAATGCGATAAGCAAATAAGGCTATTTCACATGCCATGACCAAGGGCGAGCTGCGTGCGGGTATTTAAAACAGGTATAACGATCATTAGCAGAGACCACTTGGGGGTTCCCTTGTACGTCAAAGCTCCTTGCCTTCTTGGTGTATTCGTCCCGTGATCCGTCCGATGATCAGGTTATCAGAAAAGCCTCGAGAAGAGAAGAACCTGAAATGAAAATGAAAAAGGTGAGGGTATGTGGATCCAGGGGTGGTTGATCCGCATTATGGACCACGGTCTAGTTGTGCCTCTGTCCATGCCCATGGTATTTTGAGTGCGTAGTTATGTACGCGCGGCACAAATGCCACCGCTTGATTGGGACTGGGACAGAGGCCGAATTGCTAGTCAAGCTCTGGAGAAGCTGGACAGTCCTGCTGCAGAGTAGTTCGGACTCACTTGACGGTGTCCGGGAGCTTTACTGCCGAATTGAAGTTCTGTCTAAAGAGGCTGCTCTGTACTTCTGCTGCGAGGGTCGCGGTGTGCTCCTCGGTACGGAGGGAGCGTTCCGTGTTTCCATTGATTGTTATGACACCCTGTGGTCTGGGTATCTTGAGCTTGAGGTAGGCGTAGTGCGGCACCGCATTGAATCGAGCGAATGTGGTTCATCCGAGCAGGTCATGATAGCCACTGCGGAAAGGGACGATATCGAAGATCAACTCTTCGCTTCGGAAATTATCCGGGGATCCAAAGACCACTTCCAGTGTGATTGAGACCGTACAGCAGGCCTCTACACCTGGTATGACACCTTTAATGGTGGTTTTTGTGGGCTTGATCCTTGAGGGATCGATACCCATCTTGTGCACAGTATCCTGATAGAGCAGGTTCAGGCTGCTGCCACCATCCATGAGGACTCGCGTGAGGTGTAATCCATCAATAATTGGGTCAAGGACCAGTACGGCTGAACCGCCATGATGGATACTGGTCGGATGGTCCCTGTGATCGAAGGTGATCGGACAGGAGGACCATGGTTTGAACTTTGGGGCGACTGGCTCCATCGCGTAGAAATCCCTGAGTGCACGCTTGCGCTCCCTCTTGGGGATATGGGTGGCGTATATCATGTTCACCGTTTTGACATGGGGGGGAATTCCTTCTGTCCCGCTATATTCGGTGGCCGGGGTTCCTCGTCATCGTCCTCACTTTGCGACCCCTTCTCCTTGTTCTCGGTGTTTAACTTGCCGGCCTGTTTAAAAACCCAACACTCTCTGTTGGTATGATTGGCTGGTTTATCAGGAGTGCCATGAATTTGGCATGGTCGATCTAGTATGCGGTCCAAACTGGACGAGCCCGGATCATTTCTCTTAAATGGCTTCTTCCGCTGACCGGACTTAGAGCCACGGAATCCGGCGTTGACCGTCGTGTCTTCGGTATTTTCACTGTTGTTTTGACGCTTATGTCTGTTGCGTCGGGGCTTGCCGTTGCTGTTTCTGGCTTCAGAAGTGCCAGGTTTGCTTGTATTGTTGTTGCTACGGGCTAGCCAGCTATCTTCGTCCCCACAGAAGCAGGTCATGAGTGTCGTAAGGGCTGACATGGACTTTGGTTTTTCCTGGCCGAGGTGTCTGGCCAGCCACTCGTCGCGGATGCTGTGCTTAAAGGCCGCTAGGGCTTCGGCGTCCGAACAGTCAACGATCTGGTTCTTTTTAGTTGAGAACCTAGTCCAGAATTTCCTGGCTGACTCTCCGGGCTGTTGGATTATGTGACTTAAGTCATCGGCATCCGGAGGTCGGACGTATGTGCCTTGGAAGTTGTCGAGGAAGGCGTCCTCCAAGTCCTACAAGCTGCCAATGGAGTTTTCGGGCAGGCTGTTTAACTAGTACCTGGCTGGTCCCTTGAGTTTGAGCGGGAGGTATTTGATGGCATGAAGATCATCACCGCGGGCCATATGAATATGGAGAAGAAAGTCTTCAATCCATACCGCGGGTCTGTTGTGCCATCATATGATTCGATGTTCACGGGTTTAAACCCTTCTGGGAAATCGTGTCCCATTACTTCATCAGTGAAGCAAAGGGGGTGTGCGGCGCCTCTATATCGGGCCAAGTCGTGACGTAGCTCGGATGGAGTTCGTCTGTTGTTCTTGGCCCAGTCGTGGTTGTATTTGTCACGTTCGGCCTGGTGGCCATCATCCCGCGTTGGGGCACGCCCCCACGATCCGTAGATCGATCGGGTCTGGCCCGCTTTGTTTTCCAAGTCATGGCGAAGGTCATATGTATATCCCCGAGCTGTTGTATTTTTGTATTTGCGGCGAGGTATTGCTGGCTGTTGTTCGCCTCGAGGTGCCGTTTTGTCCCGGCCGCGTCGTGGCCGGTCGACCGCATTATGTGCTGGTAAGACGGGATCCAGCGCCTCGTCGTCGAACTGGGGTAGCAATTTGCGCTTCGGGTATCTCTTGGTTGGGCACTCGAGGCCGTACTCTTCGGCTGCTAGGACATCAGTCCATCTTTCGTTGAGGAGATCTTGATCAGCTTGAAGCTAGTGCTGCTTTTGTTTCAGGCTCCTTGCAGTGGCTATTAGCCGGCGCTTAAAGCGCTCCTGCTCGACGGGCTCCTCAGGAACAATAAAGTCTTCGTCGCCGAGGCTCACCTCGTCCTAGGAGAGCGGAAGATAATTACTGTCCTCCGTGTCTTCATTCGTGGCCTGTTCATCAGGGCTAGCTTGCCCATCTTCCCGTTCGTCCTGTTCGGAGGTCCGCTCGACGGGGTCTTCATTGTCTTCGGCGTCGTCCAGAGTATTGTTTTCTCCTGTGACGGTATTGCTGTTTCTACTACGGCGTGGCTTAGAGCGGCGCCGCTGACGTCGACGCTTCGGCTGTATCTCAGGAGGTTTATCCTCGACTGGATTTTCATTGTCGTCGTTGTTTTATTTGGGTGTATCCACTATGTATATGCCGTACAAGGAGGTGGCTGTCCAACGCCCTGTATGCGGTGGTTCCCACTCCTCTCCGGCATCGTCGTCCATACCGTCGATGTCTTCGGAGTCGTAATCAAGCATGTCGGTTAAGTCGTCGACAGTGGCTATAAAGTGGGCGGTGGGTGGGAAACGAAGTTCTTCGTCGTCCACTTCCCATTCGAGCCGGACATAGTTCAGTCGAGAGTCCCCCGACAAGGATAGGGATTTTAATGAGCTTAACATGTCGCCAGAAGGTGAGTGCTGGAAGATGTCCTCAGAGCTGAACTCCAAGACCGGTGCCTAATCAGGTTTCATGGACGCGGATGCACGCAGTCCGGAACCCATGGTCGGAGAAGAGTCCGAGGTCCCGATGACACAAGCCCAGCTCGATGTTGGGTCTGTGTGCGGCTCGAGCGCCGCTGAGTCTGCAGCCTCCGTGGCGGGGTTAAGCTTCTTGTCTTCGGACGATGTAGTCCGCTCAGGCTCTAGGGCCAGGGCGGTCACAGGCGCTATCTCCTGCGCGCGGCCAGATGACAGATCTAGGTCATGTTCATCATGGTGGCCGGGGACAGCCGTCATTGGCTCGAACCCGTCAAAGATCAAGTCTCCACGGATATCGGCCACAAAATTCAGGCTTCCAAATCTGACCTGATGGCCAGGGGCGTAGCTATCGATCTGCTCTAGATGGCCAAGTGAGTTGGCCCGCAGTGCGAAGCCGCCGAATACGAAGATCTGTCCGGGGAGGAAAATCTCCTCCTGGACTGTGTTGTTGTAGATGATTGATGGAGCCATCAAGCCTTCTGATGACGACGCAGTGGAACTCTCAATGAAAGCACAAATGTCGGTGTCAAAACCGGCGGATCTCGGGTAGGGGGTCCCGAACTGTGCGTCTAAGGCTAATGGTAACAGGAGGCGGGGGACACAATGTTTACCCAGGTTTGGGCCCTCTCTATGGAGGTAATACCCTACTTCCTGCTTGATTGATCTTGATGAATATGAGTATTACAAGAGTTGATCTACCATGAGATCGTAATGGCTAAACCCTAGAAGTCTAGCCTATGAGTTTATGATTGTTGTGGCTAAACCCTAGAAGTCTAAACCCTCCGGTTTATAGACACTGGGGGCTAGGGTTGTACAAAGTCGGTTACAGAGAAAGGAATCTACATATCCGAATCGCCAAGCTTTCCTTCCACGCAAAGGAGAGTCCCATCCGGACATGGGACGAAGTCTTCTATCTTGTAACTTCATAGTCCAACAGTCCGGACCAAGTATACAGTCCGGCTGTCCGAGGACCCCTTAGTCTAGGACTCCCTCACCCTCGACCTCACCGCCGCTGCCCTCGACCTCACCGCCCCCGAGCCCGCCCAGGACCGCCGCCTCCCGATCCCGAGCCCGCCCTCGCCGCCCCTACCTCCGTCGCTAAGCACCTCCCCGCCACCATCTCTCCCCTCTCTATAAGCCCCCCACCCCTCCCCCACCCCCTCTCTCTCTGCTTTTTCTTCCTCTGCCATGTTAATTAGCAGTAGTAGTAGATGTTAATTAGTACTAGGGTTCATACATAATGATTTTTAGTAGTAGTAGTAGTAGATGTTAAATAGTAGTAGTGATGGTACTAGTTAACTAGGGAAGTATGGTTAATAGTAGATGTTTTTTAGTTAGGGTAATAATAGATGTTAAGTAGTAGATAATGTAGATGTTAATTAGTTCAGTAGGGTTTAGTTTTTGAATTGAGTTTGTTTAACTAAATGTTAATTAGGGCAGTAGGGTTTAGTTTAGAGTAAAGTTTAGTTCAGTAGTTAACTAAATATAATCTATATTAGGTTTTTGAATTGAGTTTGAGAGAGCATGAGATTTGTGTAGATTTTCTTGAAGTGTCAAACGCTAGGACATGCAAATTTGAAGTGGTCAGGATATATGCAAATTCCTCAATTGTGTTTGCACATGTTTCGATTGTGCCCAAGTGGCTTTGTTGATTCCAGGGAATGAAGCCGAGTGGCCTATGTTTTGCCGGAATGTTGATTCATTTCCGTTCCGGCAAATTTCAGGTTCTCGATTTGTCCACTTTTTAGCAAAAGTCATGCCGAAATTTTCCGTGAATTAATTGACTAGATTTAATCGTAGGAAACATGGCTAGCAACGATGAAGGACAGGGTTCTGGTGACTGCGACAACGTCTACCTGGCAGCAGAAGAATTTTTTAGGGAGATTGAGACCGACATCGAGACCGGCGCTGAGACTGAGACCGGCATCGAGACCGGCGCTGAGACTGAGGCCGGCGCCGAGACTAGCGGAGCTGGTATAGAACCGAAAGCAAAGAGGCAACGGCTTCCTAACAAGCTCAGCACTACTAGACAGGTGGTCACGGAGGTGGATGACGGCAATTTTGAGCCAACCGCGCCCGAGGAAGCGCACGCGTGCTACGGCAATCAAATAGGCTGCATCATACGGACAACCGCCACCATCAACGATGAGAAACTAAAGAAGATAGATATTATGAGGCCCTCCCTCCTAAAGAAGCTGCACCAGATATTCTTGTTCCCGGGCCGGAATGAAAAGGATTATAAAGATCCAGATAAGGACCCAGCAATGAAGAAGATAAACAAACACGCCATGACCAAGTTTAGCGACGCATTGGCCGCCTGGAAATCAAGGGTGAAATATCGGATCGTCAACAAAAAGGAACCCTACTCTGAGATTGTAAAGGATAATCCGACAATCACGGCAGAGCACTTTCAAATATTCAAGGCGGCTTGCGAGGCCGAAGCTGCCAAAAAAAAGTCGAAGTACATGAAGGGGCTTCAACAGAGGAACATTGGGTGCCACCACCTCGGAAGCCGTGGTTACGGCGGGAAGAGGTCCATATGGGCCAAGGAGGACGCGGAAGCCACGAGTCTAGGCATCCCAGACCCCTTGGCGGATTTCACCGTCCCGCAGGAGCGTGACGTCCTCAGGGCCCGGCACCGTTGGGACCCAGTGAAGAAGGTTTTCGAGACAAACGCGGTCACGACGGAGTTCATGAGACTGCTGGTAATTTTAGTTTCTAATCAATTCGACTGCACGTTAGTCATATTTGTAAATGATCCTTGTGCCTTTTGCAGAGAGAGCAGCACAGGATTGCGGCCGAAAGAGACTCGCCGTCTGAGGCGTTGGCGAGGCCCAAGTGGGACACTCCATTCAACCGGGCGTTGAACATATTGAAAGGATTCCCGGTGGAGACTCGACCATCGTATGGACGCGTGCACGGTGTCGGAGACGGCGCCACGTAGAAGAAGTACTACCGTGAGACCACGGATGAGAGAAAGGAAAGACGGAGGTTAACTAAAGAAAACATCGACAAGAAGGTTGAGATTGCGGTTGAGAAGAAATCATCTGAGACAGTCGCAACAGCGGTAGCTGCCGCAAAACAGGTGCTTGTAGATATGTCTACTACCTTGGTTCCGGCTGTTTTCAATTGGAGCAGGAAAAATCCAGAGAAAAATGCAGCGGACTTTCCCCTTGCTGACTTCTTGGGGAGCAGCTCGACTAGCGTTGCACCAGCACCTGCAGCTGCACCTGCTCCCGCACCGGCTCCTGCACCGGACGTGCTCGGCGGTGCTTCGTCTTTGGCTGCGCTCGACGCCCTCACGGTATCATTATTTAGATGGATGACGATGTAGTTGCAAGTAATCGAGACTTGTATCGCTATTTTCGAGATGATGACGAGAGACCACTTTGTGTTGGATGATGATTATGATGATGACATGATTTGATGAGACTATTTGTATGTATATGCTATGATTACATTTGTACGTGTATGATATGCTAAAGATTATTGTATAAAGCCTATTCAAATACAAAACAAATATGCAGAAAAAAATAGAAACTAATAAAACTAGCAGTATTGAGGGGAACAAAGTTAGCAGTAGCGCTCCCTTACCAGTAGCGCTTCCTGCTAAAAAGCGTTGTAGATATTAGCAGTAGCGCTCTGCACTAAAGCGCACTACTGCTAGCAATGTATAGCAGTAGCGTGGGATGACAGGCGCTACTGCTACACGTTAGCTGTAGCGCCTTATCAGTAGCGCGTCGTCCCGCGCTACTCATAGGCAAAATACTCGCGCTACTGCTAGGGTTTTCCCTAGTAGTGCTACTTCACCAGGCCGCCAGATAGGTCGCACCCTCATCTCAAATCACTTTATTTAGGCGTCGGTTGTCTGAATTTTTATTCTAGGGCAATCGATTCCCAATGGGAAGCAGCACCCCTCGAGGCGGCGGAGCTCCTAGGCTGCCGGTTGGCTGGTGTCTAACATAAGGGTGCGGGGGCGCAGGTTCGCCACGGAAGCAGCGCTTAGATGGCTATCTTAGAGTTGCGTGGGTTGAAGGTACTGCCGCCGCCGGATCTGGATGACGGCGAGTCTTTGTGGATTGGCCCGGGGGCGGTGCCACCACGGCAGTGCGGTGGGGCGGGGAGCGGGGTTTTGGTCGGGGCCACGGACGGCGGAGGCAGGCTACTCTGCCATTGGTCGCTGGCTCTTCGAGGAAGATTCCGAACAGTGTCAGCCGGGAGGCACAAGACGGCCATCAAGCCATCCGGCGTAGATCGGACAGTACCAAAATAAAATAAAATCATGTGACCCCAATTTAGTCTTCAGTCAACAGACGTGTGACCACTCTCGTACCTTACTGTTGATCTCTTAGGGTATTTCTTCAGATCAAAGAGATGTGTCGTTCTTAACATTATGCGTTATCTACATCTCCAACCACACCGTCTTCCGACTCACCGCAGCTGCTCCAATAAGGAAAGCATACACCAGAAGGGAGCTATAGTCCCCACTCAACAGTTCCCTGCATCGAATGCGCGTGCCCGACATGGACAGCTACAACAACTGTAGGGCCATTGACAAGTCAGCACATGATGCTCACTCCTATGGATGGCGGCCAGATAGGTTGTACCCTCATCTTACTTGTGTGCAACATTTATGGCTTTGTTATTCATCTAAACATGGAAAATAGATTATCACATTTCACTGTATATTCATGCTGATCTCTTATGGGTCTTCTTCAGGAGTTAACGCTATTCCATAGTTCAGCTAAGAGACTTGTTCTTTAGGTAACGATGTTCCATAGTTATCATCCATCAGCCAATGCTATCCCACAAGCTGGTGATTATAGTATTATACCACTTCTAGTATTACCTATGTTGTTCTTTAATACTTTTGTGTGCCATCTAGTTAATCTCGAGTACACACGATACATATTCTGTAGCTTTCATCTGTGTTCTTCCTTTAGTTTTTGAGACCTGTTGCTAGTAGTTAACCCCAGTCCTACTATTTATGTCATCTCCTACAGGCACTCATTACATAAATCTAACTACTAGTTGTCTTCCATGCATGTCAGATATAATTGCACACACTGATATATCCACAAGAACCTCATGCAGCAATGTAAAGGCCAATAAACTTGATGTCAATGATACCCAATATGATGGAACATGTAAAGGCAGTTCTTCAGAAGACTTGCAGAAAGATGATGAATCCTCTTCACTCCACAAGGTCCTTGCTCTAACTTGGCCCGTGATATGGGTACAACATGCATATAATGTCCTAGAGTGTATCTACTCTGTTGCAATGCCATGTGCTTAGCATGCTGATCATGCATGTAAATATGTCATGCCTTCCTGTTTTTCAGTACCTATTCCATTCATGATAACATGTTTTCAAATTCAAGTACTGTCATTCTACTCTATCGCAATGCTATCTGCTTAATTTGGACATCATGCTTCTGAATATCTTATGCATTGTTATTCAATAGTATGTACTTCATCTGTCTACCATACCATGTTTTTTACATTGAAGTGTTGTTCTAGTGCTCTGTTGCAATGCCATCTAAGTTTCCCAATCATACACGTGTATGTTGCCTTAGTTTTTTCTGTATGTATTCCGCTAGCATACAGTTTTACATTCAACTAGTGTTTTTTTACTGTGTTGTCCTGTCGTATCCCTAGCTCTTACACCATACTCCCTCCGTCCGGATTACATGTTGCCGAAATGGATAAAAAGGATGTATCTAGAACTGAAATACGCGTATACCCGTCCATTTTTTTCCGGATGGAGGGAATACATGTCAATATGTCATGCCTTTCTATTCTTCAGTACCTATTCCATCTCTCTGTTGTAGCATGTTTTATAATTGAAGCACCATTCTTCTATACAAGGCATGCAAGGGGAAGACGACTATGTTAGAATCTGAAGGGTTACAAACAAGGTCTTTGCAAAAGATCCAAACGCCAGGAGATAGTAAACCAACTCCAGTTTTTATAGATACTGCTCCAGTACAGAGACCCAACTCCTACTGATAATAAGCAGATTCTAGTGGCCAAAGAACTAGTCCGCTCCAGTCCAGCAAAAATATGTCAACTCCATTCTAAGAAGCGTGTGCGTATCCTTGCATCATGAAATTTTATAGCATGCTGATCATATTTTCTACATGTTTCTTACCCATCTCTCTTTTAGAAAATAAGCTTAATCGATAGAAGAATTTCTGCACTGGTATCGTCTGTGAGGAAAGATTCTTGCAGAAATTATGTGTGCTCCAATGCAGATGTAAGTACCTATTGTATATCACTATATTTTTACATCAGCATGTATTTTGTTAATCGGCGTGAATCCAACCTTTATCTGATCCATATTTAGTTGTAGCAAAATGTATGATTAAAGGCCACAATGTTGATTTTTGTAAGGAAAACTGCCTGGTAGTTTTGCATCCTGAGCTGCATGAGTGTACTATCTCATATCAGTGGGTTTGAATACTTTGGTTCTGTAGTGGGTTTTCAGTGTTTTTTTACTGTGTTGTCCTGTCGTATCCCTAGCTCTTACATCATACTCCCTCCATCCGGATTACATGTCGCAGAAATGGATAAAACTGGATGTATCTAGAACTGAAATACGCCTAGACCCATCCATTTATTTCCAGATGGAGGGAATACATGTCAATATGTCATGCCTTTCTATTCTTCAGTACCTATTCCATCTTTGGTGTAGTATATTTTATAATTGAAGCACCATTCTTCTATATAAGGCATGCAAGGGGAAGACGGCTATGTTAGAATCTGAAGGGTTACAAACCAGGTCTTTGCAAAAGATCCAAACGCCAAGAGATAATAAACCA
The DNA here is from genome assembly GCF_018294505.1 of Triticum aestivum. Taxonomy (NCBI): domain Eukaryota; kingdom Viridiplantae; phylum Streptophyta; class Magnoliopsida; order Poales; family Poaceae; genus Triticum; species Triticum aestivum. The sequence continues at coordinate 554,575,126 of NC_057808.1, read as the reverse complement.
ACTCCATTTTTCATAGATACTGCTCTAGCATAGAGAAACCCAACTCCCACTGATAATAAGCAGATTCCAGTGGCCAAAGAACTAGTCCGCTCTAGTCCAGCAAAAGAATGTCAACTCCATTCTAAGAAGCGTGTGTGTATCCTCGCATCATGAAATTTTATAGCATTCTTGTCATATTTTCTACATGTTTCTTACCCATCTCTCTTTTAGAAAATAAGGATAAATGATAGAAGACTTCCTCCATTGGGATTGTATTCGAGGAAAATATCTTGCGAGAATTCTCTGTGCTCCAATGCTGATGTAAGTACCTGTTGTATATCACTATATTTTTACATCAGCATGTATTTTGTTAATCGGCGTGAATCCAACCTTTATCTGATCTAAAATTAGTTGTAGCAAAATGTTAAAGGCGCCAATGTTGTTTTTTGTAAGGAAAACTGGCTGGTAGTTTTGCATACTGAGCTGCATGAGTGTACTATCTCATATCATGCACATTACTGAATTGTAGTGCTGCTCTGGTTGCCCATTCATTCATTGTGTCAATGTTGCTTTCGTATTACCTTACCTGGCTGATGATAGTTGTGCCATATTGTGTTAATTTGGTGTAGGCTAGTTGCCCAAACGTTCGTTGTGTCAATGTTGCTTTCCTATTATCTGACTTGGCCAATGATAGCAATGCTAGTGTGTTAATTTGGTGCAGGCTGCTGAAGATAAGAAGACAAACTCTGAAAACAGCAAGGCAACCCCATTGTTTCTTTCCAATAAATCTAGGCCAGGTAATATGGCAATAACTCATGATTAATCTATTTGGTTCCCCTCCTAATTTATGTTATGACGCAGTGGTCGAGACACTCTCCACTCTCAATAATACAAGCCTGCCAAAATCGCCATCTGAATCTGTTCAGTTTCCTCTGTCTCGAATGCAACGGAAAATGTATGTTTGTGAACCAATTAATGGCTGAAGCAATGATGGAAATGGTGGAGGAATCAGAGGTGCAGATTCGTGCGCAACAGCAACTGATCAATGTTTTCAGAGACAGTGTAGCAAAGTAGCAAGAACTTGCCCACATGCTTATGGGCGTCATCCGTGCTGAGGTTGCAGATTGTGACGTTGTAGATCGTTAGGTTCTGTTCATTTATTTGCACTGGCAACAATCTTTGATTGCCCAGTGGATGTAATTTCTTGTAATATATGCTGGATGTGCAACATTTTTCCCTGTATGACGTACCTTTGCTTGATCGGTTTTGGTCCTGTGCATAATTGCTCGTCGTAATGGGCTCAAATTATCTAATTTGGCCTAAAGACTTGTACGAACTTTAGTGGGCCCATTAAGTTAATGAGTTGTTACCAGGCCGAAAGTTAATGGTCGGCCCTCTTACCTCCCGAGTCATTAACAGGCCAACATTGAAGCGGGCAACAGGTGGGCCCATTTGATTTCATGGGCCGTTAACAGGCCATTACTAAGGTCGGGCTACACCCAACTATACTGTGGGACTTTAGTGGGCCGAAAGAGACAGCGGGCTTGTACTGGACCATGAAAAGCATGGGCCGCTAAGAGGCCGAAAGTCAGGTCGTATTGTAAATGGCATAACTGTGTTGTGGGCCTTTAGCAGGCCGAAAGAGAAACCGGACTTGTATTGGACCATGAAGGGCATGGGTCATTAAAAGGCCAAAACTCAGGTCCGACTACAAATGGCCCAACTCATTTATGGGCCGTCAACAGGCTGAAAAACACAGGGCCGGGAATTGGCCCAGCACTTAAATGGGTCGCAAAAGGCCAAAACTCAGGTCCGACTACAAATGGCCCAACTGATTTATGGGTTGTCAACAGGTTGAAAGACACACCGGGCCGCAAATTAGCACAACACTTAAATGGGTCGCTAAAAGGCCGAAAGATGTACATCCTGAAAATTGGCCCATCCCTTGAATGGGCCGTTAACAGGCCGAAATCTCATCGGGCCGATATTGAGCCCAAATATATAGCGGGCTGTTAACGGGTTCAAACTGACGATGGGCTGAAATGGTGTCAAATCTTTAACGGGCCGTTGACGGGCCGAATTGGCACATCTCGTATGGGTCGTGGGCTTAAATGGACCTGACACAAGTAGGCCTTGTATGGGCCGGCCTGCTAATTTTTACTGGGCCGGCATTTTTCACCGGAATGGGCCACTGTTGGGCCGTGCCATGTGTCGACCTATCATAGGAGCCTCCTGTCCAATGAGTGGATGACACCTGTCCCAACAGTGAGGCAACACGTGTTTCCTCTGACCAATGATGATTTTACACATGGAAAATCCCAATTGGTCCGGGCTGTTAACGGGTTATTGGATCCAAAACCGGACCCGATAGCTTAACAGCGTTCCGTAATGGTGGATGCCACGTGTCGGCCACCCTTGACGAAAGCACTTTTGTGACGCGTGATTTATCGTCATGGAAGTGGACACTTCCGTGATGATAATTTTGGAAATGTCATGGAACACTTCTACGACAACACAGGTATGACTATCTTGATTCTGTCATAAAATCGTCATGGATGTACATGCATGACACAAAACGTGACCTACTGCGACAAACACGTATCATCACGGCACTGTATTTTTTTTGTACTGCTAGCACCGTTATGAACATATTTCTTCAAGACTCCCATGAACCTCTCAAAGGGGAACATATTGTGTAGAAATACAGGACCCAGAACGGCAATCTCTTCACATAGTGAACTAGGACGTGCGTCATGATATTGAAGAAGGATGGTGGGAACACCAACTCGAAACTGACAAGACACTGCACCAAATCATTCTCCAACCTTGGTATGATATCTAGATCGATTACCTTCTGAAAGATTGCATTGAGGAATTCACACAGCTTCATAATGGCTAATCGAACGCTTTTCGGTAGAAGCCCCCTCAATGCAACCGGAAGCAGCTGCGTCATAATCACGTGGCAGTCATGAGACTTTAGGTTCTGAAACTTTTTCTCTGCCATATTTATTATTCCCTTTATATTCGACGAGAAGCCAGACGGTACCTTCATACTGAGCAGGCATTCAAAGAAGATTTCCTTCTCTTCTTTGATAAGAGCATAGCTGGCATGACCCTGATGTATGCCGTCCTTTCCGTGCATACGTTGTTGGTCCTCCCGTGCCTCCGGTGTATCTTTTTTCTTCCCATACACGCCCAAGAAGCCAAGCAGGGTCACGCAAAGATTCTTCGTCATGTGCATCACGTTGATTGCAGAGCGGACCTCTAGGTCTTTCCAATAGGGCAGGTCCCAAAATATAGATTTCTTCTTCCACATGGGTGTACGTCCGTCAGCGTCATTCGGAACAGATTGTCCGCCAGGACCCTTTCCAAAGATTACCTTAAAATCCTTGACCATATCATGTACATCATCACCGGTACGGTGGCGAGGCTTCGTCCGGTAATCTGCCTCACCTTTGAAATGCTTGCCTTTCTTTCTTATGGGATGCCTGCTCGGAAAAAATCGACGATGTCCCAGGTACACATTCTTCTTACAATTATCCAAATATATACTGTCGGTATAATCCAAACAGTGTGTGCATGCGCGGTATCCCTTGTTTGTCTATCCTGAAAGGTTACTGAGAGCAGGCCAATCATTGATGGTCACAAACAGCAACGCATGTAGGTCAAATTCTTCCTGTTTGTGCTCATCCCATGCACGTACACCTTTTTCATTCCACAGCTGTAAGAGTTCTTCAACTAATGGCCTTAGGTACACATCAATGTTGTTGCTGGGTTGCTTAGGCCCTTGGATGAGCACTGGCATCATAATGAACTTCCGCTTCATGCACAACCAAGGAGGAAGGTTGTACATACATAGAGTCACAGGCCAGGTGCTATGGTTGCTGCTCTGCTCCCCAAAAGGATTAATGACATCTGCGCTTAGACCAAACCATACGTTCCTTGCGTCACCTGCAAAGTCCTCCCAGTAATTTCTCTCGATTTTTCTCCACTGCGACCCGTCAGCGGGTACTCTCAACTTCCCGTCTTTCTTATGGTCTTCTCTGTGCCATCGCATCGACTTGGCATGCTCTTTGTTTTGGAACAAACGTTTCAACCGTGGTATTATAGGAGCATACCACATCACCTTGGCAGGAATCTTCTTCCTGGGGCGCTCGCCCTCAACATCGCCAGGGTCATTGCGGCTGATCTTATAGCGCAATGCACCGCATACCGGGCACGCGTTCAAATCCTCGTACTCACCGTGGTAGAGGATGCAGTCATTAGGGCATGCATGTATCTTCTGCACCTCTAATCCTAGAGGGCAGACAGCCTTCTTTGCTTCATACGTACTCTCGGGCAATTCGTTGTCCTTTGGAAGCATCTTCTTTAACATTATCAGCAACTTTCCAAATCCCTTGTCAGATACACCATTCTGTGCCTTCCATTGCAGCAATTCCAGTGTGGTGCCCAGCTTTTTCTTGTCAGCTTCGCAATTCGGGTACAACAATTTATTGTGATCCTCTAACATGCGCTGCAACTTCTTCTTCTCCTTTTCACATGCGCAGTTTCTCTTTGCATCGGCAAAGGCCCAACCTAGATCATCAGCGGGCTCATCTAATGCATCTTCTTGAGCTTCTTCCCGCATTGCCGGCTCAGCTTCTTCCCCCATTGTTGTACCATCGTATTCAGGGAACCCATGGCCAGGATAGCTGTCGTCGTCCTCTTCTTCTTCATTGTCTGCCATCATAACCCCTTTTTCTCCGTGCTTGGTCCAAACATTATAGTGGGGCATGAAACCGGACTCAAACAGGTGGACGTGAATGGTTCTTGACTTAGAGTAATTCAGATCATTCTTACAGTTAGCACATGGACGGCATAAAACCATCTGCCCGCTTGTTTGCCTCGGCCGCAAGCAGAAAAGTATGCACACCATTAATGAACTGGGGAGAGCATCGGTCATCGTACATCCATTGCCGGCTCATCTTCATTTACACAACACCGAAAAGACCAAATTAATACAAGTTCATACATAAAGTTCATACAACACTTATTCTCATAAAACAACATACAAATAACTCTCTAGCTAAAGCATTTAAATGCAACAACAAATGCGATCAAGATCGCAAGTAAGGTAACAATTGATCCAACAACATAATGATACCAAGCCTCACTATCGATGGCATATTTTCTAATCTTTCTAATCTTCAAGCGCATTTTCTCCATATTGATCTTGTGATCATCGACGACATCGGCAACATGCAACTCCAATTCCATCTTCTCCTCCTCAATTCTTTTCAATTTTTCTTTCAAATACTCGTTTTCTTTTTCAACTAAATTTAACCTCTCGACAATAGGGTCGGTTGGAATATCCGGTTCACATACCTCCTAGATAAAAATATCTATGTCAACTTGATGGGCATAATTTTTCATAAACACGAAATCAACAAATAGTTATAAAAGAGAATATACCACATCCGAATCATAACCCGGACGAGGGCCGACGGGGATGAATATCAAAACCATGGCACTATGTATAACAAACAACGTATGGGTAAGATAATTATACAAGTAACTATATATCTAAATAACACAAACATGATTTTTTTTTCTTATATTAAAAAGATAAGAACAAGAGGCTCACCACAAGGTGGTGCCGGCGACGGGACGGTGCGGGCGATCGATGGTGGTTAGGACGGAGACGGGAAGGCACTAAGTAAACCACACCTACATATGCAAACTAAGAGTTATTTTGACCTCAAATTGCATATAAATCAAATAAACTACAACATATATATAATTCCTCCCAAACTAAAAACCCACAAATCACTATACTTATAGAGCATTGCAAGAGCTAATGTAGCAATGAGAGATGAAAGGACAGAGTTACTAACCTTTGTGATCACTTGGATGGATGGGGTGCCTTCAAATGTTGGAAAATTTTGGCAAAAATGGAGGTGGGAGCTCGAGCAAGAGGGGAAGAAAACAGAGAGGAGGGGAAAAACAGAGGGATTCGGCTTGGGCTGGAAGAAGCACTATATATAGTGATATCTATAGTCCCGGTTGGTTACACGAACCGGGACTAAAGGTGAACTTCTAGTCCCGGTTCGTGGCACAAACCGGTACTATAGGTCATGGTGGGGCCGCAGCCTGACACGAGCCTGCCACCACCTCTTTAGTACCGATTCATGGCACGAACAGGTACTAATGGTTTGCCACAAACTGGTACTAATGAGAGCCGCCCACCTAGCCGTTGGAACCAGCACTAATGGTCACATTAGTGCCGGTTCTATTACAAACCGGGACTAAAAAGTTGAACATAAGGCCCTTTTTCTACTAGTGAAGCCATCATGTGTGTCAAGTGCTTCGCAGTCGGAATTGTGCAAGTGTTTGGTCCAGAATATTTGAGAGCTCCCAATGCTGAAGACACCGCAAGGCTTTTGGGGAGGAACAAATTAAGCTTGTGGGTTCCCAGATATGCTTGGCTCAATAGATTGCATGCATTGGAGTTGGAAGAACTGCCCTAAGGCATGGCATGGACAATTCCACGGCTAGTAAAAGGGTTCCACTATAATCCTTGAAGCGGTGGCCGATCAGGAGAAATGTATTTGGCATGCTTTTTTTGGAATGCCTGGATCTTTGAATTACATCAATATTCTTAATCGGTCACCACCCATGAATAAGATTGCAAATGGTGAAACTACATCGGTGGAGTTTGTAGCAAATGGTCATACATACATCTATGGCTACTATCTTGCGGATGGCATCTACCCAAGGTTGCAAACATTTGTGAAGTCGTTGACGGCACCGCAAGGTAAGAAAAAACTTAATTTCCACAATGCTCAGGCGGCGGCTAGAAAAGATGTGGAGAGAGCTTTTGGCATTTTGCAAGCTCAATTTGCTGTTGTGAGAGGACCGGCTAGATTTTGGGATCAAAAGATCCTTTGGTAAATCATGAACGCTTGTGTCATCATGCATAACATGATCATCGAGAATGAGCATGGGCAAGATTTAGACTATTCTCAGTATGAGTTGTTGGGACGTCTCGTGCGAGTGCGGAGGATGGCTGCAAGGGTGGCCTGATTTATTGTCTCTTATCATGCCATTCAACGGGCCGAAATGTATGATGATCTTTAAAAGGATCTAATCGAGGAGTGGTGGGCATCGAATAGGTGACAAAACTAGTTTGATGTTGTACTATTAAACTATTTGTTGTATTGGAAGATAAACTATTTGTTTGAGTTGTAATAATAATTGAATTATTTATTGTTGATTTATTTTTTTTGTGTTTGATCTTCTTGGTTCTATGTTGAGTGAGAAATGTTGTTTGTGTTGGACGCGCGCGCTGTAATTTTAGCGCGTCTGCTGGAGCGCTACCTGCGGCGCCAAATATAGCGCTTCTGCCAAAGCAAAATGCCCCCACCCCACCCCACCCCGTGCGCGAAAACGCAATTTCAGCATTCTAAAAAAATTAGCGCGACCGTGTGTATGTTGGAGATGCTCTTAGCTAGTTACTCATACTATGATTAACATCACACATAATCCTCCTGGATTGTGTGGGCAATAGGAGGTGTTGCGTGGGGTAGCTCGGACGTGCCCTCTCTAGGGGGGGGGGCGTCCTGATCCGGAGCTGGAGGTTTGACATCGTCGCGTCCCTCCTGGTGGCACGGGTGAGTTGCCGAGCGAAAGCTCCGTTCTTCGGCGCCGACGACGACGACACCCGTGGGTGCCGCACTCTTCTTGAAGACGTCGTTGTGCTTCTTCTCTCTGTGTCAGGGCTCCGGGTGAAGACCCTTGACCCGTGTGGACTCGGCAGCGGCGACGCTTTGCGATGTTCTCTCTCTTAAGGGCGTTGTCGTGGAGCTTAGATATGCTAGCTAGGTCATAGCGTGAGGGTGTTTAGTCCGTCCGGTGCTCATTGTTGGTACCATAGTCGCGTGCATTCTATGTGTGCAGGATTTCTCAGGATCGGCTTTGTAAGAGGGTTACCTCATCACTTTGTATCGTTTGGCCGTGTATTTCTTGAGTTGTTGGTTTATTTATAAAACGGGGCAAAAGCCTATTTCAAGAGATACTAATAAAATATGAATCTATAACCTAATAAATTAAGCTCTACATGACACCACATTTTTATTACTATTCACTATGAAGATAGTAATATAGTCTAAGGATATGTGTATGTGTATGTGGCTGGTCTAAAAGAGCAATCACGATCGATGGAGTGGGAGAACAAATAGTACACACTGTACGGCAATCAATACGACTACACTGACCGGGCACCTGATATCGATAGTACCGAAGTATGTACGCTCGGCCGTTTATTTTGTTATGGGAATCAAGCTGCGCTCGTCGTGTCACGTAAAGATGCTGCTCGACGATGGACGGCTAGGCGGCGGTGACGGCGATCTTCATGCCGGACTGGCAGTGGCCGGGGATGCTGCAGATGAAGTAGTTTGTGCCGCGTGCGAGGATGACACGGTCGGCGCCTGACTTGTAGACCTTAGCGCCGTTGGCCGGCTTGGCGCAGGCCTTGTACCCCGCCGCGCTCACCGCCACGTTGTGCGCCGTCGCGTCGTACTTGAACACTGCACGCGTCAAAGGTCTATTAGCTTGCATGCAGGATAGTAAATCGATGCATCATGCATGCATGCAATTGCAGGGACGAGTGTAAGGCTGGTCGTAATGGGAGTATCGTAGCTAGTATTATGCATATTAACTGGCAATTTTGATGAGGTGTTCTAGAATTAAATGAAGAAAGAGGAGGTTGAGTAGTATATCATGATACCGTATCATAATAAATGCTATGCTACTATGTGTCATGCATGGCAATAAATAAAGTATTATATGATACTAATATATGATACTAGACATTAGGAAAGTAATATCATATACTAATATCATATGCATGATACTAATACATGATACTCTTCATTACAACCAGCCTAATACTACTACCTAGGACGTCGCCGGCCTTGAAGTGCTTGCCGGTGGGCCAAGAGTTGGTGTTGAAGGACCAGCCACCGCGGTCGCCCACGTTGAACACAGCCGCCTCCGCCACGAGCGTGCAGAGAAGAAGCACGCCGAGCACCACAGCCACGTTGGCACTGCCTCTTCTCCGGGCCGCCATTGCTAGCTAGGTTAGCAGCTACCGATCAGACACTCACTCGACGTAGTGGCTAGTAGGTACTCCCTCCGTTCGAAAATATTTATCGAAGAAATGCGTAAAAATGGATGTATCTAAAATTAAAATACGTCTAGATACATCCATTCCGCTGATAAGTATTTTCGAACGGAAGGAGTACGAGGAAAGGCAGATTGAGAGAAGAAATGTTGAGAGTGAGGTGCGGTGGTGGTTGGCAATGGACTAGCCGGTGCGGTTTTATAGACCCGCCGGAGTGGAGGCGTGAGGGCAGGTAGGCCCCGTCGCACGGCCGAAAGGAGTGTGGAAATACTGGTTTTTTTGGGAGGGGCTGTAGTATTTTTCTTGCGATGGCGTAGAATAGAGTGGAATGGTGGTAGGCCAACGACCCACAACAATGGAGGCGCGCCATTTCTTTCGTCTTTGGACCCGACCGACTGCGACAAGTCATACACTTAGGCCTTAGCTTTAGCGTGGACCAAAATTCATTAGTAACTATAGCAAAAAGGCCCGTACGTTACAACGGAAGAAAAATACCACACGCTTTTAATTTACAAAAAATGTTTTATAATCTGAGAATTTGTAGCTATTTCTTAAATACATGAAGAGTTTAAAAGGTTGTTAAGAAGATACAGGATTTTTTAATCATAAAAAGAGATTTTTTTCTGGAAAAGAACATTTTTTTTATGGTCTCATGTTGACGCAGGTACTTGCGCCCCTATTTCATCACTATTTCTTGCCATACATGTCATAGGTATTGGCCCCTGTTTCATCACTATTTATTTCTTATCAAACTTGTCTTTTATTTTACTTTTTGTCATGCATACCTCCTTTTTACTTTTTTCATGCATGTCCTCTCTTTTATCTTCTTATATATAGGAGAATAGCGCAACATCTCATCTTCATCGGATCCCTTCTGCATTTTCTCTTTTATTTATTTTATAGCGGACATCCCATCTTTATTTGGTCCTTTTATTTCTTATCATGCATGTCCTTATTTATTGGTGTCTCTAACAAATTTATGTCCAATTTGATGTCCAATCCTGATTTTGTTGAGGTGTTCATCCCCATTCTGAATTAGTACCGGTATGAAAAAAGACGGATAATGCATTGTTGATTAACATTGCAGCTTAGATAATATTTTTTAAATTGTTAACAGGTAAAATAACATCGTATTTAGATTCTGCATATTTTTCTAATCAAATTTCATATATAATATGTTAAATTTGGAGTTATGGTTTAAAAGATATGAGTATTTTAAAAAACATTTGATATGTACTGCGGGTTTAATGTCAAACACATCAGTGGGTTTTCTACAAAATTGCATGACGGACTAAGAATACCTATTTCTTTTATTAGTAGGTATAGATGAACGCAAAAGTGTGGACGAAGAAAAACTAAGCAAGAAGTGGCGTTCAAGTATAGTTGGACTGCGCACTATACGTGTAATTAATCGATCCATCTCTCTCGACCAACAATGTCAAATAAGCTTAACTTTCCCGCTTTTGCTAAACATCAGGCGCCAGTAAAAATTCGATGCGAGAGCATGACCCGTACAATTATTTTGGCTCTATATAATGCGGAGCGAGAGCCTCTTTCATACAAAAGTGTGGACGGAGAAAAACTACGCAAGAAGTGGAGTCCAAGTATAATTGGACTGCGCACTATATATACGTTTAATCTATCGATCCATCTCTCTCGACCAACAATTTCAAATAAGCTTAACTTTCCCGCTTTTGCTAAACACCAGTTGCCTGAAAAATTTCGATGCGAGAGCATGATCTGTACAATTATTTTTTGGCTCTATAATGCGGGGCGAGTGCCTGTTTCACACAAAAGTTTTAAGTGTCGGTCGATTTCCGCTTTGCCCGGCGGTCCTTGGAGCCGTGAATGAGCAGGAGCTGACGAGGCGGCCCGTTGACTGGGGCGACGACCGTCCAGGGCAAGGCGCGGATGGCGAGACGAGCGCGGTAGTAAGAGGCAGGAGCCCGTGGCTACCCCGGCATCGATTGACGGACGCGGGGAGAAAGAAGATGAATAGTAACACTAATGCAGAACCGGGCTATGCACCGGTTCGTAAGGCCCTTTAGTGCCGGTTCTGTAACCGGCACTAAAAGGTGGGGACTAAAGGTCCCTCCCTTTTAGTACCGGTTCTGCACAAACAGTCGCTAAAGGGCCACCACGTGGCACGTGCCAGCGCTTGGGGCGGGGAGCCCTTTAGTATCGGTTCTGCACGAACCGTCGCTAAAGGGCCACCACGTGGCACGTGCCAGCGCCGGGGGCCACGTGGCACGTTACCAACCGGTACTAAAAGGTTTGGGGGGTTTTGGTTTTATTATTTATTTTTTCTTTAATTTTGTGTTTTCCATTTAATTTAGAAATTATTTTTCATTTATTTTCCCTTTCATAAATTATATAATAACTCATCATCATCATCATATTAATATAAAAACTCTTGCATCTCATATATATAATCACCAACAACAACACTAGCTAATTAATAATCATATATATATATATAGAGAGAGAGAAAATGTTTGGGGCACCTAGGTGCCTGGGCACCTTGTTCGGGTCCAACCCGCTAATACATTTCCTGCTTATATATAATCACTACTACCCTTCCAAATAATTTCCTTTCCTTTTCCATGTGCATGCTCTTGTATCCTCCACGATCATTAATTGTAGATGATTCCTGCATGATTTATTCTATGTATTAGAACATATACCTACAAACGTGTATACCCTACGATTCACTCTAGGTATTTTTAGATACGTACAAATGTATATACCTTACAATTTATTCCAAATAATTTACATGCACGTATATACCCTATGATTTATTCTAGGTATTAGATACATACAGGCGTATATACCCTATAATTTATTCCAAATAATTTGCGTGCACGTGTATACCCTATAATTTATTCTAGGTATTAGAAACCTACAAACGTAGTCTGATATATTTGTAAGTGGATACTCAAGTTTTTCTAAAATAACAATGCATACTCAAGATATTTCTGTGAATACCTTGACGTGAAATTTATTGGTACATACCCATAAATGTCACTACATTTTTATAAGTGGATACAGATACGTAAACTAAATACCTCGACAGATGATATGCTATGTTCATATAAATATGAATACATATACAACATACCACGATAGAGATGTATCAAATTTGATGATACTGGTGAATGATACCAAAAAATTTCTGGGTATATACCCTAAAAACAACTAGGTAGAGTACAAGGAGAAACAAGTTTTTTCTTATACCCATAGCGGAGGCAGAAAATGACAATATCCACTATACGCTCACCTAAATCTGCTTAAACGGCATGTTAGTAATACTACTATTATGTACAAAAAATGGCAATTTTTAATAATTTCCTTCTATGCATTAATTACTATAGAATTTTTTATTGTTTCACACGTACATACATGAATAAATTAGGCAGTTTCTTATTTTCTAAGCAAGTTTTTGGTGCGTGCATGCTAATTAATACCTCCGTACAAATTAGAATAATTGGTCTCTAATTAACATGCATTTAAATGGAATTAATTAGTAAATTGCAATAATTCTCTGCCTTTAGTACTGCAAACGGGTATACCCGTTAGTGTCTACACCTAACACAACGGCACACATCTTGAAGCAATCCGAAGGTAGACAAGCAAGGAGCCTGGGCACCTAGGTGTCCCAAACAGCCGTCCGAGAAATATATATATAATCATTATGTAATCACCACCAACAGTAGCTTAAAGAAGAAACATTCACTTGTACAAAAAGCAAAGATATCATCGAGTTCAACATGGTCATGAGATTATTATAAGCGTTCATAACTAAGATCACAAAAGCAAATCACTAATAATTAAGTTCAGGACGAAACACGGACATGAGACGACAAGTACTAAGGGCAGGAACTAGCTAATCACTCCTGCTGCTCTCTCTCAGGTAAAATGGCATAGAACATGTGTAGCTCTCCTGATTCATCATATTGGAGCATGCAGATGAACCTGTCTCCTAATCGTGGGTTGCGCTTCTGATTGTTGCCCCCTAGTATTTCTCTGCGATCATTCACAATTTTGCTTCAGTCTTTCACTATTAAGCATTCCTCGGTTTTAGAAATCCTGGATGCACTCATGTGCAATGTAGGATGTCTTGGCCGTAAGCTAACCATTGACATGCGATCGTTAGTCGTGATCCACTGAGGCACAACTATCATCGGGAGTCCCTGCATGTTGAAGAACATCGTATAGTAACATACTTAGCAATGAAGTTTAGCTTAAAAAATAATGTATGCAAAAGATGCACTGAGGACAAATAGTAAAAATCTTACCATCTTTCCTAAATACATGTGATTGTAGTTCAATACGAACACTATTGATCGCACGTTTTGAGTACTAAGATTTGCAAGTCTAGGAAAATAATTTCTCTTGACAGCATCAAGATCCTCAAGCCATGAAACATATTGACTTATCTCCTCGCAGTTTAGTTCAGCCCCGGGACAGTGGACGGTCCTGTCTACCAAGCGACGGAGATGTTTGCTTGAATGGAAATAAGCTATCAATAGAAATTAGTTGTCAACTATTTTTGAAATAAACAATATCGAAGACATAAATATGGTTGAGGAACTCACATAATGGTAGAACTGGAGGCGTCTGCACATCGACCCAGATATCGGTATTACCTTCAATATCATCTTCCGGACGAATATCAAAGGTGATAACCATATCAGGCTCAAATGCATAAGCCTTGCATAGTGCTTGCCAAGTTTTGCATTCAAAATAGGTGTAGGTGTCTGCATTGTATAATTTTGCGTAGAAAGTATAACCATGCTCGGTCTTCAAGTAAACTCTCTTTACCTCCATAGTTTTCATAGTACTGAAACCTATCTTATCCAATACAAAAATTCTTGCATGGCAGGGGATACGCTAGTAGAATAGTAAAAAATTAAAATTATAAGTTGAAGCAAATGAAGCATATGCTTAATTACGAAAAAATACTTGTCGTTGTGACTTACTGCATTCACTTCGAAGGTGAAGATCTAAAGCAAAGAAGCATATGCTTAATTATAAATGGTTCGTTGTGGCCATTGGATGAAGATCTAACGCTCTAGAAATTCAGCTGACGCAAAAAAATCACCATAATTCAGTCACCTGACTTGTAGGCGGCCCCGAACTTCCCATTGCAGTACTGTATGTAGTACTGAGTTGTACGTGCATTGCACGGGAGATATTAGTGCACCACAATATTAACAAGCCACAATATTTACATATGCATAATGAAAAATGTAGAGTTGTTCTTGATGGTATTTGAATTAATCTTAAAAAGGTAAATTGTACTCACATAGTGCACTGTGCATGATATATTAGATGTATGGACCTTAAGAACAAAATTTCATGAACATGGATAGTTAGTTCAGCATGCCCCATAAAAAATAGCTAGTGTTGCGATATTTGGTAGAAACTATCTGAAAAGCTACATAGACTTCAAGTGGTTGATAATAAGTCTTTCACCTTGGACAAAATTCCACAAGGTAATCTCATAAATCACAACACTTGTATGCAAGAGGGAAAAAAACTATTGGAGCAAGAGCATGCATGAAGAGTCTAGAATACCCTGTTAACCGCAAAGGAGAGATCAGGACGTGTGATCGTCAGATGCTACAGGCCACAAACAATACTCCTATACTCGATACCATCCTCAGGAGATAGAAGAGTACCATCAGCAGTTGAAAGTTTGTCAGTGGAGGACATGGGCGTAGGCGATGTCTTGCACTTGAGCATACTAGCACGGCGCAGAAGATCAAGAGAGTACTTCTTCTGGGTGAGAGCCAAACTGCCACGAGACTGATGAGCGACTTCAATACCAAGGAAGAAATGAAGTTGTCCCAAATCTTTAACTACAAAATCACGACTAAGCGCAGTCACAAGAGCATCAGCAGCCGTCGGAGAGGAGCTAACGAGGACAATATCATCCACGTACACAAGGAGGTACATGGTCACACTCGGTCGCTGAAACAAGAACAATGAAGTATCACACGTCGAAGGAATGAATCCATGAGTGCGTAAAGCTGAAGCCAGGCGAGCATGCCAGGCACGAGGCGCCTGTTTCAGTCCATAGAGAGCCTTCGTCAGACGACAGAGGTGATAAGGATGAGTGTGATCAACAAATCCAGGTGGCTACCTCATGTAAACCTCCTCTTCAAGCAGTCCATGTAGAAAAGCGTTCTACACGTCAAGCTGGCGGAGAGACCATCAACGAGAAACTGCCAGAGACAAAAGAAGTCGAATAGTGGTAGGCTTGACAGCGGGGCTGAATGTATCCTCATAGTCCAGTCCCTGACGCTGTTTGAAGCCCTTAGCCACAAGACGCACTTTGTAGCGCTCAATGGAACCATCTGCATGTTTCTTCACCTTGAAAGCCCATTTTGAATCGATGATGTTGACACGAGACGGAGGTGGAACAAGTGTCTAGGTCTTATTCTGCATCAGAGCATGATATTCTTGTTCCATAGCAGCCCTCCAGTGTGGGATACTCATAGCAGCTTGATAACTGCATGGTTCGGCGGTTGGATCATCCACAGCATGAGCCAGACAAGCAGTAAGGTATGTAACCGTGCCGTCGGTGCGCTCCTTGGGACGAACGATGCCGCTGCGACTGCACGTGTGTGGACGCCGCGAAGCAACGACCACCGGAGCAGGCGGGGCATCCGGAGCAGGCGAGGTGTCTGGAGCAGGCGAGGCCGGTCCAGTGAACTCCGACGAAGAGGGACCGGGTGACAGCGGGCCGGGAGACGGCGGACTGGGCGACGTGGGCCCAGGCGGCATGTGAGTCACTGCAGGCCCAGGCGAAGTGGGCGGCAGCGACGCTCGCACAGATGGTGGGGGTGATGATGGAGGGGAGGCCAGGCGAGGAAGCGGCGACGTAGGCCGCTCCGTCACGGGCTCCGACCCAGCCATAGTAGCCGGCGCAGGCTCCGGCCCAGTGGTAGACGGGGCTCCCGAGGCGGGGTCGAGGGCGGGAGGCGGTGCATGCACATGCACCGGCCGATCAACGTGCGCCACGGGCGGCGTGGTAGGTCCGTCAGGGAGAAGTTCCAGGCGAGCTCCACGTCCAGTTCCTACACCATGATTAGGTAACAACACAGACGAATATGCAACATCTTCAAATTGACCAGGCATAAGAGGATATGAATGCATAGATGGTGCTGTGGTGGATGACTGAGGCATGGCAGAAAAAGGGAAGACATTCTCATCGAAAACAACATCCCGAGATATGTGGACTCGATTAGTTGGGACATGGAGACACTTGTGGCCTTTATGGAGAGAACTATACCCCAAGAACACACTTTTTGGAGCGAAACTCAAGTTTGCGATCATTATAAGGACGAAGATGAGGCCAGCAAGCACACCCGAATACCTTGAAAAAGGTGTAGTCAGGAGTTTCATCCAAGAGAAGCTCAATAGGAGTTTTCATATTAAGAACACGCGTAGGTAATCTGTTAATGGGAAAACACGCGGTGGCAAAAGCATAACTCCAAAAGCGAAAAGGTACAGAAGCATGAGCAAGAAGTGTGAGGCCGGTTTCAACTATATGGCGATGTTTGCGCTCAACAGCGCCATTCTGTTGATGTGTATGTGGGCATGACAAATGATGGGAGATCCCAAGCTTATTAAAGAAAGTGTTGAGGTTGCGATATTCGCCCCCCCCCCCCAATCTGACTGAACATGGATAATTTCATGCTTGAGTAGACGTTCAACATGCAATTGAAACTAAATGAATATATCAAACACATCAGATTTGCGCTTAAGAAGATAAAGCCATGTGAAACGACTATAGGCATCAACAAAACTGACATAGTAGTTGTGACCACTAACAGATGTTTGTGCTGGACCCCACACATTAGAAAACACAATTTCAAGAGGACTCTTTATTTCTCTAGTAGATGAAACAAAAGGTAGCTAATGACTTTTGCCTTGTTGACAGGCATCACACACGAACATCTCTTTATTGCTAGACTCTAATGGCAGCTCATGGCGGTGGAGTATGTGGCTAACGATGGCTGTGGCGGGATGACCAAGGCGAGAGTGCCACTGGGAAGGTGACACACGAACACCACTGAAGACGCACGGGGCGGATGGATCCTCCAAACAATACAAGCCTTGGCTCAAGCGGCCACTAAGCAGAACGTCTCGGGTTGCTCGGTCCTTAACAAAAAGATTAAAAGGGTGAAATTCACATAGGACATGATAATCAAGGGTGAGCTTAGGGACAGATAAAAGATTACGAGTCACCGAGGGAACCCGCAAAACATTACGAAAATGGAGCTGCCTAGAGGGATGACTAGTTAAAAGAGATGCTTGGCCAATGTGAGAGATGGGCATACCTACACCATTGGCGGTGTGAACCTGATCGTGCCCGTAGTAGGGCTGGAAGGTGGAGACTTTGTTGAGCTCGTTCGTCATGTGATCTGTGGCGCCGGTGTCCATGTACCAGGCTGGATCAACAGGATAGGACGGCGTGTACCCCTGGTCGACGCGCGGGTCCTTGCCCTTGACGGAGATGTGGGCAGCCGGGGCGGCGGGGGGGGGGAGGCCAAAGTCGGCCAACGCAAATTGGCACTCGTTGCCCTTGCCATCGTTGTCGATGCCAAGGAATCTCCTCTGAAAGCGGCGGTGACACTTGGAGGCGACATGGCGTTCACGACCACATAGCTGGCATACCACCCGAGTGTTAGGGCCCCCACCCAGGGTCGATGCAGGGGGCGGGGCGGGCTTGGCAGATGACGGGGCCGGGGGACGCTGGCCGCAAGAAGCCCAGAAGGCCGCCAACTGTGAGGTGATGGTGGCGGAGGAGCGATGAGCCTCGACACGCTGCTCGGTGAAGAGAAGTCATGAGTAGAGCTCGTGCGGGGGCATCGCTGGCTTGGGAGTGTGAACAGCCTCAGCGAGATTTTCGTAGTCGGCGTCGAGGCCTTTGATGACAAAGCTAGCAAACACCTCGTCGCTGAGCGGCCGACCGATAGAGGTGAGTGTGTCCGCCAGCACCTTCATCTTGTTGAAGTAGGTCGTGGCGGAGGAGTCCAGCTTCTTAATGTCGGCGAGCTCGCTGCGAAGGGCCATCAAGCGGGAGGTAGAGACCTGGGCAAAGGCGTGCTCCAAGGTCGTCCAGCGTCCATGGAGGTGGCGGCGAAGAGATAGAGACCGGCGACCCCGTCGCCGAGGGAGCCCTGGATGGCAGAGAGGATCGCCTGGTCCTGCTGCACCCACATACGGTGTTCCGGGTTAATGGTCGGGCCGTGTACGGTAGGGATGACCTGCGAAGGACACGGTAGCGAACCGTCCACAAACCCTAGGAGAGACCGGCTGCGGAGCAGCGGTAGGACCTTGGCGCGCCAGAACAGGTAGTTGTCCAGCGTGAGTCTGATGGCGATCAAGTTGTCGAAGTGGAACGGCCCGGTGGGCGTGATGACGCCAGCAGCACGGGCGGCGGTCGGCGGAGCCGCAGCAGGAGCCATAGCCGCGACCGATGCCGTAGGTGACGGCGCAGGAACAATCGGGATCACAGCCGCGGGTGGTGCTGTGAGCGAGGCCGCGGGTGGCTCCGCGGGAAGCACCTCCCCCGAGGTCGTCGGGATGACGGCGAGTGTCGAGGAAGATCCAGAGGAGGCCATCGCGGGCGGCGGCAGCGCCACTGGTGCTGAGGCCGTCGAGGGCGGTGACGGCGGGATCGGCGCTAAAAACATGGAGCCGACGGTGGTGGTGCCGAAGAACTGAGGCACCGACGGAGCCAGGGTGAGGTGGGAGGTTGAGGAGGGCGGCAAGCGACGTGGGGATTGACCCGGAGCTGGCGGCGCCCGAAGTGGAAGCGGTCATGGCGCCGGCGGCAGCAGCCGTAGGGTTTAGGGTTTTGGTGGTGCGGCGGCAGCTGGTGGAGTAGAGGACCTAGATTAGACTTGATACCATGTCAAACGTAGGTTTTGGGGGAACTGGCTTCACCCTCTAGGGTGGCCTATATATATATAATATGCTGTCATACAAGTCCTATAACAATATGGTATGGATTACACAATAAGGATACAATACGAAGTCTAACATCGACCAACAACTTCAAATAAGCTTAACTTTCCCGCTTTTGCTTACACCAGGTGCCTGAAAGATTTCGACGCGAGAGTATGTTTTGTACCATTGTTTTTGGTTCTATAATGCGGGGCGAGAGAATGTTTGATGAAAAAATTTGACGAGTCGGTCGATTTGTGATTTGCCCCAAGCGCGAGACAGGGAATCCTTGGCCGAGTGCGAGCCGTGAATGAGCGGGAGCCGATGAGGCCGCCCGATGACCTAGGCGACGACGGTCCATGGCAGTGCGGGGATGGCGAGATGAGCGCGGTAGTGCGAGGCAGGAGCATGTTGCTAGCCCGGCATCGACTGGCGGGCGCGGGGAGGAAGAAGATGAATAGTGCATAGTCGGTTGTGGCTGTTGGATGAAGATCTAACGCTCTAGAAATCCGGCTGACACAAAAAAAATATAATTCAAGCACCTGATCGTAGGCGGTCCCGAACTTCCCACTGGAGTATTGTATGTATATACATAATACTAGTGAGTTGTACGTGCTTTGCACGGGAGATATTAGTGCACCACAATATTAACAAGCCACAAATATTTACATATGCATGATGGAAAATGAAGAGTTGTTCCTAATTGTATTTGAATTAATTTTGAAAAGGTAAATTTTACTAACATAGTGCATTGTACATGATATATCAAATGTATGGACCTTAAGAACAAAATTTCATGATCATGCATAGTTAGTTCAGGATGCCCCACAAAAATAGCTAGTGTTGCGATATTTGGTAGAAACTAACTGAAAAGCTACATGGACTTCAAGAAGTGGTTGATAATAAGTATTTCACCTTGGACAAAATTCCACAAGGTAATCTCATAAATCACAACACTTGTATGCAAGAGGAAGAAAAACTACTGGAGCAAGAGCATGCATGAAGAGTCTAGAATAGAGGATGATAGTAAAAGGGGCAACTACATCACACATTAGAATGGGTTCACATCAGATTTTCTATTCATTCATTGGAAACTTCTAGATAGTAGTACACATGTCACAATCTAATGAATGAATAGGAAATCTAACGGTCATTAACATTCAGAATTGCCACCTCTCTGCCATTGGATCTAGTTGGTCCAACGATATGATCCCTACTCAAAGTTATTCCTACACTATATAGGAGTACAGAAGTATAGAAATGGTGAGTGAAACTCGACGTGTGTCCTTATTGCATGCTCTCGCGATAGTCTTTGCTTGATAATCAATGGCTAACCCTCGCGTGACATCAAAGCATGGTGGTGAGTGGGGCTTGCCGGTGATGGAAAATGGAATGGAAGAGGACTGGAAGGTCAGGTGAGGTCGCCGTCGACTAGAAACACATACTTTTTCTGGTATATCTGCAGTTACAGCGTGTTGTACGGGGGCCGTTAGCTGCGGGGTCGCTGCCTCCCAGTCTCCAACCAACACCATGCACCACAACCCGGCGTCTCCGATAAGCTGCTTGGCCTGTCTTCGGCCGGCGTACCGAACGGCGGCCGGTCAAAGGCAGGGTGCGCGTGGGCATAGAGCGATCGGAACACACCAGTCGAGACCTTCCTGTTCGACACCTGAAAGCCAGTGCCAATGGGCCGGGCAAATACTGGCGAGCTTCACCTGTGCGATTCTTTAAAAAAATTACTAGTTGTTGGCTGTTTTCTCATCGATTTTTTTTTCATTTCACTTTTTTACAAAACATGTTTGGTGTGTGTCTCAAAAAAGTATCATGTGCGTTTTCACATATTCAGCATATAGTAAAAAAAGTTCACCATAATTTAAAAAACGAGTTCAGTTTTTCTATACAAATTTCACTGCATGTTAAAAAATGTCCACTGTACATTTTTTCACAGTATATAGAAAAAATGTTCAGCGTATATTTAAAAAATAGTTCAACCTGCATTAAAAAACGTTATATTTGTATTATTAAAATTTTAATTGTATATAAATATGAAAGCTAGAAGAAAAACTAACCCAACTGGGCAAGCTGGCCTCGCTCACTTTCAGGACAAAAAATATTTCCCAAAAAAATGATGATTTTTTTGAAAAGTTTGAAAATTGTTTATGAGACTTATTAAAGATCATGAATTTAAAAAACTTGTTACAGATTTAAAAAATGATGCATTTGAAAATTGTTTCAGTATTTAAAAAAATGTTCATGAATTTTAAAAATGGTTCAAGGTTTTCAAAAAATCTTTGTGAATTTAAAATTTGTTCTGCATTCCAAAAAATCCAATTTATGAAATGTTCATGAATTTGAAAACAGTTATCTATTGCAAAAGAATGTTTAAAATTCAAAATAAATCTAACATTCTGAAATTCAGAAATATTCCAAAAAAATTATAAATGTTTGCAAAATGGAAATGAGAAAACATAGATAGAAACAAAACAAGAAAAAAAATGAAAGAAAGAAAACAGCGCTTCAAAGAAAAAAATTAGGACCAACCCTTATACAAGCTGCTCCTGCAGGGGAGGGGGGAGGGGCATTTGATCGCTATTCCCCGACCCACACAGATAATAGGACGATTTGCCGGTTCCGACGTATTCAACCGGAAACGGCACAACCAACCCAAAATGACTTATTTTATGTGAAATGAGTCCTTATTGGGACGAGGAGTGTTGTTCTTCATGGGGCCATATGGACTATTCATGGTTCGTACAGCCCTGGAAATGATAATGAACACTGTGAAAAAATCACCAATGCTATGTGATGTGGGAAAAAAATGAAGCACTTATTTCAATGCCATCCACGGGGCTAATAAAAACTTGAGGTATGGTAAAGACATCTTGTACCAGTGTTGTGATAGTAATGTGCCTTTGTATACATATTTTGTCCAATTTTTATGTGCAGGTAGCATCAAAACATCATAAGAGAATGAAGCGCCGGATATGCTTCCGTTTCTCCATCGGAAATTCGTAGCAGCACGCAGGTGCGCACCTGGCAAGCCTTGCCCGGCCGCTCAATTGCCTCGTGATTCGCAAAATAGTTGAATCTCACACGAGGGCATCGTAAGTTTTGAATAATGGCCGGCGCGGAGAGAGGCATTGTTATCCATCAACATTGGCCGACGCGGAGGATATGAGCTCGAGCTCGGAAGGGTACTTCCGTTCCGTAGGGCCTATGCAGTTGTTTTACCTTTCTCTCGAAGGGCTTTATGAAAGGTTCATGGCAAGTTTTGATGCACGACTATGGGTATGAGATATGATCATCTATGAACCTGCAGATATGTGCCCGCGAATAGATAGAGACAATGGCCACACTTGTCCCCGCCTCCAGCCTCAGCTCACCCTCATCGACGACGCTGCATCTCGGCCTTGGGGCACTCTCAGGCAAAATCGTGCGACACATTTTATAATTCAAGCAACTGACAAATAGCAAAACCAGAAGAATAAGAGACCTTTTACGGTACCTTTTATTCTCGTATACATGAGTACAAAATCAGCACATATGGCACCATACAAGAGCAAGTACGATCGGTCGAGTAGAAATCAAAGAGTGCACATTGATCTAGGACTTGAAAGAACGAAGCACGTACGCTCGGCCTTTTATTTTGGTTATTATCAGGAATTAAGTTTCGCTCGTCGTGTCACGTAACATCGCGCGTACGATGTAGGAGGTTAGGCGGCGGTGACGGCGATCTTCATGCCGGACTGGCAGTGTCCGGGGATGCTGCAGATGAAGTAGTTTGTGCCGCGGGCGAGCGTGACGCGGTCGGCGCCGGACTTGTAGACCTTGGCTCCCTTGGCTGGCTTGGCGCAGGCCCTGTACCCCGCCGCGCTCACCGCCACCACGTCGTGCGCCGTCGCGTCGTACTTGAACACTGCAAGCAGCCAGATTCACGTGCATCAAAACTTCTTCTCATCTGTCTGCATGCAGAACACTATCGATCCATCATCGATCCATGCATGCACGTATACAGGTACGTACCTAGGACGTCGCCGGCCTTGAAGCGCTTGCCGGTGGGCCAGGAGTTGGTGTTGAAGGACCAGCCGCCGCGGTCGCCGACGTTGAACACCGCCGCCTGCGCCACCGCCGCGCTCAGGAGCACGCAGACGAGCAGCACGCCCACGACCACGGCTGCACTGCCTCTTCCCTGGGCTGCCATTGCTAGCTAGCTTAGGAGCGCCTACCAATCAAACAGTCACTCGAGAGTAGGAGGAGAAGCAGAGGAGGTATGTGAGTGAGGTGCGGTGGTGGTTGGCAATGGACTGGCCGGTGCGGTTATATATAGGCCCGCCCGAGTGGAGGCGTGAGGGCAAGTAAGCCTGGCCGGTCGCACGGCAGAAAGGAGTGTAGAAATACTGGTAGTTTAGTTTTCTCCGGAGTAGTGTTGCCGTATTTTTCTTCCAAGAAGGCGTGGAGTAGAGCGGAATGGGGTTGGCCAACGACCCCCCATTGACAACAATGGAGGCGCCATTAAATTGCTTAACTTTGGACCCATGCATCAACCAATGTCCTGCTCGACGTACGGCGACAAGTCCTACATGAGTTGAATTACAAGTGAACGTTGGACAAATGGATGTGAGACGTGACGACGCCAACCCGGCCACTACTTAGCGTACGTGGAGACACCACGCGCAAAGGTGGCAAAGGTGTGGAAAACAACACACCACGCGCGCAAAGCTGGCGTCCAAGTACAATTGGACCGCGCACCATACGTATAATCAAAGATCAAATCTCCCAAGTCCCTCTCAACACCTTCAGATTATATATGATTCTCGATCCGTAACTCATACAGTACGTAGTAGTGGGCGCTGGCGTGACATCAAAGCAGGGTAGCGACCGGGGCTTCCCGCCGATGGATGGACCGGCAGAGGAAGACGACCGGAAGGTCGGGTAGCAGGTGAGGTCGCCGTCGACTAGCAACACATGGAAGTACTACATAGGTTTCCGGTGCATCTGCACTTCCGTCCAACGTGTTGTACGGGGGCCTCCAACCAACAGCAAGCACCATAACCCGGTGCCTCGAATAAGCTGCTTGGCCTGGCTCGGCGGCCGGCGAGCAGCAGTGTGGACAGCCATCGCTCGTTTCTTTAGTGGGCTCGCACAAGCAAACGGTCGCATGCGTCATCAAAGTAACGGCCCCAAAATGTTAATGTCGGGCCAGTCCTGTACTGGGCCTCCACGCGGCCATCGGCCAATGTAAGCCCTAGCGAAAATGAATCATATTCCACCCGCAAAAAAAAAGAATCATATTCCCTCTAGCCCATATTAATCATCGCTGATTTTTTTTCCAATAAACTTTCAATATGTTCATCTTCAATCATGAAAGTACAAAGAACAATATAGGTAATAAAAATTACAACCATGTTTGTGGACCACCTAGCGACGATTACAAGCACTGGAGCGAGCCGGGCAAACCTTATTGTAGTATATAGTCGTATTAGTGTTATCTGAAAATATGAGGCATCGGAAAGACACCTTGTATCAATGTTTTCAAATCATTTAAAATCTTTTTATTACTTTATAGTTATTTTTTTCATACAGATCCATGCGCGTTCCTTCACCGTCATTGGATTGTCGGGTCTCCATGCATTTTTTCCAAATTTTGACCCCTCTTCTGAGTGCCCCCACCTCTGTCAACTCAAGGGGTGCATCCTGGATGATAGCCTTCCAGCCCCCTCAATCCTATTTGGAGGAGGAGTGGAACCAGTTCTCTATCGTTCATACCGCATACCGCATACCCGTGGCCAGTCCAGCTCCACGTGACCAATGTCTCCCTTGCATTCTGGGTAGTCTAAAAAATCTTGAACTTGAAAATGGTCACTGAGGGGCTAGATGTCGCT
Source organism: Triticum aestivum (assembly GCF_018294505.1). Taxonomy (NCBI): domain Eukaryota; kingdom Viridiplantae; phylum Streptophyta; class Magnoliopsida; order Poales; family Poaceae; genus Triticum; species Triticum aestivum. The sequence continues at coordinate 554,550,145 of NC_057808.1, read as the reverse complement.
ATCCCTGGCTCTAGGTTTTTAGTGCACTAATGCACGTAGATTGTCAGCCTATCTTTTCTTGGCACGAGCCCATTTTTCATTGTGTAATCCTACCCCCGTTCCATGGGTGCGGGTTGTTTGCTCACTGTCTGTGTACCCCCTCTCCTTCGGAGAACTTTTCTGTGTGTATTCAGGTGGATGATCGCCCTCCGTTGCTTGCTTAAACAAATGCATTGTTATAAGTTTTCACGTGTAGACAGGAAGGAAACACCGTAATGGAAGGACAAACGTATTCTCAAAGAAAACAAAGGAACGTAATATGCACCCTCATTTCTCCATACATCGATAGATGGCTGATGGAAATGCCCATTGTATGCTTCCTTCTCTCGAGCTCATCACCATCTTTCCTTCAGCTCTACCTTCTCTTTCGTGATGACACTGTCGTAAATGGGACAAGAAGCATCATCTGCAGCGTTGTGATTGAGTTTCAGATTTGGGCTTAATTTGCATAGAGAAACTCTGATACGACTAACGTGCAAAACACGAACCGCTGCAAATAGTGTCGACCAACTCGTTGTAGCCGCTATACCTCATCTGAAGTGAAGTAACACGCTCAAGCGACCCGCCGCGTCCTCTATATGACGCGTGCCTTTTACGCATCTCTTTCTGCAAAAAAAATCTGTAACATCACGTTCGCTGCAAAGTTGCCTTTCGTGACAACACATATGTTGAAAAAAAAACTGCAAATATTTTTTGCAACATCGTCTATGTTGCAAAAAAATTTCCTCAACAACACCCATATTGTGAAAGTATTTAAGATTTTTTTTGCAACATCACCTATGTTTCAAAAGGTTTCTGCAACATAAGCTTCGTTGCAAAGGATTCTACAGCACTATCCTCATTGCAATGATGAGGACAGCGTTGGATGCTAAATAGCTCTAGATTCAACGGTTGCCAAGGCGACAAAGATCTACCGGCCGACGCGTAGGGCGGTAAAGAAAAAGGAGATTAGGACAAAAGAAAGGACGGTCCAACGCGTGGGCGACCGCTGCTTTACTCCCAAGCGAACGACCTCCCCATAGCCCACCCGAAATAAAATGACATCAATACCCTTCGAGCTATCCAGAAATCAATGCAGTGGCTAGCACTCGTTCAGATTCGACACCAGTTGTTCAGACTTAAGATTACCGGCGAGCGGTGGCCGGACAAGATGACGCCTTTCCCTCTCCTGGCCGTCCTCCTCCTCATCTGCCTCGGGGCCCCGCGCGCCGCCGCCGCCGGCAACCCGCCGGACCAGCCCGCGACCCCGACCCCGACCCCGTGGCCGCACCAGTTCCACGCGAAGCTCCTGATGGACAACAAGGGCAACCTGTCGCTGGCCGACCTGTGGTACGACTGGCCGGGAGGCCGGAACCTGCACGTGATCCGCTACCAGCTGGCCGCCGACGCGCCCTACTACGACGCCGAGTGGAACAACGGCACCTCCTTCTTCTACACGCCGGCGCGCCGCGCCTGCCGCTCCGCCGCCGTCGGCGTCGGCATCCTGCGCCCCGACTGGCTCGCCCCCGGCGCCGCCTACCTCGGCCGCGCCCAAGCCGACGGCTTCGACTGCCACGTCTGGGCCAAGGCCGACTTCATCACCTACTACGAGGATGCCCAGACCAGGCGCCCCGTCAAATGGATCTTCTACACAGGTAAATAAATTGCTGGTTAATTAACCCTCCCCTAGCCCCCTTTGAAGGCCATGAATGGCAATATTAGTGATTAGTGATTTCGCTGATGATATAGGGCATCCTGCCGTATTGTTGGGGGTACACATGGTCTTTTGTTAATCTCCTGCGTGGTTAGGATCTTTAAAAATTCAGTAATTCACCCATTGCCCATTGAACATAGTTATGTTACAGGGACACCACACTGGGTACAAGCCAAACAGAAAAGATTACAATAATATAGTACTAAGAAAGGAGAATTAATTTGGGTGGAACCACACAAAAATCTGACAGACTGTGGTGAAGGGGAGAACTAAAATGCATCAAGTCTCACTCTCACCAAAGCACACAGATACACCATTGCTCTGCTGCAACTTGTGTTGTCCAGAATCCGACTCACGCGGGTTAAATTTATCTTTCAGCAGCAGGGGAAATGTTTAGAATTTGGTAAACTGACTCATCTTGCACAGAGCAGTCTGGTGTTGTAAATCTAGCATTGGGTTTTCTGTTTCAGAACCATGGGGATTATTTTTCGTACACTAACCACTCGATTTGCTCCAACCCTACTCCCAATTAAGAAATATTATGTTTGCAAATAAGGCTTATGAAAATTCTCCCCTAGTGCTCCTCCCGGTCCATTATATGTCTGTTTGCCGTCAGGCGTCAGCCCGTGAAGACAGCCACCAAGATTGAACCATGACTTGTTCCTCCATTTATATCAGTTGACGGCTGATGGAATGAGCCCTGGTGCTCCGGCACTAGGTCGGGGAAGAAGATGGGTGGTGAGGTCAGGGAAGAAAGCCCCACATCTGGGGGCGCAAGGTTGCCTTGCTCTCCTCTGTTTATCTCACCCCGCTCTCCTTTATCTAACCTTAGGTGTCGGCGCGCATTTTTCAATGCTTACCCCAGAAACAAAGCAGTAGGCCTCTGCTCAGCACTTAAGCGCGCCTAGGCGTATGCTCAATTTTTCACTGCTCCTATCGCACAATTGATGCCATCTGTTGTGTCCAGAATCATACATTTCCTTTCCTGACTGGTGAGTGGTGACTAGTGAAGAGGAGACACAAATGTAGTGAAGTCTGACTCTCTATTGGGACAAACAATTTTCTACAGCGACCAGATTTATTTGCTCCAGTGACACTGCCCATCCATTAAATGTCAGTTTGGTGCCAACCCGTAAAGACAACCACTAAAATCATACTGCATTCATCCAAATGAGTCCTGCCAATAAGCAACCTGTTTCCTCTATCATAGTTTCAGCGTTGGGATAGAAGATTGTGGGTGTGAGAATGCGACAGCCTCTCTTCAGCACACCCATCTGCCATAACTTTAGCCGCCAGTCTTGAATCTGCAGCTATGAGCCTATTAACACAAACGGGCAAAGCCAAGTGTCTAGCTGGAAGATGTTTCCGTTGCAGCCAATGGGCTTTATTGCCTAGCTTGTATTGAAACCTTTCAAGTTTATTGTACCGAGCCCTCTATCATTTTTATACTTCTGTATACATCCTTCCATGCAAGTATGGAAACAGGGCATTGTCATACATCTACATTTGTCGCACCTGTCAACGATAAAGAAATTGCGTAGGGCTCATTGGATATAGATGGAGGACTATCAGTATGAGATGCACCTCCCTTTGTTAGAGCATTGGATATATATGTATGTGTCAGATCTTTAGTGACCATTTATGAACCTGTAGGTTTGAGCCTATGAGCAGATTGAGACAAGGCCAAATATGTGAGTCATGTGACTACAAAATGTTCCAGTTTGCAGCCAAATATGTGATTCATGCGACTACAAAATGTGCCAGTTTGGAGCCAAATATGTGAGTCTTACCTATTGCTTGCTCAAGATCTATTACAGGTAGTGTGCTGGATTTATGTATGTTAGCTACCGATATTGTCTTGGCTTCCCTTAGACTAGAAGGTGTCTTTTTATGTATTGCTTAAAGCCGCCATATACAACATAACCGGTGCAAGTCAAACATAACCGGCTTGTGCAATTCACGATGAGGCTAAGGCTTGCTGCAGTGCTGGTGCCCTATGGTGCCATCTGTTCTGTCCAGAACCATACATTTCCTTTCCTGACTGGCGACCAGTGAAGGGCAGACAAAAACTGTAGTGAATTCTTACTCTCTACTTCAGCAGCAGGAAAAGGAAGATCTCAAAATCGAAACATACACTAATTTAGCATCCACATATCATGCTTTAGGAAGCTGGGGATTAAGTTTCTACAGCGACCTGTTTTATTTGCTCCAGCGATACTCCCACCCATTAAATCTCAGTTTGTTGCCAACTCGTAAAGACAACCACTAAAATCGTACCGCATTCATCCGAACGGGTGCTGCCAACAGGCAGCCTGTTTGCTCTATCATAGTTTCAGCGTTGGGATAGAGGATTGTAGGTGTGAGAATGCGACAGCCTCTATTTAGCACACCATCTGCCATAACTTTAGCCTCCAGTCCTGAATCTGCAGCTACAAGCTTATTAGTAGCAACAGGCAAAGCCAAATGTTTGCTGGAAGATGTTGGAGTTGCAGCCAAACATGCCTGGTAAAAATAGCTCCCACTTGTTTGATCAAGATCTACTAATATAGGTGCCGGGCTGGATCGGTGGGTGTTAGTTTCCAGTTCCCTTGAACTAGAAAATGTGTGTGTATCTAGAAAGAGAAATGCCTGAACTGTGATGTCTACTAGAAAATGCCTGAAATGTCTACTAGAAAATGTGTGTCTATCAGCGGGTGCACTGAACTGTGATGACCAAAGTAATAGTAATAGTTTCCGAGATTGTTGTTTGTTTGGTGCTCACAGGTAAGGTAAGCAACCAGATACTGAGTGTTGCATGTCAAATCAGCAACGGAGTTTCCTCGTTGTTCAGCCATACCACATTACCACTGATACATGATAAGCATGAGCTGCAGCCTCAACTTTGAGTATGCTGACGTCTTGTGATGCTCATGCAGGGCGGACGGCGCATGTGATGAGCTTCGAGCCGGGGGCGGTGCTGGAGGACGCGACGGAATGGCAGGCGCCCGACTACTGCTTCGCCGCCGGGAACGACCTCGCCTCCGAGCTTGATGATGGGCGCGACGATGCGGGCTTGGTCCCCAGGATCAGAATGCCGTTCGAAGGCTAGTCTATCTCATCGTGGAACCGTGCGACCGTCGCTGGTACGCGCCTGGGCGCTCTCCATGGTTTAGTTTGTAACATGGCCGTGCTCTGCTCTGCTGATCAAGTGCTTGTGTGCAACATTGGTTTGCTTAATCACATTTTCTGGCAAACTGAAACTGGCAATACTGTAGAAAGAGAGAGATGGAGATACAGTAGTCGTCGGCGCTGAAAGGGAATCTGTCTGTCGGTCTGTGTGATGGATGGATGGATGGTGGTAGCTGCACGAGGGAAACGGGGAGCGATCCGTCGCCATCTCGCGGCTGTTGGCTCATAACTCTGCTCCTCAGACACCAACGGAGAACGGATGCCAAGTTTCTTCATCCCGAGCGCGATGAGGCCCAACGACATGTGCGCGCGTGTGGTCTCTCTCACTCTCTCTTGTTCTCTGCGTAGGTTCCTGACTAGTAGGATGGCAGGCACGTACTCCCTCCGTTCCAAAATAGATGACTCAACTTTGTACTAATTGTTTTGGGTGTGTGCCTCTGTCTGCCATTACCGTTCACTGTCAACTTCGCAAGTTGCTGGGCAGTCTTGATCAAAGGCACGTACGTAGTAAGCTGAAAGTGCCACTGCTCCAAGTAATAAGATCAAGAAAAGGAAACGACTTTTCCAGCTACAAGTGTCAATGCTAGCAACTAGCTGCTTGACCTCACCAAGGAGTAGTACTTACTAACGCAGCTGGCGAGAGATCCATGTTGCGTACGTACGTACGAATAGAGCTTTGAGACTGCAACATGGAGCCGTAACTACGACTGCAACAACAATCCTTTTACTGCCAATATAGTACTATCTTTTACTAGTAGCTTGCAGACTGGGGTCCTAGCTAAGTCTAGGGGATGGACTCTGCCGAAGAAGATACACATGGGACGGACACATGTGTCCACTTCAGTTCCTGCCGGCAGACAGCGACGGAGCACCTCACTCGCTCACACTCACATGTCATCACAGTGATAACCTTCATAATAACTTGCACCGGCACCCCCACACACTTCTCCAGCTATAAGAACCGGCCGCTCTCTGCCCAACTGACACAGAGCAGAGCAGATCGAGCGCCACCGTTGCAGGAAATGGATTGCGGTACCGACGAACACCAACACGGCCATGGCGACGCGACGGAGTGGAAGAAGGTGGCGGAGCTGAGGGCCGTCGCCGAGGCGCAGGACCCCGCAGCCAAGGTACCGTGACTACCGTCCCTACCACATCCATGCATCTCCATGATTCCTCCTCAACTCCTCGCGTGAGTGACTAGATCACTCCCCTAATTCTCTCCCTAGTCCTCAAAAGACATACGCCCATGAATGATCACTTCAATCGCACCACCATGGATGTATGATTAGTTAATTTCCTCCTAGCTAGGTGAACCAGATGATCCATAGAATTCATTAATTAATCTGCACGGGTCAATTAAGTTGGTGTGCTACTGCTAGCTTAATTTTGCAGAGAGTGGTTGGTTAATTTTCTTGTCGGACACGTACGCGAGCTCTTCTCATTTGCGAGGAGAGGACGCACCACGCACGGGTGGTTTATCAGTCCTTTCTGTTAGTCCCGCACTCTACCTACATTGATGCATCTCCGTGATAAAAAGCAATCATCCTTATAGAATCTGCCGTCCAAACATGTGCATACACGTGGATGATGACCCAGTTGTTCATCTATTTTCATATGCTTGTTTGTAGGAGGAGGATGACTTTGCGCTGCGGCGGTTCCTGCGTGCCCGGGACCACAACATCGGCAAGGCATCGACGATGCTCCTCCAGTACCTCACCTGGAAGCGCGTCGCCAAGCCCCGCGGCTCCATCTCGGACGATGAGGTGCGCAACGAGATCGCAAAGGACAGGGTCCGCATGCAGGGCTTCGACCGCCTCAACCGCCCCATGGCGTATCTCTATGGCGCACGCCATTTCCCTGCCCATCATGACCTTGGCGAGTTCAAGCGCTACGTCGCCTATGTCCTCGACAAAATCTGCACTAGGTACCCATCAAGTTAATGCACAACATTTCTGCTAACTAGCTAGTCACGTTTGATCGATCGAGTAACTAATTGTTGGGGTTTGTCCTGATCTTTTATAGGTTGCCAGTGGGGCAGGAGAAGTTTGCGGCGGTGATAGACATGAAGGGGTGGGGGTATGCGAATTGTGACCTCCGGGGTTACGTGGCGGCATTGGAAATCATGCAGGGCTATTACCCGGAGCGCCTTGGCCGGGTGTTCCTGATCCATGTGCCCTACATGTTCATGGCAGCATGGAAGATGGTGTACCCGTTCATCGACGACCGGACCCGGAAGAAGTTTGTGTTTGTCGCCAATAAGGACCTCAAATCCACGCTCCAGGGCGCCATTGACGAGTCCCAGCTCCCCGAGGAGTACGGTTGCATGTTGAAGCTTTAGGGCTACACCAATTCACTGTAGTCCAAATCCATCTGATGATTGGACAATGGTGATCACTACCTGACATACTCAATTAAGGGTGCATCAAAACTTCCACCACAGTCAACCTAATAGAAGTGACAATCCTTAAAGCGGTAGACCGGCTCCCCGCTTACTAGACATAAGTGACATGTAGAGCTATGCCAAAAGAGGCTCCCTGCTTTATAGATAAAGTAATGACCATGATACAAACGAATCGAACAATGCACTAACATAACACACACACACCCGGGGATAGATACATAGGTGTTGAAGATCAGCAACACCACCCCATACAACTTCAAGCAAACAACAGATGTACAATACGGATCACATGAAGTTGACGGAGCTCCCAACCGTGAGCGAGCCACCACGGAGGGATGAAGCTGAACACCGATGAACCATGAGATCCAAGGCTGTTTCATCAAGATGGGTAGGACACGGGAGCACATCTACTGCCCGATCCAAAGGATAATGATTTTCATCTGACGGAACCCGAAGAACAGAGAGCAACCGCAAGGAAGCCTTCAAGGAACTGATGATGCCCACAGACACCTCCACTGTCGGCCTGGCGAAATCCAAACAAGAATTTTACCCCCACTAACCGCTCTGTCTATGAGTAGGGTGCAGTCGGTCACGAGATACCTGCCGCACCATCTCCATAGAACATCATATTCTAGCTACCAGGCCGCCCACGCAGCCATGGTGGTCATGCAACACCCCAGCCATGAGCTCCGCCCATGAACACCACAACTTTCACCACTCGGGTCGCTGCCCCAACAACCATGGTCCCAACTCCAAACCCCCTCGCACTAGCTTGTTGCTTATGTATTTTCAACAACAAAAAATCCCCCCTTATATATGTTTGAATTAGTGAATCATAAGTGAATTAATTTAAATGTACTTCATATAAAAAATTCATTAGTGTAAGACACATGTAAAGAAGAGAATTGTTAATCGAGTAATCACAAATATTTTATTTTATAAATTACCACATATATCAAGCATCAAGAGAAGTCAATGGTATATAATCATTTCAATAATCATGCATTATTTCTTATAACATAACACTGAAATAATAATAAAAGATAACATTTGTCGTATATGCACCAATCGATGAAGATCGTAGCACACTATTCTTGATTTCTTGAAGATGTATGGAGAAGATAATTAGTACTTTAACTAACACTCGTATTATGCTGGAGTTTCTCTCATAACTAATATTACAGACAACAAACAAGCATATATTATGCATAGAAGAAAAAAAATCACCTTTACTAATTCTTTTTTCTAAAATTTTGAAAACAAACTCAAATTATTTATCAAATATTCTGATAGCATTGCAAACTATTTTAAGATTTTACATTGTTAATAAAGTTTTCGAAAAATGCCGATGCCATGTATAATCTGAATAGTTTGCTCTCTTCATGTTTTCTTTTATTACCAATACAAGTTACAATAAATAAAGAAACTAGAATTTTAAACAATTTCTTTTGCATAATATGCCTAATTTTTAACTATTAATTTATTGATGGTTTGAACCAATTTTTTTTCTGAATTTAATTTTAAACAATTCAGATTGTCCCGATTAAAATGAACCAGTGTAATTGATTATTTATACTAAGATTTTATATTCATATGTAACTACTTTTTAAATAAATATTACTCATCATTAATGTATTTTGTAATTTATTTCTGACAAATCATTAAATGAAAAGCCTGGTAATATTTATACTGGTGTTATTTATGATACAGTTGTAATGTCTAACTTTGAGAAATGTGCATGCACCTGCTAGGTTTAAATCAGGCCTTGTAATGGGAATTACATTAGTCATTAATTATGATGCATTGCACTTTAAAAAGATATTCAGTCCAAATCCCAATATATGTGGGAAAACACAAATATCAGGCCTTCAAAGATAAATTGTGACTCGCTTGAGCATATAGATGTATACACCTATGTATTTCTTAGTACATATGTTGGATTATATCCTAAAGGCGCGTGGTCTCAGAAATATCTGGACAACAATTTCTAGTTTATAATTAGGTATACACAAGTAAAAAATTTAGAACAGATCTAAAATATTGATTTTCTAAAGAAGGTCAAATTTAACTCTTTTTTTACTTGGAGCATACCTAAACTTCAAGTTTTTTGGAACCAAGTGACTAGAATCTACGGTCAAACCATGTGTCAGATATGTGGACACTAATCCACTTGTTGATCTATTGCCATCTTATGTGTCGAGGAAGAGGATTCCCTTTTTACGGAAAGGTTGTGATGAGGACATCCCAACCATGGGCACCACACCACCAATCATCAACGGTCCAATCACAAGAAGCTGCGCAATGCAAATACATGATCAGGTGAACGCTAACTTAAGTATATCATTTGACCTTGAAAACATGGTTGTGCCTTCACCTCCTTTGTTGTTGGTTGAACTCAGGTGCGATATCGAAGAAGGCCAAACACATTTCAGTCCGTGCAAACCAATGTTTCGTGGCATAGAAACAAAGTTAGGAATTCATGAAGAATGAGTTGTCTGCTGAAGAAACATTGTTCCGATTCTGACGAAACAATGTTCTGCACGAGTTTGGATATTCCAACTTGCGAAAGGTTCCCAGAACTCGAGTTTGCTGCTAAAGGAAACATTGTTCGACTCTAGTGAACAATGTTTGGTCGGGAACTGCCAACCACCTCCAACGAGAGTATTCTAGAAGCTACCTCATTAAGTCTCTAAGCCATTTAGTCAAAACAAAGCTAGTTCTCTTTCACACCTATCCAAGGGGGTTGTCCCGATTATAAATAGGCTAGCTCTTCCCTTCGTTGGGGACTTTTGCCATTTCTATCAAAGACCAAAGACATAGACCCCTCCCGAGATTGGAAAGCTCTTGTTATCCTTATTCTCATGATTCCTTGAGAAATTGCTCCTAATTCGTGCTTCACGACTAGATCGTGTTGTCTGGGTTAGAGTTCGTGGTTTCCCTTACGGATTGCACCTATCCCGTGCTCCACGACTTGAGCGTGGTTATGTGGGGTAGTATTGCGGGTTGTGGATCGGCAAATGTTCGGATTGCAAGCTTCGGTAAGCATCCTCCTTGTCGGGTCATAATCTCTTATTTTCCTTTTTCCGGCTGCTTGCAGCTAGTTATCCCCATCCATTTATCAATCCTACACCGTGAAGATCGGACCTTCCCCTTGTACTCCCTCTTCTCCGAAGACGGGGTTACATCCTCTGGTATTCAGAGCAAGGTTTACACGGTAGGATCTGTATCTTTGTTGCTAGATCTATCCTTTTTAGTTTGGTTTTCCCCGTCCTAGAGTCCAAAGCCAAAAGGCCAAAGAAAATCCAAGCCTTTGTTGCTGAGATCTAGTTGTTTGCTTTCCTCTTTGTGTTTGCACCAATTTCTATCCAAAGTTGCTGCTGTTTTCCTTCGAATCTTGCTGTTGGATCTTTTGTGCTTCCAAAAAAGCAAAAAAAAAAGAGACAGAGGAAAAAGAGAGAGATAAAAAAAAATAGAGAAGAGAAAGTGTTGAGCAAGTGTGCAATCATATTCAGTTTGGTGAGAAATTTCAGAAGTTGAAGTGGCAAGTGTTGCAGCTCAAACGTGGTGCAAGAATCTAAAAAAAATTCTTGTTCATTTGGTTTTCATCGATTGGATCTCAGCACTAGCCCTCCCTTTTTACCCCACTCAGATCCACCTAGAAACCGTCAGCTTCCTTCCTTTCATTCGCCCGTCCACTCCTGAGTTGCTACTTCCGCACAGCCGCCAAGGAATCATTAGAATTTGGGTAAGCAAGAAGGTGAGCGGAGTGTTTTCCACATATATTTTTTCTTTTGTCCACTTGTTTTGAAGAGTTAACATGACATGATCCAACTCGAGTGTACATGGACATCAACATGTGGAATATGATCTGCCAAAAACTCGCGCACCACTTGGTGATATGATTGAGGAGAGTATAGTTGCATCTAGGTGAAGGATGTTCGGTGGTCGTCTTCCTATCGTGGGTAATGGGGATCAACATCAACATAGCCCCGCTGCCTCGCTGGCCGCCGACAACCGGCAACGTCAAGGAAACGACGATCGCCATCTTGGTCGTGGAAGAGCGGCAGGAGCTGCTGCCCACGGCGCCCCTGCTGTTGGTGCTGAACGGAGGCGTGGCGACTTTGCTGCACCCTGTGAGGGTGGGCTGCATGGAGGAGAAGCTCGCGGTCAAGGCCATGACCCCCGCGGGTTTGCTACTGATCACCGGCGACGAGCGGCACATGATGGTGATGCCATCTTCCTTGAAGATCTCTCCGAGCATGGTGATGAAGATGAAGGCATGGGGGACTATGAACCCTGCTCCCCACCTCGCCGTGGTGCTGTTTTTGGTCGCAATGGTCATCATTATGACCGTTGTGATCAGGATGACCGTGACAACCAAGCGAGAGTGAAGCTACATGTGCCATCATTCACGGGAAAAGTGGATCCAGATGGATATATTGAGTGGGAAGAGAAGTGTGATCAAATCTTTCGCATCCATGGTTTTTCTGAAGCCAAGAGAGTTGATCTTGCTGTTATGGAGTTCTCTGGTTATACTCTTACATGGTGGAATCAGCTGCAAGATGATCGATTAATATCAGGTAATAATTATATCCGCAGCTGGACTTTGATGAAGCAAGTCATGAGGCGCTGTTTTGTTCCATCATACTATGAGAGGCAAGTGTACAAGAGATTGCAGGGGCTCACTCAAGGTTCCCGCACTATTGAGGAGTACTATAAAGAGATGGAGGTGCTGCTAATTCGGACAAGAACCAGTGAAAGTGATGAGGCGAAGATGGCGAGGTTTTTACATGGGCTGAATGATGAAATATCAGATTTTGTGGAGATGTTTCCTTATGATACATTACAAGATTTGGTACATCAAGCTATAAGAGTTGAGAAGAAGAATATGCGTAATGATCGTACTCGTGCTTTCCAAGGCCGCACCAGCACACGCTCATGGCAGCGAGCACAACAGCCATATGGTTCTCAGTTTGAGGGTGCACCACCTAGACACCCACATACCTCGACGGCTTCCTCACCTGCTATTCGCAATCAAGATAAGAGGTCATCAGCTACAGCAGGCGTATCCTCCGCTCCACCTCCAGAAAAGAGTTCTACACGCAGCAGCGACATTCAATGCCACAAGTGCAAAGGAAGAGGTCATATTTCTTCGGAATGTCCAAGCAAAAGAACTATGATCATCAATGAACGAGGTGAATGGGAGTCTGAAAGTGACCCTGAAGGTGGACATGATGAAGTGGAAGAGGAGCAAGGTTGGGAAGTAGGAGGAACTATTTTATCTCATGAGGAACTTGATGGAGAAGCGTTGGTTGTATGTCGTTCACTCAACGCCCAGGTTGTGGAGGAGGAAAAGGGGCAGCAGCATAATCTTTTCCACACCCGTTGCCTTATAAACTCAAAGATATGTCGAGTGATTGTTGATAGTGGCAGCTGCAACAATATTGTAAGCACGGAGATGGTCGAGAAGCTTCAATTGCAAACAAAACGTCACCCACACCCATATCGCATGCAATCGTTGAATGATTGTGGTGCAATTAAGGTGATTAGCAGCGTGCAAATACCAATTTCAGTTGGGACATATCAAGATGATGTTGAGTCTGATGTGGTGCCGATGCACGCTTGTCACTTGCTTCTTGGACGACCGTGGTTGCATTTGTGATGTGCAAATCAGCGGGCGCGAGAATCGCTTATGTTTTGTCCATAAAGGAGAAACACTACTAGGAAAAGGGCTATAGCTGATATGGACATTAATGGCGCACCATGTATGTGGTGCGCCACTGCTATATAGCAGTGTCGCACCAGATACAGGTGCGCCATTAGTGTCCTCATTACTAATGGCGCACCACACGCTCTGTGCGCCACTACTGGCAATTTTTTTTTACTTTTTTTCAAAAGTAGTAATGGCGCACCAGGGTGAAGTGCGTCATTACTAGTTCAAACTAGTAATGGCGCACCACAACCACGGTGCACCAGTACTGACAATTATATATATATATATACATATATATATATATATATTGCAAAACTAGTAATGGCGCATCACTAACTGGTGCGCCATTAGTAACCAGAGTTACTAATGGCGCATGTTTGGGTGGTGCGCCATTAGTAACCTGAGACCAGCTAGATATTTTGGACAGCCACCTACCACACTCACTTTCCCCACTTCATTCTCTCCACCTCCTCCCCCAAGCTTGTCTCGGCTGCCTCCTCCTCCTCACCTCATTTGCACCATAGATTCACCCAAATTTAGTGGTTAAATTACCTTTTTTATAGGTAAGTAAGGGGAAAGCTTTCTTTATGTTGTAGATCTACTTTTTTCTCCCTCCAACAACGTGCACATGCACTTTTCATGGCCTAGCTAGATTTACGTATGTTTGTGGTGTTGCATATGTTTATGGTGTTGCATATATGTTTGTGTTTGCAGGTACCGGTATTTGAAATGCGATAGTTGCCAATATTTTGCCGGAATATTGATTCATTTTCGTTTCGGCGAGAATTTGGCACTATGCATTCTTTTTGGTCCTATTTTTAGGCAAAGTCATGCCAAATTTTTTCTTGGTTCTAAAGTATCGTTTTGCTCTACCCTGCAGGCGACCATGGTCCGCACGATGACCGAAGGCATCGTGAATAGGTTTTTGAGCTCCGCGAAGGCCGAGATGCTTCAAAAGAACGAGACGGAGATAAAATGTCCGTGCCGAAGATGCAAGCTGAAGAGCCTTATTGCGGACCCGGATTCCGGGCAGGTGCGGGCCCACCTGCTCTTGCGTGGTTTCATGGATGGCTATCGGTGGCAAGGTGATGAAGATGACTATGAAGTCGTCCATGGGGGGCGGGCAAGAAATGAGGAAGGGCAGCAAGACAACCACCGCGGCGAGGGCGGGCGAGAAGACGAAGAATCTCCAGGACATGATCACGACGGTGATGCTGTACACAGTCATCATGTAGAAGATGCAGGACGTGATGATGAGGAAGATCAAGACGAAGGGCACGATCATGAAGATGAAGATGCCGAAGCAGACGACGATGGACCATCGATGGGCTGGGTGCAGGACCCTCATATTCAAGAGCTGCTTCTCAAGCAGACGGATAACGCAAGAGCTGCCGCCCGAGAGAAAGCCAAGTTGGATCAACTGGAGATAGACGCGGTTACTCCATTGTATGAAGGATGCAGGCCCGAGGATACCCGCCTGAAAGTAACGCTCATGGCTCTGGAGATGAAGGTAAAACACAAAATGACCGACGCATGCTTCGACGAGAACATGTCATTCTGGCACGAACGTCTTCCCAAGGGGAACAAGTGCCCGACCAGTTTCGAGGAGGCGAAGAAAATCGTGTGTCCTCTGGATTTACCACACGTGAAATACCATGTGTGCATGAACAATTGCATCATTTATCGGGACGAGCACGCGGAGTCTACCATATGTCCGGTGTGCGGCGTCACTCGATACAAGAAGAGGAAGAAAGCTCCTCGAAAAGTGGTGTGGTCCTTTCCGATCACTCCTCGTCTGCAACGGTATTTCGCGGACCCTAAGCTAGCAAAGCTCCTGCGTTGGCATGCGGATAGGGAGGAGAAGAAGCGAGAAGATGACGGAAATGATCCGGAGATAAATAAAAAAGACAAGATGCTGAGTCACCCTAAGGATGCGAGCCAGTGGCAAGCGTTGAACTTCGAACACCCAGAATTTGGGGACGATCCAAGGAACATCGTGCTGGGCGCGAGCACCGATGGAGTCAATCCGTTTGGCAGCTAGAGAAGCACACATAGCACCTGGCCTGTGTTTGTGTGGATGTACAACCTTCCCCCTGGTTGTGCATGAAGAGGAAGTACATTCACATGAGTATGCTAATTGAAGAGCCGAAACAACCAGGGAACGACATCAATCTGTATCTGGGGCTGCTGAAAGAGGAGCTAGACGCGTTGTGGAAAACGCCAGCCAATACGTGGGACGCCGCAGAGAAAGAATATTTCCCTATGAGAGCCGCACTGCTCACGACGGTGCACGACTATCTCGGTTACGGATATCTCGCGGGGCAGGTGGTCCACGGATTTTCTGGATGAGTCAGGTGGATGACACAACGTCTCGCCAGCTAGATAGAGATCCCGGGTCTTTGAAAACCGTGTTCATGGGACATCGAAGGTGGCTTCGCGACGATGACCCATGGAGAAAACGCAAGGATCTGTTCGATGGTGAAACCAAACCCCGAAGACGCCCGCGTATGAGGAGCGGCGAGGAAATAGACGAGCTGTTGAAAAATTGGAAAGATTGCCCACTGCCGGGAAAGAAGCAAAAGGCGCCAGAGCCGGGAAAGAAGCGAAAGGCGCGAGAGCCGCTGCTGAAGGTATGGAAAACGAGGTCTGTTTTCTGGGATTTGCCGTACTGGAAGATCCACCGTGTGCCTCACAGCCTTGATGTCATGCATATCACGAAGAACGTGTGCGAGAGTCTGCTTGGTACCCTGCTCAACATGCCAGAGAGGACCAAAGATGGGCCGAAAGCAAGGGCAGACTTGAAATCAATGGGCATCAGGGAGGAGCTTCATGCTAATGATGATGATGATGATGATGATGATGAGGCGAAGCAGGACACGGAAAGTTGTCGCAAAGGCAAAAAGGCCAAGAAGACCGGAAATGACTACCCTCCCGCGTGCTTCACTCTAAGTCAGGAGGAGATTGAGCAGTTTTTCACCGGCCTCGTAGGAGTAAAACTTCCTTACGGTTACGCGGGGAAGATAAGCAGATACCTAGACTCAGCGAAGCAGAAGTTCAGCGGGATGAAGTCTCACGACTGTCGCGTGCTGATGACGCAGATACTTCCAGTTGCAATCCGTGGGATCATGGACGCGCACGTCCGTGAAACTCTATTTGGCCTATGCAACTTTTTCGACGTCATCTCTCGGAAGTCGGTTGGCGTGAGGCAACTCAGAAGGCTACAGGAAGAGATCGTGGTGATACTATCCGAGCTTGAGATGTACTTCCCGCCCGCATTCTTCGATGTTATGGTGCATCTGCTGGTCCATATCATGGAGGATATCATCCAACTCGGGCCGACGTTCCTGCACAGCATGATGCCGTTCGAAAGGATGAATGGTGTCATCAAAGGATACGTTTGCAACATGTCACGTCCTGAGGGAAGCATAGCTAGGGGATTTTTGACCGAAGGGTGCATCTCCTACTGCACGAATTATCTAGGCATCGAGAACCCCGTTGGTCTGCCCGTCAACAGGCACCTCGGCAGGCTCGCTGGATGGGGTCACCGCGAGGGTCGCCGCGAAATGCATGTCGACTTCGAGGGTCGACTTGCCGACTTTGAAAGAGCAAACCTAGTCGCGCTACAACACATAGACGTGGTCGATCCTTGGGTGGTAGAGCACAAAACCTTTATTGAGAAGACGTACAATGACCGAGGCCAACAGAGGACAGACGGAGATATAATCAAAGAGCACAACTCATGTTTCACGCGTTGGTTCAAGGAGAAGCTTCTATCATACCCTTTACATGTGGATTCTTCCGCGGAAGAAAAACTCATATTCGCCTTGTCACAGGGCGCCGAGCACAACCTGATGACCTATGAGGCGTACGATATCAACGGCTACACATTCTACACCGAGGACAAGGACATGAAGAGCGATGGTTATCAGAACTCCGGGGTAACGATGGAATCCTACACCGGTAACGACAAGGACAGATACTACGGAAGGATCGAGGAAATCTGGGAGCTGAGCTATGCTGGAGAGAAGGTCCCGATGTTCCGTGTTAGATGGGCCAAGAGCGTCATAAAAGAAGACCGGTATTTCACCACCATGGTTATACCCGAAGCCAAATCCAAGACCGCGGGCGCAAACGTCATCGCGAAAAATGAGCCATGGGTACTGGCTTCCCAAGTGGACCAATGCTTCTTCATTACCGACCCGTCAAAGCCCAGTCGTGTTGTCGTGAGGAGAGGCAAAAGGAAGATCATCGGAATGGATGGAGTCGCCAATGAGCAAGACTTCGACAAGTACGGCGACCCGAAGATGGAACATGACGACGACGATGAAGTGCCGTACACCACAAGAAGAAGCAGGACCACCCTACCTAAAGGACGTCCGTTCAACAGAAGAACTCCATTTGCGAAAAAGAAGGGCAAGAAGATTGTGAAAAGATAGCTAGCTAAGATCGATTGTATTTAAATCGTAGTCTTCATTTCTCGATTGTATTTCGACATTTTGAAATGATATTTCTTCTGTTCTAGTCCTCATGAATATTGAATTTGTTAATATTTTTTGAACTCATGAATATTTTTAAATTTCATGGGCACTTTTTGAATTCATGAATATTTTTTCAAATTTGATGATATTTTTTCATATTCATAAATGTTTTACCAATTCACAAATGAGTGCAACTAAAAATACAAAAAAAATATTGATGATATTTTTAAATAACAAATTTGAACAACTCAAGGCACAAGTGGCGCGGATTCCAGAGATGGTCGAAGAGCAAGTGCAATACCAACTGGGAGCGATGATCACCGCCATTATACCTACCTTGGTTTTTGGGCTGCAGGCGTGGGTGGCGGGCGGCCAACAAGGGCCGGCCCTGATTCCCAGCTTCACGGGCAGCAACTCGCGCAACGCGCCGGCGGCACCATTGGTGTCTCCCGCGGCGGCGCCATTGGTGTCTCCGGCGGAGGCGGTATTGGTGTCTCCCGTGGCGGCGCCGGCATTGCAGCTTAATGCACCCGGGTGTGGGAAGAATACGCTGGCCGGCACCTCGGCAGCAAGCGGCCCCTCCGTCAATTGCACGCCCGCCGTTGGCGGTGCCTCGACATTAGCCGAGCTCGACACCATCACGGTAACTAATTAAGCCTCTCAGCCGATGAATTCATCTCCTTGCCTTTGACTGGGCATCCCTGATGCCCTACATGTTTTCGCAGGGCGCCGCCGACGTTCCGTGCACTCTCCTGCACTTCGTGAATGACGAGTTGGTCGATGTCGCCAAGGGCAGAATCGTTCAACCGGGCAGCCGCGTGTTCCACGGTAATCCGATGCCACCCACCGTTTATAGGGTTCAACTGGTTCGGGTGCTGCCGGGCTTCGACGACATGTTACCTCCGTATCGACCCCATGGGGCCGACGAAGATGATGTGATGACCCTCAGCGCCTGCATAAGTTGGCCCATGCTTTGGCCGAAGAGCCAGATTCGTTTGGGGGCGGGGGACACCACCCCACAGACAACACCGCCAGTCATGCCGGCGCCAAGCCATGGCAAGACCCCCGCAACGCTACCGGACATTCCGGACGTGCATATGGCACAGGATCCGGACGACGACGACGACGGTACATTTACCAACGTCGATAAGTACTTCAACGAACATGGGGACGATGACGTATTCTTGGGGCCTCCTTCTCAAGAACCCTACCCTGCGAAAGACGATCGCGATCTAGCTGGTACCCCGGAGAAACCCAATTGCAACAGGCGTCGTCTGGCGTTCAGTTCTTAGGAGACGCCTCCAGCTGCCGCCTTCACCGAGCCTCAGATAGCCGAGGTGTGAAATATTATCAGCCCCAACACACTCAAGAAGGCGGTCTCTGAGCAGAACTCGATCCCATTACAGCAGAAGAAGAAGGGACGGAAAAGAAAGACTAACAAGGGTGCGAGCCAGCCGTCACCGAGTACGATCCGTGCTCAGGACGGTCCACCTTCACCTAAGGATATCTCGAGGAGGGTGCATGTGGCTGGTAGGCCGATGCTACCGACTAATCTGCTCAATGCTGCAACCGGTGCTATGCGGAGTTGCATGACAGTGTTCTTTCTTTGGAGAAGTGGCGTCTCTCCGAGAATGATGTGGCATACCCGGTTTTCGTGGCCAAGGTGCCAGAGGGCAAGGGCTTTGTGGATAGCGCCATCGGGGGTACGATCGTCCTGCGGTTTGATGACATCTTCGCTATGTTTAACCTTCATCCGCTGCACTGCACCTTCGTTCGGCTATTTTCGCTGAGTATGGAGATGCGGATCATTAGAGACAAGACCCCAGACATCGTGATAGTCGACCCCTTCTACATGCGTGCCAAGATCTTGGGCAGCGCTGGGGACCGACAAGTCGTGAGTTCATACCTCGAAGGCGTCATTCTAGCAAACCCTGATAAGGATAACTTCCTCGTGCCTTACTTTCCCGAGTAAGTCATCCCCTCACCGCCCCGTAACATATGATTTCATAGATTTCGATCCTTCTTTTTTTTCTAACATTCCGTGTTTTGTGCAGTGACACACATTGCACACTCATCCTCTTAAGCCCGAAAGATTCCATGGCCACGTATTTCGACTCGGACCGTCAGTCGAAGAAAGACTACACAAATATCAAGAAAGTTCTTGATGATGTGCTCCCCGGCTACGCCAGATCTGGAGGCACCTTCAGCAGGCCAGTTCATAGGTACGGCAAGCACGTGTTCACCCACAATATGACCTTCCCCTGCGTCAACAGCCGTCTGGCGGTCAGAAGGATACCTACTACGCCCTCCTTCACATGCGGGCGATCGTACGGGACCATAATCACCTTCTGCTACCAAATAATCTCATAGATTGGGCCGCAAGCTTGTCGGCAATCCAGGACGCAGACATCAGACAAGAATTCTTTCGCATTCTGTCGGAGTTTGCGGAAATCATCCATGAAGATGTCCTTCGTATCTCGGGGCAGTTCTACCTCAGATATCAACCGTCCAACAGTGAGATAGAAACAACGCTACAAATGCAGGCTGACAACGCCCGCGATTTCATGACCATCACGACAGACGGCGACTTCATCCATGCTCCGGTCCCTCAGTGGAGTCGAAAGTAGTGATGCTATGTAGTTCTGAAATATCGATTAGCTCATGTTGTAATTAAACTTTAATGAACTTGTATGTCTCTTTGGTTTGGACAGTCGCTCAACTTATATGTAATCGATGCTATTTATTAGTAGGACCATGAATCGTGCTATTAATATCTTGCTTTTCTCTTCCGATCCTTTTGTTGCATACTTATATATTGCTTATGTATTGTCTGTGAATTGCTACTAACGTTTTCGTGTACAAGGGTAAGGTTCCCGGAGTCTACGACGACTGGGAGGAGTGTCGGAGACAGGTTCACCGTTTCAGCGGTAACAGTTACAAAGGGTACACCACTAGGGCGGAGGCGGAAGCTAGATACGCGCGGTATCTAGCGGGAGAGAGGAGGGAGCGGAGGAGGAACCGAATGAAGACCAGTTACATCGCGATGATGCTCATCGTGATGACCGTAGCTCTCTTCTATGTGATGGTAGTTTAGATGATCGATATCGACTTGTAATGTGAAGACAAACTCGCTAATCGCGGTCTCGAGACTTCTAATGTTCTAACCTTGTTCGGTATTTTGAATTCGGAGACTAGCTAATATGATGAATTGTATTCGGAGACTAATCTTCTATTGTATTCGATGAATCTGCTATTTATATGTTTTGCTGTCTATATTCTGTGCAGTAATATATTTTGTAACCTGTGCAAATATCAGAAAAAAAAAATAATTCCTAATATTCATACTAGTGGCGCACCATACAGCACATTAGTGGCGCACTGCTATAAAAAATACCAGTGGCGCATTATCTGTTAGTGCGCCATTAGTAACCCAGAGCACAAGGTAAATATGGCCCCCTGGGAGGCATACTAATGGCGCACCAAGTGACATACTAATGGCGCACTGCCTGGTGCGCCACTACTGTCTGGTATACTAATGGCGCACCAGGGGTGCGCCATTAGTATTAGTTACTAATGGCGTGATGATAGTGGCGCACCTGTAGTGCGCCATTAATGGCCAAAACAGGTGCGCCACTAACATGCCTTTTCCTAGTAGTGAAAAGTTCACTTGGCTGCCCATGACACCCGAGGAAGTCTATCTTGATGGGATGAAAAGAAAATGAAAGAAAAAGGGAGAGAGTGATCATACACAACGAGTGATCCACCAACATAGTGAGGGAGTGTTTCCACAGCCAAATATGACCAAGCCCCGGGAAAAACAGGGATTAGTTATGATGACTAGGAAAAGGGATATGCGGGAATTGAGGGAACCTAATACTCCATTCTTTGTACTCGTTTACAAGGAAACTTTATTGGCTGCTAACGATTTACCCTCAACTCCTCCTAGTATTGTTTTTGATCTTTTGCAGGAGTATGCAGATGTGTTTCCCAAGGAGGTACCACCTGGGTTGCCACCGAAGCGGGGCATTGAGCACCAAATCGACTTGGTTCCGGGCGCCCCACTACCAAACCGACCACCGTACCGAGCAAACCCAGAGGAGACGAAGGAAATTCAGAGGCAAGTAGAAGATCTTCTTAAGAGAGGGTATGTAAGGGAAAGTCTTTCTCCTTGTGCTGTTCCTATACTTTTAGTTCCAAAGAAAGATGGTACCATGCGCATGTGCACTCATTGTAGATCCATTAACAACATAAATGTGAGATATCGGCACCCTATTCCTAGGCTCGATGACATGCTTGATGAACTTTGTGGCTCCACCATATTTTCCAAAATTGATTTACGAAGTGGTTACCACCAAATAAGAATGAAAGAGGGTGACGAATGGAAAACTGCATTTAAGACAAAATTTGGCTTGTATGAATGGTTGGTTATGCCTTTTGAATTAATGAATGCACCTAGTACTTTCATGAGATTGATGAATCATGTGATTAGATCCTTCATTGGCAAGTTTGTAGTGGTATACTTTGATGACATATTGATTTATAGCAAAACTTTGGAGGATCATGTTGGACATATAAAATGTGTGCTTGCTGTCCTACTGGAGGAAAAGTTGTATGCTAACGTGGAAAAGTGCACATTTTGCACAAACAAGGTTGTGTTTCTTGGCTTTGTTGTTTCAGCAAAAGGTGTGGAGGTCGATGAAGAGAAGATCAAGTCTATTCGTGAGTGGATGCCTCCACAAAATGTGAGCCAAGTACGTAGCTTCCTCAGACTTGCAGGTTTCTACCGTCGGTCCGTGAAGGATTCCAGCACCATTGCTACACCCATGAATGAGTTAACGAAGAAAGACACTCCATTCCAATGGGGTGATGCCCAAGACAAGTCCTTTCAAGAACCGAAGATGAGATTGACATCAGCCCCATTGCCTTCACTTCCTGATTTTGGTAAGACATTTGATATTGAATGTGATGCAAGTGGTGTTGGCATTGGTGGAGTTCTAATGCAAGAAGTTAAACCCATTGCCTACTTTAGCGAGAAGCTTAATGGTCCAACTCTTAATTATTCTGTCTATGACAAAGAATTGTATGCACTTGTTCGATCTCTGGAAACATGGCAGCATTACTTGTGGCCAAAAGAGTTTGTAATACATTCTCACCATCAATCTTTAAAACATCTAAAGGACAAACTCAAAATGAACCGTAGACATGCAAAATGGAGTGAGTTCATAAAGTACTTTCCTTATATTGTCAAGTGCAAGAAGCGAAGGATAACGTTGTTGCTGACGCATTGTCTAGGCGTCACATTTTACTTTCCCAACTTGATGTTAAAATCCTATTGTATGCTAACGACTCATACTTTGCTGAACCATTTTCAAAGTGTAACAAGGGAAAGGGATGGGAGAAGTTTCACTTGCATGATGGATTTCTATTTCGAGCTAACAAATTGTGCATCCCAGATTGTTCTGTTCGTTTGTTGTTCTTGCAGGAGGCTCACGCTGGTGGTCTCATGGGACATTTTGGAGCCAAGAAAACTGAAAGTGTACTCGTCGATCACTTCTTTTGGCCGCGAATGAGATGTGACGTGGAACGCTGTGTGATGAGATGCGAGATTTGTCACAAAGCTAAGTCCCACTTGAATCCTCATGGTTTATATACTCCTCTATCTATTCCGAATACTCCGTGGGAAGATATTTCTATGGATTTTGTTCTTGGTTTACCATGGACTAAGAGGGGGAGTGACTCGGTGTTTGTGGTAGTTGATCTTTTTAGCAATACATTTTATCCCATATCATAAGAGCGATGATGCTTCACACATTGCTGATCTGTTTTTCAGGGAAATTGTGCGGCTACATGGAGTACCACGCACGATTGTGTCGGACCATGACACCAAATTTCTGAGCTACTTTTGGAAGACCCCGTGGGGAAAACTTGGCACCAAGCTCCTATTTTCCACGACATGCCACCCACAAACTGATGGACAGACTAAAGTTGTCAACCGAACGTTGTCGATGATGCTACGAGCAGTCCTCAAGAAGAATTTGAAGATGCGGGAAGAGTGTCTACCTCATGTGGAGTTCGCGTATAACAGGGCGGTACATTCGACCACTAAATTTTGCCCATTTGAACTTGTTTATGGATTCAAACATATTGCTCCCATCGATCTTTTGCCTTTGCCACTACAGGAACGAACCAGCCTTGATGCAAGTAAGCATGCTGATTTCGTCAAGAAACTTCATGCCCAGGCAAAGGAGAACATTGAGAAAATGACTGAACAATATACGAAGCGGGTAAACAAGACCAGGAAGAAGCTGGTGTTCCAGCAAGGCGATTTGGTATGGGTACACCTTCGGAAGGACCGTTTTCCTGAGCAACGCAAGTGCAAGCTGCAGCCACGCGGTGATGGATAATTTGCGGTGCTCGAAAGGATCAACAACAATGCTTACAAGATCGATCTTCCAGAAGAATATGGTGTTAGCCCAACCTTCAATGTCTTTGATCTTTCCCCATACTTTGGGTCTTTAGAGTCGAGGATGACTCCTTCTCAAGAGGGGGAGGATGATGAGGACATCCCAACCATGGGCACCACACCACCAATCATCAACGGTCCAATCACAAGAAGCCGCGCAATGCAAATAAATGATCAGGTGAACGCTAACTTAAGTATATCATTTTACCTTGAAAACATGGTTCTGGCTTCACCTCATTTGTTGTTGGTTGAACTCAGGTGCGATATCAAAGAAGGCCAAACACATTTCAGTCCATGCAAAACTATGTTTTATGGTGAAGAAACAAAGTTAGGAATTCATGAAGAATGAGTTGTCTGCTGAAGAAACATTGTTCCAATTCCGACGAAACAATGTTTTGCACGAGTTTGGATACCAACTTGCGGAAGGTTCCCAGAACTCGAGTTTGCTGCTGAAGGAAACATTGTTCGACTCCAGTGAACAATGTTTGGTCGGAACTGCCAACCACCTCCAACGAGAGTATTCCAGAAGCTACCTCATTAAGTCTCTAAGCCATTTAGTCAAAACAAAGCTGGTTCTCTTTCACACCTATCCAGGGGGGTTGTCCCGATTATAAATAGGCTAGCTCTTCCCTTCGTTGGGGACTTTTCCATTTCTATCAAAGACCAAAGACATAGACTCCTCCTGAGATTGGAGAGCTCTTGTTATCCTTATTCTCGTGATTCCTTGAGAAATTGCTCCTAATTCGTGCTTCACGACTAGATCGTGTTGTGTGAGTTAGAGTTCGTGGTTTCCCTTGCGGATTGCACCTATCCCATGCTCCATGACTTGAGCGCGGTTGTGTGGGGCAGTTGCGGGTTGTGGATCGGCGAATGTTCGGATTGCAAGCTTCGGTAAGCATCCTCCTCGTCGGGTCATAATCTCTTATTTTCCTTTTTCCGGCTGCTTGCAGCTAGTTATCCCCACCCATTTATCGATCCTACGCCGTGAAGATCGGACCTCCCCTTGTACTCCCTCTTCTCCGAAGACGGGGTCACATTAGGTTGAAGGCCATATATTAAATAAATCAACCTTTACAATAACTACCTTACAAGAAGAATAAATTACAAGCAAGTCCTTGAAAATATTAGCACCGTCTTCCTTTTGCATCGATCGGTGGTTTGGCATGAGCCGTCGCCGCCTCTGCCCCCGTAGTGGAGTAACCTTGTTGAAACCTAGGAGCTTCTAGAAGAAGTGGTCGTGGATTCATAGATGTGGATCAGAATGCGTCGACTACTGCAAGCTCGATAGATATGTTGGAAATATGCCCTAGAGGCAATAATAAATTGGTTATTATTATATTTCCTTGTTCATGATAATCGTTTATTATCCATGCTAGAATTGTATTGATAGGAAACTCAGATACATGTGTGGATACATAGACAACACCATGTCCCTAGTAAGCCTCTAATTGACTAGCTCGTTGATCAATAGATGGTTACGGTTTCCTGACCATGGACATTGGATGTCGTTGATAACGGGATCACATCATTAGGAGAATGATGTGATGGACAAGACCCAATCCTAAGCCTAGCACAAGATCATGTAGTTCGTTTGCTAAGAGCTTTTCTAATGTCAAGTATCATTTCCTTAGACCATGAGATTGTGCAACTCCCGGATACCGTAGGAATGCTTTGGGTGTACCAAACGTCACAACGTAACTGGGTGGCTATAAAGGTGCACTACAGGCATCTCCGAAAGTGTCTGTTGGGTTGGCACGAATCGAGACTGGGATTTGTCACTCCGTGTAAACGGAGAGGTATCTCTGGGCCCACTCGGTAGGACATCATCATAATGTGCACAATGTGACCAAGGAGTTGATCACGGGATGATGTGTTACGGAACGAGTAAAGAGACTTGCCGGTAACGAGATTGAACAAGGTATCGGGATACCGACGATCGAATCTCGGGCAAGTAACATACCGATAGACAAAGGGAATTGAATACGGGATTGATTGAATCCCCGACATCGTGGTTCATCCGATGAGATCATCGTGGAACATGTGGGAGCCAACATGGGTATCCAGATCCCGCTGTTGGTTATTGGCCGGAGAACGTCTCGGCCATGTCTGCATGGTTCCCGAACCCGTAGGGTCTACACACTTAAGGTTCGATGACGCTAGGGTTATAGGGAATAGATATACGTGGTTACCGAATGTTGTTCGGAGTCCCGGATGAGATCCCGGACGTCACGAGGAGTTCCGGAATGGTCGGAGGTAAAGATTTATATATGGAAGTCCTGTTTTGGTCACCGGAAAAGTTTCGGGTGCTATCGGTAACGTACCGGGACCACCGGGAGGGTCCCGGGGGTCCACCAGGTGGGGCCACCGGCCCCAGAGGGCTGCGTGGGCCAAGCGTGGGCCAAGAGGTGGGCTGGTGCGCCTCCCACAAGAGGCCCAGGGCGCAGGAAGGGGGGAAGGGGGAAACCCTAGGCTCAGATGGGCCTAAGGCCCATCTAGTGGGGCGCCCCCCTCTCTCCCCCCTTTGGCCGCACCCCTTGGGGGGGGGAACCCTAGATGGGGGCGCAGCCCCTCCCCCTCCCCTATATATACTTGAGGTTTTGGGGCTGCCATACACACGAGACTTCTTCTCTCTTGGCGCAGCCCTACCCCTCTCCCTCCTCCTCTCCCGTGGTGCTTGGCGAAGCCCTGCAGGATTGCCACGCTCCTCCATCACCACCACGCCGTCGTGCTGCTGCTGGACGGAGTCTTCCCCAACCTCTCCCTCTCTCCTTGCTGGATCAAGGCGTGGGAGACGTCACCGGGCTGCACGTGTGTTGAACGCGGAGGCGCCGTGGTTCGGCGCTTAGATCGGAATCAACCGCGATCTGAATCGCTACGAGTACGACTCCTTCATCCGCGTTCTTGCAACGCTTCCGCATCGCGATCTACAATGGTATGTAGATGCACTCCCCTTCCCCTCGTTGCTAGATTACTCCATAGATTGATCTTGGTGATGCGTAGAAAATTTTGAATTTCTGCTACGTTCCCCAACAAGATAGCCATCTTGGTGAAGCCAATATCGAAGAGGCCCAGAAGACAATCCTAACTCCGACCAGGTAAGTGAGGGGGGGGGGGGACTTCAGAAGTTACTCGACGAAGCCATATCTAGCTGAGTTTCACCAGACGGGGATGGAACTAGGGAATAAAACACACCACAATGCCATCCCTCGTGTAGGATGCCAATAACCCACAAGTGTAGGGGATCAATTGTATATTTTTTTGGTAAGTAGAGTGTTAAGCCCAGCAAGGAGCAGAAGGAACTAGTGCATGCAAATTAGCTACGATCATTGGAAGTGCTGGAAAGATTGGTTGTTGTTTGTTTAAATTATTGAACGTTATAATAATTTAAACTACAAGAAAAGTAAAGAGAGTGTGGTAAGTGGATCAATTTTTAGTTGTGCTAAGGAAAAACCGTTTGTGTTTTCATATATACTAAATCATTCTCGACCGGAAGATCACCTAGTTGTTGTTATTCACAATCCTTTACAATAACTTTTGTAGCTTGATAATGATTGTGTGGATAAAACATTAAGACCTAAGTTGATGTGCTGCCAATCCATGTACTCACACATACTTCTGATTATACGCTAAGCCACAACATCCATAAATAGTGCAAACAATTAAGATAAGCATCTAACTATAGCATTAGAATCTAAGGCCTATCCATTTCCTCATGCCATAACTTATATTTTTTTAGAATTTTAGAATTTTGGTCAAAATTCTGGAAGTTTAAATTAAGATCAATAGAATATGAGAAGTACGACTAAATCACCAAGGAAGGCAAACTGGCAAAGGAACGACACACACAAGAAAAGTGAGGAAATCTGTATGTCTCATGGATGAGTAATTTTAACATGCTCCCTCGTATCTTCTCTTTTCACATGGGAGGTAAGAAGGTAAGAGTAAATCATACCACTATTTAATGAAATCAATGGCTCAGATCTATTATGTACTCTTACCTCTCATAGAAAAAGGAGAGGTAAGAGAGACCATGCTAAAATTTGCCCTCATGGATGGTCTGGTCACAGAACAAGCGAGCTGCACAAGGGAAACATTTTTTTATAAGGGGCATTTCATTGAATTGAATTATTGAGATGATACAATCGCATCGAAAGAAGGCCCGGCCTCTACATAGCTAGATGCACACATCCACAAGTCCAAAGGTCTAAAAACTAAAAAAGCGAAATACAACAAAGTTTAGTACAGCCTATGACGTGGCAGATCCTATTCGGAGATCACACCATCATCCATGGGGGTAGATAACCTCCCTGACCGTACGCTCCAGCCATGTAGACGCCATCATAAAAAGGCCCCTGTCCTCCGACCTCTACAGGATAGACCAAGTATGGAGCCATCGCGTACATATATGAATAACCTGCATAGGAGATGAAACACACTTATTATTGAAAACCACATCATTCCTGGTAAGCCACAATGCCCAGCATAAGGCAGCCGCCCCCGCAATAATGTGTGCAGAAAATTGTTTATCGATTCCCCGCAACCAGTTGCCGAACATGTTACATGCACTACGTGGGGGGTATAAGTTTGAAGCTACTTGAACTATGGCCCAAACTGTCCGAACAAACTTACACTCAAAAAATAAGTGTTTAATAAAGTCGTTATGTTGGCAAAAGACACATTGCTTGCTACCCTCCCAGGTGCGTCGTGCCAAATTATTTCTAGTTAAGATGACCCCACTATTTAGTAACCAGAAGAATATCTTCACCCTTAGAGGAATCTTGAGCTTCCACAATTTTCTGTTATCAACCGGAACCTCACTATGAACCATTGCATCATACATGGACTTGTGTGAAAACTTGCCATTCTGATGCAACTTCCATCGGAAGATATCCGGTTCACCTGGCAGCTGAATAGCCTCCAGACGCATGAGTAATTAATTCCATGCTGCCAGGCGAGGTCCTAAAAGATCCCTACGGAAAGAAATAAATAGGGTTTTCTTGTCCCAAAACTTGTTTGATCATGACAAAGTTATGTCTTACAATCCTGTACAAGCTAGGGTATTGCACCATGAGAGGGATGGTCCCTAGCCAGGTGTCTTCCCAGAATCGAACCTGAGAACCGTCCCTAACTGAGAATGTTCCAAATTGGAAAAAGAATTCCTTGTCCTTCATTACCCCATTCCAAAAATGTGAATCACCAGGTTTCCAATAGACTTGAGAAATAGCATTGGATCCCACTTACTTACTACGAATGATTTCCTGCCATACTTCATTCTCAGTGAGTAGTTTTACACCCATTTGCTGAGAAGAGCGATGTTTTTAATCTCAAGGTCTTGAATTCCAAGTCCCCCTTGACTTTTAGGTCGACATAATACATTCCACCTAGCCAGTCGATATTTCTTGGATTCGTTATCACACTGCCAAAAAAATCTAGATCTAAAGTAATCGAGACGCTGAAGAACCCCTTTTGGGAGGTGAAAGAATGACAAGAGCTTCGCCTTCCAACTGGCTAGTCGCTTCTCAAGTCTCTCTTCCACATGCTTCCATTTAGCGATAGTTAAGCGCCGATAGTGTATGAGAATACCCATACCGAATCGGGAATTGCCCAAGCTGGCATCCAAAAATATCAGCATACGCAGGTGCGGATTTTGTAGCATCGCCGAAGCAAAATAGTTTACTCTTATGAAAATTAATTTTGAGACCAGAAAGTTCCTCAAAAGCACATAAAAGCAACTTGAGATTTCTTACTTTCTCTAGATCATGATCCAAGAACAAAATAGTGTCATCCGCGTAATCTTCTACCAAATGAGGAATGACACCGCTGACTTGACCGTCCAATAGCCCGCTCAACAAGGGTAGCTAACATGTCAGCCACTATGTTAAAAATAAATAGGGGATGCAGGGTCCCCTTGGCGAGCCCCTTCCTAGTCTGAAAATAGCTGCCAACATCATCATTAACCTTGATGGCCACACTACCTCTAGACACAAAACTCTCTACCCATCGACACCATTTTTGCGAAAACCCCTTCATGCATAAAGTTTGCAACAGAAATGGCCATTTAACTTTATCATAGGCTTTTTCTAAATCTATTTTAAAGATGACTCCATTCAAATTTTTATGATGAAGCTCGTGCACAGTTTCATGCAGCACAACAACTCCATCTAGTATGTTGCGTCCTTGCATAAATGCTGTTTGGGTGGGTTTGACAACATGGTCAGCCACCCCATTCAACCGATTAGTTAAGAACCTTCTTAAAGATTTTAAAACTTCGTTTAGGAGGCAAATCGGTCGATATTGTTGAATACGACTAGCCTCCTTAGACTTGGGCAGTAGGATAATGTCCCCAGAGTTTAAAAGAGAGATATCAAGGTCCTCAATATGCAGTTCATTAAATAACTGAACCAAGTCCGCCTTAATCACATCCTAAAAACATTGATAAATCTCTGCCGGAAAACCATCCGGTCCCAGAGCCTTGTTGTGTTCCATCTGAACCACCGCGGTTCGAATTTCCATAAAACCATCGCGATCTTGCCGCTGTTGTCCAATAACTCGCTCATCACACGCCTGGACCATCAAGTCGCCAGCAGTTTACTCAACACTATGCCGTGTCGTGTCGTGTGGAACGTGAGGACCAACGGATGCCAAGTTTCTTTCTCTCAACCACAGCGTGAGGCGGCTCAAGTCCAACGGTATGTGTGCCTGGTCTCTGTGTCTGCCATTGCCGTTCATTATCAAGTTGGCAATTCCAGGACAGTCTCACAGGTATGTACAAAAAGGATTGGCAAATTTTAACATGCTCCCTCTTACCCTTTCTTTTTACATATAAAGTAAAAATGTAAGAGGTAATCTGACCACTAATTAATGTGATCAACGGATCAGATCTACTATATGCTCTTACCTCTCATGTGAAAAGAGAGGGTAAAAGGAAGCATGCTAAAACTGCTCGGAAGGAAAGGAGTTCTCCAGTTAGTAGCTAGTGTGAATGCTAGCTAGTTATCCTTACGAATAAGAAAGTGGCTAGGTGTAAGTCGATGGAAAAGTTAATTTAGGTCAGCCGATTGTTTTCAGCCGTCCGATGCAAAACGAACAGCCGGATCCTTTCTTTAACCTCCCGATGCCTTCTTCTCCAAAACCGCTCAAGGACCACTGGCCGGACTGCCAGACACCACCACCCTTGGCCGGCGGCGCTCCCGCGCCAGCCTCGCCGCCCTACCCTCCCCTCAACCGCCTCCCACCACCCCAGCCATCGCCTAGCCCCGACAATGGCCAATGTCTTTGGCAAACTTTCATCACCCCCACACCCCTAAGATAGATAATGGGCTGACTGCCATCCTAAGATAGATAGTGGAGTCGTTTGCCACCCTAAAATAGACCTAGAGGGCTTTCTCCGGCAAGCTCCTTCTTCCCTCGGGTTGGTCCTTCATTCAAACGAAATTCAAATGACCCAATTCTAAATTCAGGCGACTTAGGAATTTTCCATGTTACCCAGCCTACTTGCGTGAGATCCATGTTACTCCAACATGGCACGTACGTAGGACTGGTAGGATTAGTGGTGAAGTCTAACTGATGGACTCTGAAGAAAATAGGAGACATATACCGGCGTACGGGTGTGCGGTCCGTTTCGGTGGTTCCTTCCTGCCGAAGAACACCACACTCACTCACATCACTGCTCATAGCATCTGCCTAATTGCCTCTGCACAGCCTCAGCTCTCTCTCTCTCTCTCTCTCTCTCTCTCTCTCTCTCTCTCTCTCTCTCTCTCTCGGAGTAGTAATGAATTTTGTTTTATTTTGGGTGTACTGTCTCCGTCCGCCATTAACCTCCACTGTTAAGTTCCCAAGTGGCCAAGTTCCTTATAATAATTACGAAGAAAGCGAGTGTCATATGTCCATGTTACTAACGCAGCTGGAGAGAGAGATGTTACTATGATGATGTAAGTGTCACAGGCGGGTAAATAAATAAGTTGATGCGGACGCGCTTCTGCTTTCTGCAACATGGAGCCAAAGCACACGAATCATTTTCATAGATTGAGTAGTCAGCAATCTTGATTTACAGACCGGCCAGGGTGCTAAGTCCTAACTAAGTTTCACAGTCGGGATGTGACGAGCTTTGAAGCTAGGAGATTACTCCTAGCAGGTTCAAGTCCATTTCAGCGTCAACCAATCCATCAATATGCACCATCAAGAAGTAGATGGGAGTGGGACACCTCACTCACTCACTCACAGTCCAACTGATCACCCCAAAGGCCAAGCCTTCTCCGGCTATAAGAACAGATCCATCCTCCCGCCACTCTCACACCAACACAGCAGATCGAGCGCCACCATCGCAGCAGGGATCAATATGGATTGCGGTACTGATGAGCGCCAATATGGCCATGGCGGTGACGGCGACGCGGCGGAGTGGAAGAAGGTGGCGGAGCTCAGGGAGTTCGTTGAGGCACAGGACCCCTCTGCCAAGGTACCGCAACATATATATCAACCGTCTCCTGATTCCTCCTCAATTTGTCGAACAACCACGTTCAATCACACCGCCGTGATCGACCAGTTCAATCACACACCACTCTGGATGCATAGTTAATTTATTTCCCGGAGAGGACGTACGGCTGGTTCATCGGTCTCTTGTTAGTCCATCTAACACTTCTATCTTTTTTTTACGGGAGATACTTCCAATCTATACATCATCTGTCAAGGCAGTACAAAAAAAACTACAAGTAAAGATTACATCCAGATTCATAAACCACCTAGCGATCTTGATAAATGCATCTCTCTGTCAATCATCCTCATATAACCTGCTTTCCAATCACGTATGTACACCTGGATGATGATCCATTTGTTCATCTATCACTATCGTTCGCGTGCAGGGGGAGGATGACTTCGCGCTGCGGCGGTTCCTGCGCGCCCGGGACCACAACATCAACAAGGCATCGGTGATGCTTCTCCGGTATCTTGCCTGGAAGCGTGTCACCAAGCCCCATGGCTTCATCTCCGACGACGAGGTGCGCGGCGAGATCGCAAAGGGAAGAGACCGCCACCAAGGTTTTGACCGTCTTGGTCGCCCCATGTCATATCTCTATGGTGGGCGCCACTTCCCTGTCCGGCGTGATCACGAAGATCTCAAGCGCTATGTGGTTTATGTTTTTGACAAAATCTGCACCAAGTATGTGCCCCACATAGATCGGCCAGTTTTGCATGCATTTAGTGTGCTAACTAGCTACTCCCTCTTATATTTCTTTACGGAGGGAGTAGCTAAAAGTTGATCGATCGTGTGGTTAACTGATCAGTTTTTCTGACTCGTTATAGGCTGCCGACAGGGCAGGAGAAGTTTGCGGCGGTGATAGACCTGAAGGGATGGGGGTATGCAAACTGCGACATCCGTGGGTACCTGGCAGGGCTGGACATCATGCAGAGCTATTACCCAGAGCGGCTGGGCCGCGTGTTCCTGATCCACGTGCCCTACCTATTCATGGCTGCGTGGAAGATTGTGTACCCCTTAATCGATGACAAGACCAAGAAGAAGTTTGTGTTCGTCGCTGATAGGGACCTTGACGCCACACTTCGAGACGCCATCGACGAGTCCCAGCTCCCTGAGGAGTACGGTGGCAAGCTCAAGCTCTAGGCCTACAACAGTTCACCATCGTCCAAGTCCATCTGATGATCAATCGATAGTGATGACCATGTGACATATGCAAATAAGGTTGCGGCGTCCGACGAGGCAGCCCGAGAGAGGCGACGATCCTTGCAAGTGTGGCAGATCGGCTCACCACTCAGCTACTTATTGTAATTTTTTTTTACAAAAAAATTGGTGACTCATATGTGCCCCGTTATATATGTTTTTTTTCCTGTAAGGCGGTTTTTTTCGATAAAGGACATTTCATTGAATAGATATATCGAGGTGATACAATCGCATCGAAAGAAAGCCCGGCCTCTGCATAGCTAGATGCACACAGCCAAAAAATTCCAGAATACCCTAAAAGCAAAAATAATTTGATACAATGTCAATCGAAAAAAAACATGTCCAGCATAAGGAGTGGCAGATCCTATCCGTAGGTCACACCGCCATCCATGGGGGTAGAAAACCTCCCTGGCCGTATGCTCCAGCCATGTAGACGCCATCATAAAAAGGTCTATGTCCTCCGGCCTCTGCAGGATAGACCAAGTACGGAGCCATCGTGTACACACATGAATAACCTGCATAGGAGATGAGACACATTTGTTATTAAAAATCACATCATTCCTGGTAAGCCACAGTGCCCAGCATAAGGCCGCCGCTCCCACAAGAATATGTGCAGAAAATTGTTTATCAATACCCCGCAACCAGTTACCGAACATGTTCCGTGCACTACGTGGTGGGTATAGATTCGAAGCTACTTGAACTATGGCCCAAACTGCCCGAGCGAACTTGCACTCAAAAAATAAGTGTTTAATAGACTCGTCATGTTGGCAAAAGACACATGTCTTGGAACCATGCCAGTTTCGTCGTGCCAGATTGTCTCTAGTTAGGATGACTCCTCTGTTAAGAAACCAGAGGAAAATCTTCACTCTTAGAGGGATTTTGAGCTTCCACAATTTCCTGTTATCAACTGGAACATCACAATGAACCATTGCATCATACATGGATTGTACTGAAAATTTGCCATTCTGATGCAAGTTCCATCGAAAAATGTCCGGCTCACCTGACAGTTGAATGTCCTCCAGGCGAGTGAGTAATTCATTCCATGCTGCCAGGCGAGGGCCAAAAAGGTCCCTACGGAAAGAAATATCAGGGTTTTCTTGTCCTAAAACTTGTTTGATTGTGACGAATTTATGTCTAACAATCCTATACAAGCTCGGATATTGCACCATTAGTGGGTTATTCCCTAGCCAGATATCTTCCCAGAATTGAACCTGAGAACTGTCCCTAACTGAGAAGGTCCCAAATTGGAAAAAGAATTCCTTGGCCTTCATCACACCACTCCAGAAATGCGAATCCCCAGGTTTCCAATGAACTTGAGAAATGGCATTGGATCCCACATACTTGTTGCGAATGATTTCCTGCCATACTCCATTCTCAGTGAGTAGTTTGTAAACCCACTTGCTGAGAAGAGCAATGTTTTTAATCTCAAGGTCTTGGATTCCCAGCCCCCCTTGACTTTTAGGTCTGCATAATACGCTCCACCTAGCCAGTCGATATTTCTTGGATTCGTTATCGCATTGCCAAACAAATCTGGATCTAAAGTAGTCTAGTCGCTGGAGAACCCCTTTCGGTAGGTGGAAGAATGACAACATATATAAAACCATGTTGCTTAGAACTGAATTGATCAAGATCAATCGTCCCCCGTAAGACAAGAGCTAGGCCTTCCAACTGGCTAAGCGTTTCTCAAGTCTCTCTTCCACATGCTTCCACTCAGCGATAGTTAAGCGCCAATAGTGTATGGGAATACCCAGATATCGAATCGGAAACTGCCCGAGCTGGCATCCAAAAATCTCAGCATACTCAGGTGCTGATTCTGCAGCATCGCCAAAGCAAAAAAGTTCGCTCTTATGAAAATTAATTTTGAGACCAGAAAGTTCCTCAAAAGCACATAAGAGCAACTTGAGATTTCTTGCCTTATCTAGATCATGATCCATGAATAGAATAGTGTCATCCGCATATTGTAGAATAGATAGACCATCTTCTACCAAGTGTGGAATGACACCACTAATTTGACCGTCCAGCTTAGCCCGCTCAACAAGGGTAGCTAGCATGTCGGCCACAATGTTAAACAAAATAGGAGAAGCGGGGTCCCTTGGCGAAGCCCCTTCCTTGTCTAAAAATAGTTGCCAACGTCATCATTAACTTTTATAGCACACTGCCTCCAGAGACAAAGCTCTCTACCCAACGACACCATTTTTGTGAAAACCCCTTCATGCGCAAAGTTTGCAATAGAAAGGGCCACTTAACCTTATCGTAGGCTTTTTCAAAATCTATTTTAAGAATGACACCATTCAACTTTTTTCGGTGAAGCTCATGTACAGTTTCGTGCAAGACGACCACCCCATCTAATATGTTGCGGCCTTGCATAAATGCTGTTTGAGTGGGTTTCACGACATGGTCAGCCACCCCGTTCAACCGATTAGTTGCGACCTTCGTAAAGATTTTAAAACTTACATTCAGAAGGCAAATCGGACGATATTGTTGAATACGACTAGCCTCCTTCATCTTAGGCAATAGGATAATTTCCCCAAAGTTTAAACGAGAAATGTCAAGGTCTTCAGCATGCAGTTGGTTAAACAACTGAACCAAGTCTGCCTTAATGACGTCCCAAAAACATTGATAGAACTCTGCGGGAAAGCCATCCGGACCCAGAGCCTTGTTGTGTTCCATTTGAAACACCGCGGTTCGAATTTCCTCCTCAGAGAACGGGGAGGTTAGGAATTCATTTTCCGCTTCCGTAACTTGAGGAATGTCATGAGTAATGGATTCATCCAGCTGAAAATTTGATTCAGCTGAAGGTCCAAAAAGCTCTTTGTAGTACTTAGTAATAAAAGTTCTAAGTGGTACGTCCCCCTCAATTCGGCCTTCCTCCTGGTCAAGGGCGAATATGCGTTTCTTTCTATGTTTGCCATTGGCAAGCATTTGAAAGTATTTCGTATTATCATCACCTTGCACAAGCGAATCCGCCTTGCAACGTTGGTACCATTTAATCTCTTCCTCACGTAGTAGGCGGGCTATCTGCTCGTTTAGATTGCTTTTTTGCTCAATCTCAACTGCAGACAGAGGTCTCACCTCCGCTATTTTATCAAGGGAATCAATTAAGGTAGATAGTCGCAGTTTTTCTTTTTTGTAGATGCCAGCAGTATGCATGGCCCATCCACGAAGGAATCGACGCAATGCGCGAATTCGATTATTCCATCGTTGAATGGGTGTGTTACCGCGAGGCTGGCGTGCCCACACTTTCTTAACCAGGTCATGAAATCCCTCTCTAGTGAGCCATCCCAATTCAAATTTAAATTGGTGACGGTCAGAGCTTGGGATTGATTGTCCAAAATCGGTGAGCAATGGAGCGTGATCCGATAAGGCCTCAATTCTTTCTAATGCCCGAACCGAGGCTAGGGGATATTTATATTCCCAGTCGGTGGTAACTAGCACCCGATCAAGTTTTTCAAAGGTTTGCACCGATCGGTTATTGCCCCAGGTATACTGACGACCAGACATCGTGATCTCCCTCAGATCTAGACTGTCGATAACAGCATTAAAGAGGAAAGGCCACCTTGTATCAAACCGGTCATTGTTTTTTTCCTACTGATATCGAAGGATATTAAAATCCCCCCTGATTAACATGGGGTGGGGATTGTCTCGACAGGTATTAACAAGTTCTTTTAGAAATGCAGACTTAAACTCCTCTTGAGCGGCGCCATATACAGCTACCAGGCTCCAAAGGAAATTGTCAGACTTGTTTCGAAGGTGGAATTTGATATGATACTCCCCCTTTGACGAGGACAATAGTTGCAAGTACGTAGAGTTAATACCTAGCAATATTCCACCAGACCTCCCGGTCGGCGGTAAGACGTGCCATTCGTAGTCCAAACCACATGAGAAGTGGTCCAGATCACGTGTTGGAAAGTCACGTTTGCCCGCCTCAGTGATAGCCGCGAAGTCCAACACATGATCCTTTACACAATCGGCAATGTGTTTGTGTTTAGCCAAGTCACCTAGACCTCTGCTATTCCAAAACATGCCTCTCATGCTGAACCAATTTTTGTTTAGAGACCTTTGCCTTCTTAGAAGAGCGCCCTCTTTTCTTTCCTGAGTTAGACTTATTCTTACGCACCGACGCGACAAGCTCACAAAGCGTAGTGTCGCGTACAGTATCGTCAAAGTCTACTTCAGTCGTGTCTTTAACCAAATGAGAGAGAAGCTTGCCTTCATGATTAGCATCAGCATCCTCATCCTCCTCATCTGACACGAGAGGGTCAACAAAGCTCGACAACTTAGGAGCAACCGTAATCCGGTCGAACTCCACTTGTTTAAGGGCCCTAACCGAAAAGTCTATCTCTTTCTCATTACGTCCTAGTGACACTCCAAGTCTAGTGATATTTGAAGATACTTTGGATTTATCAAAAGACATAAAAGATTTGCGAGAGGGTGTACCCTCGAAGTCGAGGTTGCGCGCAGTCGTCCTACGCATGGCCTTCACCATAGAGTCCTCGTCGGTGGCTGCTGAACCGTCAGTCCTGACGTAATGACGCCCGCTGCGCCTCAGCAGAGAAGGAGTAATATCGGACGCTGAGCCTGTCCCGACGACTCCGAGAGGCGTAGTAGGCTGTTGTGGTGGTGAAGAAGAAGATCGCAGGGGCTGCTCCTCAGCCTCCTCGGGACCGGAAGCCGACGCCCCCTGGTGATGGAGGTGTAGATGATAACGCGCGGAGTTCCGCCCTGGCAAACTCCTGGCAAGCACGAATGGACAGGGAGAAGATCACTCCCCGTCGAGTCGGAGAGACAGGTGTAGGCGATGGAGCGCTCGCATTCACCACCGCGGTTGCCATCCCCTCCGGTATGGGACGCATGTGACCCCGTCGTCGAGGTGCGGCGGCGCCGACCAGTGAGTCGGTGATGGCGGCGTCGAGGACCTGGGCGCCAGCGTCGTCGGAGAAGCAATGTTAGACGAAGTAGCCGGCACCGACGAAGAAGACCCCATGAGTGACGAAGAAGCAGCTGTGGCAGGTAAGCCTCGATGAGGGTTCGACGGTGTGACGTCAATGGCCATCTGCATGGGTACCACTCCGCCCGAGGTAGGAGGGGCCGAGGTGTTGTTGGATGATGAAGAAGTGGGTTTGGGCCTTTTACTTGTATCATTGCCCCCCACTGTGTCACCCCTCTCATGTCCCTTATCGCCTCCTGAATCATCCCCATGCTCCCGTACTCGAGGCACAAAATCAGCATCAACACGAAAGTCCTCTTTTTCCAGGCTGTACCGGAACTCATAACCCTTCCTCTGAACGACCACGTCAGAAGTAAGAGAATCAATTGTGCTTCTCTTGAAAGCATCAAGGTTCAGCACCGCTACCTGAATACGAACAATTCCTCTGCGACGCAAACATAGAAGATCGACATCCAGAGTAGCTCCAATAACCGAGCCGACCGCCCAAAGACCCAAGAAATGACGAAGAGCGTGAGGCACACCGTGCACATGTACCCAAATAGGAATAAGCTCGAAACGATGTGGTATCTCGTCTGACTTCCAAGGCTTGAACTCGATGGTGACATTGTGAGACTTGAGGAAAACTGCAAAACCGGTCACCCTCTGCAAAACCTCCTCACTAGGAAACGACATCAGAAATGCATCCTCACCATGTGGCACCGCCTCCCAATTCCACTCATGCTGAACCTGAGCAATCTTAGCCACCTCCACCTCCACAATATTGGCAGAAAGTGAACCACCAGAAATCGAAACCAAAGCTATCCGTGAGTCCTGCTGTGAGAGATCCTCCCTACAAACATTATCAGGCATCTGAAAAAACGCCATGGTTTCAGTTCCATAACCACATAGCATCGCCGCCGGCTTTGGTAGCTTTAAGGCAGGGCACCGTCTCATGGTCATCGGGTGATTGGTCTTGTTACAGATGAAGCAATATTGCTGCATCTCGCAGTCGTCCGCCTTGTGTCCAGCAGATTGGCATTTGGAACACCAAAGCTTTTTGGGTACTGATGCCTCTTGGACAACACCTGCAGACTGAATATGCTGGGCGTCCAAAGGTAAAGTTGCAAACTGCATCTGCGTTGCTGTCGCAGCGGGCAAGCTGGGCATCTGAGCCAAGGATTGCACTGGTTGGGCAGAAGCAAAAATAGGAGCAGCGGCGACCACTTGCGGGGGAGCAGGATGTTGAGTAGCTGCACCTTGGCGGGGCTTGATGCGGCCGCCCTTACCACCCTTCTGCTTGCGCGGCCGGGCTGCGGCAGGAACCCCGGCGACTACATTGCCGTAGATTGGCGGACCGGCGGCTGCTGTGCGGTAGACAGGCGGACCGGCGGCGAGGTGTTGAAACTGCTGTTGCGTCACATTAGGCAATGCATGGTACTGTGAAGGAGCCGACATGTGTTGTTGTTGCTGCACATACCCGCCTCCAGCATGAAGGAGGAACTGCGGTTGTTGAGGATGGTAACCAGCAAACTGATGTGGCTGCGTGGCTTGGACGACCTGCGACGGCGGTGGCTGCACCGGCGCGGGCTGCGACGGCGTAAGCACGGCCTGAGGCGCGGCCGTTTGGACAGCCCGAATTGGCTGGTACACACCTGGTGCGAAGCCGGGAGCCCCACCCGAGGGAGAGCGGGCGATCGGCGGCGGCGCAGAGCTCGGAGGTTGGCAGCCGGCGGCGGCCCCCGACGGCGCGGAGGAGGCGTCCCGACGCGACATCACAGGAGAGCGAACGACGGCCGCGAACGAACGAGTGGGATTAGGGTTTTCTTCTGGCTGCACCCGTTTCCACATGTGGCCTAGCCAACGCTCGAGATTGGCCATCCGTAATGGACGTCCAAGATGCATTGGATCGCGAGTCAGACTTGGAGTTGCCGAAGAAGTCGGATCGAAGGTTTGAACCGCGGTAGGCTCGGCGGGCTGCACGGCCAATCCCGACGCGAGCGGCGCAGCTGTAGACTACGACGAGGACGCCCCAGCAGCGAGCCACTCCGGCGGCAGAAGATGGCCCAGTGTCCTCGGCGGCGACATCCGAGGAGGCGGGATGGGTCCGACCCACGGCTTGACGAGAGGCCTAGTCAAGCCAGCCACCCTGTGGACGCCGCGAGTTGCCGGAGTATGAGACCTTAGACTATCCACCTCGCCGAGCGTCGTCTTGTCTGCATCCGGGACAGGAAGCACGACGCCCTCTGCCTCCTCCGGCGACGAGACTGCAACCGCGTCCGACCTACACACAGAGAGCACCTCATCTGTATGTCGAGAATGCGGTTTCTCCCACACCCTAGACGCGGGCGTTGGGTATCCTATATCCGCCCAAAACTCTTCAGCCAGCTCGTCGTCAGTCTTCCTCCGACGAGCCGCGCCAGACTGCATGGGACGGACGTCGGTGGACATGTCCTCGGCCAACGGAGCAGCCTCCTCCGCTCCCGCTTCAGCCAGGCAGGAAAAACGAGATCCTGAGCCACCCAACGGCGGCGCCGGCGACCAGCACGGCGCCAGGGTCAGGCGTCGCCTTGAGGCGATCCGCATTACGCGGAGCCACTTCTCAGTCGCCTCGGGTGCTAGTAAGGTATTCCGTTGAGCCCCAATATATATGTTTCAAAACGCAAGCGCCAATATTTGGGTAGACTGTCCGGTATCTTCTCCCTCCCAAATCCCCGGCGGCTGGCGCCCTCCTGAAGTTAGGTGCCTGCCCCCATTTGCCAGATTGATTCTGCTAGTATGCGGCTTCCGGCATAATGTTGGCTAGAACCTGTCATTGCCAAGTGAAGCACCACTTATCCTGGCCTACATGGTTGATACCAAAAATATTTAGAATCGTGGGTTATCAAAAGATCGTATTTATGGATGCTTGATTTCCTAATACTGAACAAAAAAAATCACATTTCAACCTTAAACTAACTACACGGTTTAATTTAAAACTCTCGACTCCAAAACCAGTAGATATACACCTTCACCTAACCTTGAGGTCTAAAAAACAACCCTACTCGGTT
Organism: Triticum aestivum; assembly: GCF_018294505.1. Classification (NCBI taxonomy): domain Eukaryota; kingdom Viridiplantae; phylum Streptophyta; class Magnoliopsida; order Poales; family Poaceae; genus Triticum; species Triticum aestivum. The sequence continues at coordinate 554,508,543 of NC_057808.1, read as the reverse complement.
AGGACCAAGTCCAACGGGTTTGACCCAAAGTTTTAGATAGCGCGCTATAGCGACGCTACACGCATCCTGACTGTGGTGCGCTACGCGAAGCTCGATTTCACGTACGAAGAGTTAGCGTGCTAATAGCGCGCTAGATGTCACTTAGCGCTAAAATTGGGCCTCTAGCGTTAGCGTCCCGCGTCTCTGACCTAAAATTTTCGGTCCAAAATGAAATCGCTGCGCGGGCCAAAGCCCAAGCCTACCAATAGTCGAATACCCCCAACCCTCCTCTCGAGCCAAACCCTATCCCCACTCCCGTCCTCATCTCAAACAGGAACCATGGCGGCGGCCGACCAACGACCAACCATGGCGACGGCCTTGAGCTGCCACTCCGGCGACTGACCTTCCTCGCCACTCCCTCCCAGCGACGGGGTATTCCACCAGGTGACGCAGCTCCCGGACGTTTCCTCTCGGCTGCTCCCTCCTGGCCACTTCCTCTGCTGACGGCGACGACCGCATCCACAAGGCGACGGAGCACCCCGCGGCGACGGTGTCCACCAGGCGACCATGAGCCAGCAAATCCCGTCAGCAGGTAAGCTCATCTATCCTCTGTTATCTCTTCTTGTGGATGCTTGTACTGCTACAGGAAAATGGTGAATAGCTGAATGCTCAAGATTCGCAATAAAAATGAATCTGCTGAAGTTTTCAGTTATATACAGAATACAGATACATTGAAAGTTTATTTGCTACTGATGTACATTTTTCTATCACGTACTTTGGATTGCCTTAATCTGCCTAAACAATAACTAATTTTTTTATTTTGTTCGCTTCTTTTTGCATAGATGTTGGTGGCTTGAGCACTGCCTCAGTAGCAGCACCTTCACTCCCTCAAGTTGTTGATTCGGATGACCCTGCGTGGAAGTATTGCACTCTTCCAGATGTGAACAAGAAGCATTGGCAGCGATGCAACTATTGTGGCAAGATATGCACAGCTGGCATTACAAGGATAAAGTTTCACCTTTCACAAATAACGAATTGTGGTGTCTTACCATGCAAGAAGGTTCCTAGTGATGTCAGGCTGGAGATGATAGCTTTGCTTCTGAAGAGTGCTGAGCTGAAGGAAAAAAAGGTCGAGGGATTGGAGGCGCTCAGATCTAGTGTTGACTTAGATCACTCCGATGGAGAACAAGAAACTGATGAAGAAGATGGCAATCAGGTTGTGATTTTGAGGTCAAAACCAGGCACAAGCAGCTCAATGGGTGGCCCTATGGACAAATTCTGCAAGCCTGGTATAGAAGAAACTGTCAAGAGGAAGCAAAAAAGAAATTGTGAATCCGAAAAGGTTCAGTCGAAGGTGTCAACTCAGCAAAGACAACAGAGGAGGGATAGAGCTTGTGGATATATATGTCAATTTTTCTATGAAGCTAGCATCCCACATAACACCTGTCACACTTCCTAGCTTTGCATGTATGCTTCAGGCCATTGGAGATGTTGGCACAAACTTCGATGGGCCTACTGCATATGAGATGAGTGGACCATTCTTGCAGAAAAGGAAGAAGAAGGTGTTAGATTCATTCAAACCACATAAGCAAGCATGGGAGCACACAGGTTGTACCGTAATGACAGATGCATGGACAGATAAAAAGGGCAGGGGAGTAATGAACCTAGTTGTGCATAGTTCTCAAGGAGTCATATTCTTGAATTCAGTTGATTGTTCATCTGTCCAAAAAAATGGCAAATACATCTTTGACCTCGTTGATAATTGCATTGAAGATATAGGGGCAGACAAAGTCGTTCAAGTGGTGACCGACAATGCTAGTGTCAATGTAGCAGCAGCAAGTCTAATGAAAGCAAAGCGACCTTCCATTTTTTGGAATGGATGTGCAGCCCATTGTATTGATCTCATGTTGGAGGACATAGGGAAGCTTGGATCGGTTGACAAAATAATTGCCCAAGCAAGACAAGTAACGGTGTTCTTGTATGCTCACACAAGGGTGTTAGCTCTGATGAGGAAAACACTTGGGAAAGACTTGGTACGGTCAGGTGTTACTAGGTTTGCCACGGCTTATCTCAATCTTAAAAGCTTGCAAGACAACAAGAAGGAAATGCTTAAACTATTCAGATCAGATGAGCTACATGAAATGGGTTACTTAGAGAAGGACAAGGGGAAGATGGCTCACAAAACGGTGCAATCGGAAGCCTTCTGGAAAGGTGTTGGCGTTGCTGTCAACTACTTTGAGCCAATGGCTAATGTGCTAAGAAGAATGGATAGTGATGTGCCCGCAATGGGATTCTTATATGGTTGTATGTTGGATGCAAAAAAGGAAATTGCTGCGAGTTTTGATAATGATGAGAGTCGCTTCAAATGTGTTATTGATATCATTGACAAGAGATGGGACAGCAAACTCAAGTCGCCACTACATTTGGCTGGGTACTTTCTGAACCCCTACTATTATTATCCAAACAAGGTTGTGATAGAGAGGGATGGATCATTTAGAGCAGCCGTGGTCCATTGCATCACAAGGATGATTGAAGATCAAAAAACTCAAGATGAGCTTATTGATGAACTCGACAAATACGAGGCGGAGGAAGATTCATTTGGAATGGACATTGCTGTACGACAGAGAAAAAGGAAAAACTTTTCTCCAGGTGAGTGTTTGCTGAAATCTTGTGATGTTATTTCATATCACTTCCTCTGTTTCCCCTCTTTGTACTTGCCTAACTAATATAATGTTTCAATGTCTTAATGCAGCAAAATGGTGGCTGAATTATGGCACATGTGCACCCCTGTTGAAGGACTTGGCAATGAAGATTTTGAGTTTGACATGTAGCTCCTCAGCTTGTGAGAGAAATTGGTCAGCATTTGAACAAGTAAGAAAGACAATTACAAGTTCACAAGTACAAAATATAGTTCCTTGCACTTCTCAAATTGAGGCCATGTGTTCCATACTGGATTTTGTTCACTTACACAGGTTCATACAAAGAAACGCAGCAGGCTACTCCATGATAGGATGAGTGATCTTGTATTTATCAAGTTCAACTCTAGGATGAAGCATAAGAGAGAGAACAAGAGTAGAGACCCAATAGAGAAGACAATCGTTGATGTTCTTGAGGACGAGGATAATGAGTTCATCACCGGCATTGTTGGAAATGATAATGTTGTTGAACATGTTGGTGATGAAGATCAAACTCAACAAGAGAGAGCTTCAACATCACAAGAACAAGGGAAAAAGAAGAAGAGGCCTACTGCGCCCCCTAGAAAGAAGAGGAAGAAGAGCTTGCAATCTCTCCTTAATAGTGTCGATGAGGAAGCTATACTTTCTGCCTCTTCCAATTCTTCTTCGTCGGAATCAGAAGATGAGTCTCCCTCGGCCCTTGCTGACTCGGATTAATTGCATGGTTGGGTGTACCACTTTTGTTGTTTCAAAGTGTGCTGGTGGTATGTCGTTATGTTGCTATGTCAAGTTAGTTGGCTGAACTTATAAACCGGACCATCTCATGTTGTTGATGTACCACTTTTGTTATTCAAAGTGTGCTGGTGGTATGTTGCTAGTTGCTATGCCAAACTTTGCTCTATTATGTAATGAATTGAACCATCTCCTGATATATGTCCTTATTATGTATTGTACTATATGGGGCTGTTCTTTGCATTATGACTATGAGTTTAGGACTTGCTGCTATAGTTTATGAACTGCACTATGTTATGTGGCTGTTTGCATGAGTATGGTAGGAACTACATAATACAGTATCATTTTTCTATTAACTTGGCTGTATGCTAGTTGATATATGTCCATTTTCAAGTATATATATATGTCAAGTTGATGACTGATTCTATGTTTATTTTTTCATTTTTTATTGATTTATACTGAAACGCTAAATGGGGCTTAGCACGCTATAGCTGCGCTATAGCGTTTCATAGCTTTTGGTCAGGCCGACGCTAAGAAGCTTAGCGCGCTATCTAAAACTTTGGTTTGACCACAACCAATGCTAACTAGGCAATGCCACCTTAGCAGCCACTGTTGACTAAGACTACGGCTTGGGGGACTAGAAAAAAATGGATAGTCCTTTGCTCTCTGTGTGACCCTGACCATGATGCCTTTCTCCTCCCGCGATAGTAGTCCCCACCGCGACCTTGATAGGTTATTTTCTCTGCCAGTTGCTTGTTGTTGTTTTTGTTTTGACAGTTACTTGCTACTGATTAATTCTGTTGGAGATATGCCGTAAAGGCAATCATGTATGATGATATTTCCTATGTGTTTATCAATATAAATAGTCCTTGGACATTATCAATGATGTGTATCAGCAAGTACGTGACTTGTTTGTGGGACTATGCATTGTATGATGACTGTCCTAAAAGGTCCCTAGTCGAAAGGGCTGTGTGGACGCTCAGTCGACTAGACTAGCATATGACACGGTCGATGGCTCGGTCTCACTAGCCATGGAGCATTGGACTAAACGGATAATATGGACTTGGAAAGGTCTGGTTGGTTTTGACGTAGTCGGATCCGAGTCGAGATCAGGTCTGAGTCGGACAGACCCAACTGTGAGACACGGCGAGATGTCATCTGTGAGTCTCTAGTACAACATACGTTCTATGTCTTAAGACCTGAGCTGACGCATGTGCTCGGGATGGTGACAGACTTGCTTTGGGCCGACCAAACGCTACTCCGTAACTGGGTAGTTACAAAGGTAGGTTTCGGGTTTGTCCAGACCCATGTTGCGAGACGTGGTCGAGCAAGATGGGATTTGCCCCTCTAACCAGGAGAAATATACTCTGGGTCCCTCGTGTGATCCGACCAGGATAAACATGGCCATGCGACAAGGATTATGAGATAATCCGGATTATGGTCGGCATCACTGGAACGAGAAAGAGGTCGGGCTAGCACAAGGATGACAATCTCGCCTTGAGCCCGACAACATATATCGTGTGGCAAAGGGAACAGAAGTGTGAAATGTTGTACAGGTTCGCCTAACCAGCTTCATAGTCTGTTTGGTGTTCGGCATGCCTTGCTAGAGGCCGCTACCACTCGTGCAGTTCAGAGGTGATCCGAACTGCGACCAAGCCGGCTTGAACCTAAGGGGTCGCGCGCTTAAGGGAAGGAACCTACGAGGTCATATCCGAGGACATTGGTCGGATGTCATCCGAGCTGTATTCGGATTGTGACCGAGTAGACTTGTGGGCTTTAGGATCTGTGCGAGGCCCAAGAGTTGAGCCCGCAACATATGCCTATATATAGTGGAGGTGCGGCACACTTATGGAGTTAATCGCTTCGGTGCTGTCACTAGGGTTTGCATGTGTTGCGGATAGCCACCTCCACTCGCCGCCGACAGTGTGATCGGACCTAGCAGTCCGCCGCACGGTGTTCCTCCTGCACGCGCGGATACCGTTAGAGGCGGTGCACTTGCGCCGCTCCGGCGAATCTGTACGTGGGAACCGGCGACCGGCTGTTCGAGGGAGATCGGATGAGGAGGAGACGATCCACGCGCACGTGCTGCCCCAACTCTTCTTCTGCTGCACGTCACTGCGCGTCTAGTGGTAACGAACTGTGATCCATCTCCCGTAGCATGTTCTTGGTTGTTTTGCGCGTAGGAAATTTTAATTTGCAGTCGACATACCCTACCGTAGAACCCAACAAATTCATTCCAGATACTTTAGGTGAGAACCTAGGCTTGCTTAGGTTTGAACGAATTTATAGGATTTTTTTTTCTTTAGAGCCTTTTGGTTCATAGGAATGGTTTCCAATTCCTACATAGGATTGGTTTCTATCCTTCATATTTCAAAGGAAAATAAATGTTAGCCGGACTCAATGAAAAAAATTCTACAATGTAAACCAAATGACATCTCTTTTTCTATTCCTACTCGTAAAAATTAAGATACATGTTATTTCATTTCCTACAAGTTTCCTATTTCTATGATAATCCTATCCTATGAACCAATGGAGGCCCTAGAAGGCTAGCGAGCTGCGAGCTCTGGCTCTGAAATCTACAACCTAGCCAATCAATCTTCGCAAAAACTAAAAGACAAACCTAGCTGAGCAAAGGCAGACTCCGGCATTCGTCGCGTGGGAGTTAGTGGCATTCGCCCATGAAAAAGGGATCGATCAGTTGCATGATGAAAGGGCATCAAGGAAATAGGAGTGGAGCCAGATCGATCGACGGAGCCCGGTATGCGGTGCATTGCGCTATAAGATCAGCTGCGATGACCCTGGTGATGTCGAGGGCGAGCGCCCCAGGAAGAAGATTCCTGCCAAGGTGATGTGGTATGCTCCTATAATACCACGGTTGAAGCGTTTGTTCCAAAACAAAGAGCATGCCAAGGCGATGCGATGGCACAGAGAAGACCGTAAGAAAGATGGAAAGTTGAGAGTACCCGCTGATGGGTCGCAGTGGTGAAAAATCGAGAAAAAGTACGGGAAGGAGTTTGCAGATGAAGCAAGGAACGTATGGTTTGGTCTAAGCGCAGATGGCATTAATCCTTTTGGGGAGCAGAGCAGCAACCATAGCACCTGGCCTGTGACTCTATGTTTGTATAACCTTCCTCCTTGGTTGTGCATGAAGCGGAAGTTCATTATGATGCCAGTGCTCATCCAAGGCCCTAAGCAACCCGGCAACGACATTGATGTGTACCTAAGGCCATTAGTTGAAAAACTCTTACAGCTGTGGAATGAAACAGGTGTACGTGCGTGGGATGAGCACATGGGGGAAGAATTTGACCTAAAGGCGTTGTTGTTCATGACCATCAATGATTGGCCTGCTCTCAGTAACCTTTCAGGACAGACAAACAAGGGATACCACGCATGCACACACTGTTTGGATGATACCGGCAGTATATATTTGGACAATTGTAGGAAGAATGTGTACCTGGGACATCGTCGATTTCTTCCGAGCAGGCATCCCGGAAGAAAGAAAGGCAAGCATTTCAAAGGTGAGGCGGATCACCGGATGAAGCCTCGCCACCGTACTGGTGCTGATGTACATGATACGGTCAAGGATTTGAAGGTAGTCTTTGGAAAAGGTCCTGGCAGACAACCTGTTCCGAATGACGCTGACGGACGCGCACCCATGTGGAAGAAGAAATCTATATTTTGGGACCTGCCCTATTGGAAAGGCCTAGAGGTTCGCTCCGCAATCGACGTGATGCACGTGACGAAGAATCTTTGCGTGGCCCTGCTTGGCTTCTTGGGCGTGTATGGAAAGACAAAAGATACATCTGAGGCACGGGAGGACCAGCAACGTATGCACGGAAAAGACGGCATACATCAGGGTCATGCCAGTTACGCTCTTACCAAAGAATAGGAGGAAATCTTCTTTGAATGCCTGCTCAGTATTAAGGTACCGTCTGGCTTCTCGTCGAATATAAAGGGAATAATAAAAATGGCAGAGAAAAAGTTCCAGAACCTAAAGTCTCATGAGTGCCACGTGATTATGACGCAACTGCTTCCGGTCACATTGAGGGGGCTTCTACCGGATAACGTTCGATTAGCCATTGTGAAGCTATGTGCATTCCTTAATGCAATCTCTCAGAAGGTAATCGATCCAGAAATCATACCAAGGTTAGAGAATGATTTGGTGCAATGTCTTGTCAGTTTCGAGTTGGTGTTCTCACCATCCTTCTTCAACATCATGACGCACGTCCTAGTTCACCTATGCGAAGAGATTAACGTTTTGGGTCCTGTATTTCTACAGAATATGTTCCCCTTTGAGAGGTTCATGTGAGTCTTAAAGAAATATGTTCATAACCATGCTAGGCCAGAAGGAAGCATCTCCAAGGGCCATCACAATGAGGAGGTCATTGAGTTTTGTATTGACTTTATTCCGGACCTTAAGTCGATTGGTGTTCCTAAATCGCGGCATAAGAGCAAACAGGAGGGAAAAGGCACGCTAGGAGGGAATCAACTAATATGTATGGACGGACATTCTCTCATTGAAGCACACTACACAGTTCTACAGAATTCCGCCTTGGTGGCTCCGTATATGGACGAACACAAGAATTTTCTACGCTCCAAACACCCGGAGCGGTCTGATGACTGGATTACACGTGAACAAACCAGGAGTTTCGTCGGCTGGTTGCAGACGCGTACCATGCATGACACCTCTATTGAAGATGACCTGTACTCGCTGTCCCAGTTACCATCTTCGAATATAATGACTTTCAAAGGGTACGAGATAAATGGTAATACATTTTACATGATCGCCCAAGATAAGAAGAGCGCCAACCAAAACAGTGATGTCCGCTTTGATGCAACAACCAAGACGGTAAAGGAAACATATTATGGTTACATAGAGGACATATGGGAACTTGACTATGGACGTGGTTTGAAGGTCCCTTTGTTTCGGTGCAAATGGGTCAATATGACACGAAGCGGGGTAACGGAAGACCCGCAGTACGGAATGACAACAGTGGATCTCAACGATCTTGCGTATGGAGACGAACCATTCGTTCTAGCCAATGATGTGGCACAATTTTTCTATGTGAAGGACATGTCTACCAAGCCGAGAAAAAGAAAAGATAAGGAAGCGAATGCATCATACGATGAGCCAAACCGCCACATAGTTCTTTCTGGGAAGAGAAACATCGTGGGAGTGGATGACAAGACAGACATGTCAGAAGATTATAAAAAGTTTGATGAAATTGCTCCATTCACAGTGAATATTGACCCGAGCATCCAGTTAAATGATGAAGATTTTCCATGGCTACGGCGCAAAGGGACACACGCGAAGAAAAAGTTTCACACCCAAAGATCTGGATGTGATCGGCTTCATCATCATCACTTTCTTCTGTGTTTCACACCCAGGAGGGTATCTCTGTAGTAGTTAGGTTAGTTATGTGTTTTGGCATTTGAAACGCGAAGAAATTTTATGTGCAAACAAATTCTTTCATGCATTTACAGATTTTTTCAGCTAAATGACCCTGAAATTGAAAAGCATTTCAAATGAACTCAGAAAAGGTTGAAAGTTGGCATGGTATCATAATTTCACCCACATAGCATGTGCAAAAAAGTATAGAGGGTTACCGCAAAAACTGGATGCACTTCATGTACAAAATGGACAATCTCTTTCGAAGTATCAGGGTTTCGGACGAATAATATTAAACTAAGAAAAAATAATCACTGAAAAATCTATTTTCAAAGTTAAGTTATTCACAAACTAGTGATTCACATAAATTTCAAATAATTCAAAATGTAAACTATTCAAATTTGAAAACTACCGGCACTAACAGAAAGTTTGTAATTTTTTGTACCTAAAGCAAAAATATTCACAAAGAAACTCTAAATACAGCAAAAAACAACTCAAAAAAATAAATAAAGCAAAAAAATAAGAAAATAAAAAAGCCCACCTACTGGGCCAGAGCGGCCTGCATACGACTAGAAACCCAACCTGTAGTTGGGCCAGGATGCAGGCCCGCAAGCCCAGTAGGCCCACAGGCAGAGTAGGAGAGGTAGGCCCAGAAGGCCTGCTTTTGAGAGGAGCTCAATGCAGTGCCCGCGCCGGGGCTTATAAACTGGTCTTGGCGCTCCTCAACTAGCGAGGTGGGACTAAACTTCTGCGCCCCTCGCCTAGCAGTGCACCCCCATTAGTATCGGGTCGTGGCTCCAACCAGTACTAAAGGGGGGTCTTCACTACCGGTTGGTGCCACCACCCGGTACTAAAGCGGGGGCGCTTCCCGCCGCTTCGCCTGGCCAAAACAGACCTTTAGTACTGGTTTGTGGCTCCAACCGGTACTAAAGGGGTGTTCTATATAAGAAAACACTTCAAAAAAATTCAGTTTCTCATCTCTCCCTCTGCTTCTTTCTCTTCTGCCCGTCGCCGCCGCCCCTCGTTGCCGTCCGACACCGTCCCCGTCGCCGTCCCCGTCGCCGCCCCGGCCGTCCCAGTCCCCGTCGCCGCGCCCCGCCCCGTCGTCCCGTCATCCCCGCCCGGCCCGTCCCCGTCC